>NC_138548.1:101024951-101349463 GCF_964273705.1 Natrix helvetica
ATTTGAAGCACGCAAGTCTTAAAGCTGTCAAGTTACAAGACCTTTGCAGCCCTAACCCTTTAGGAAAAAAACCCCAGGGGTGTTCAAACTTGACAGCTTTAAGACTTGTGGACTTCAACTCCCAGAATTCCTCCTGTCGCTCTTCATCTTGATGATGTGCGGACGGGCAGGGGGAGGGAGCTGGAACCGGTTCTAAACGGCACTGTAGATTTGTGGAACCTCTTCTATAGAAGAGGTTAGAACTAGCAGGAACCCACCCCTGCCTTACTACCACCCTTCAATTTCTAAACCTCCTTCTTATTCTTTCTTATATCTTAATATGTGTATACACACACACAAACAATTATTCCCCTCTTATTTCTATCTCTATTTTAACTCCTTTTCCCACCATACCACTATAATATTCAAAGATGTTTCTTTTCTATTTCCCATCTTCCACTATTTTATTATTCATATTCCTCTTATTTAGCTCTTCACATCTATTTATGTTAGTTTCATATTTCCTTCTTTCATTATTCAATGTCTCAATGTACACTTCTATTACCAATCACAATCATTTAAGCATTTAAAGTACAACTATTCATATTTTTTTTCAATCCTCTAATTTGTGTAGGTCTATTAATACACATGATTACATTAAAATATATTCTTTCATTTTCTAATTGTTCATTGTTTAATTTTATCATTTCACTGCCAATCATATTTTATACATGTTTAATAATACATCATTCAAGCTCTAATTTTCCAATTCATGCTTAATTCTTACTCATATTTTTTTTCATAATTCCCCTATTTCACTCTTCATATCTATTTATATTAAAATATTTATCCTAATGTCTATTGCACTACGTACAAAATAAGTATCCAACCTATATAGTTCTAATATTAATACACATTACTGAAGTATAATCATGAAAAATCTTTTACTCTTTTTCTCCCCTTGTCCACATCCAAACTTTTAATCTTTTTTTTGGGGGGGGGGCTTGCCTCCCATATTCTTCTCTTAAATCTTTTACTCCATCTATTTCTAAGGCTATATTCTGCCCTCTGTGCATCTGCGTGTCAGGCACTGGACCCAGCTCTTCCTTCTGCATCAGCCATCTTCAGACCTGGGGGCTGTTGACTCTCTATCTGAGGGCTGATGGACAGCCTAGGCCCCACCTCTGTCTCTCTCTCTCTCTCTCTCTCTTCCAGCTCCATTCCATCTCCCCCCCCCCCCGAGAGCTCTCAGGTTGCCTTGATGCTGATCCTGATTCCCACACCTCCTTTTCCTCTGATTCGGTTGCTGGAGGGGCCAGTGGCTGACAGGTCACAACCGTTTCCTAAAGAGTGTTTTGCAACCTGCTACCAGTCCTTGAGAAATGTTAAAATAATCACCTAGTATCTGATATACTGTATCATGGTCAAATTATATAGCCTGCCCAATAAGCCCATAGGTCAACCTATCTGTCAAAAATGATCCACAGGAAATCTACCTACCCTGTTTCCCCCAAAATAAGAGCTCCCCGGATAATAAGCCCAATCGAGCTTTTGAGCACATGCATTAAAATAAGCCCTCCCCCGAAAATAAGCCCTCCCTGAAAATATTGCAACACAGTAGCAGCCATGAGGTGACCACACTCACTGTCTCCTGCACCTCAAAAATAATAAGACCACTCCGAAAATAAGGCCAAGTGCTTATTTCAGGGATCAAAAGAAAATAAGACCCTGTCTTATTTTTGGGGAAACATGGTATTGCTTTCTTTAATGTATTCCACATCAAGCTGGAAGAACAATATCACTTGCTGACTCTGTCACTAAAGCAAATGAGAGCTTGATTGTCAGGATAAATCTAATTATACTGTCATACTATTATGGTTTGGACTAAAGAAGCACTGGCTGTCTGGATGATATTCTGTATCTTATCAGTGAAGAATGGGTGGGGGGAGCTTTCCATCACTCCTCCTGCACACCTGGAAAAATACATTGTATTTTGACCAGTTATATATTTTCCAACAATTTCTTCATGTTGTTTAGAACTAAACATGTTGTTTAGAATATACCAATGTGAATAGGATCTAGGTTGCTCCAGCCAGCCATAAATATTACACTTTCATAAGCACAGCTGAGAATTTTGGCTAGAAGGCAGAGATGGTATTCTGCCAGTTTGCACCCGTTTGGTCGAACCGGTAGTGGCGGCGACCCAAGGCTCCACCCACCCACCCAGACGTCATCATGGACCTTCTGTGCATGCGCGCTCCTGCTTCTGAACCAGTAGTGAAGAAAATAGGATACCATTACTGATTAGAAGTTATGCAATACCTTCACCAAATTGCATTTGAAGATGTTTCGGTTTGGAACTAGAAGTAGGAACTTTCTTATAGTTACATTGGTAGAAACCTCTCTAAACCTAACATTATAATGTCAATTTCTTCTGAGTTCTGATATCCAAGTAAGGTCATTCTTGACTTACGACCACAATTGAGCCCAAAATTTATGTTGTTGAGTGAAAGATTTGTTAAGTGAATTTTGCCCCCTTTTTTACGACATTTCTTGCCACAGTTGTTAAATGAATCACTGCAATTGAAAAGTTAGTAACCCGGTTGTTCGGTAAATCTGGCTTCCCCATTGACCTTGCTTGTCAAAAGGTTGCAAAAGGTGATCACATGACGCTGGGGTACATCAAAGGCCATAAGTGTGAACCAGTTTCCAAAACATCTGAATTTTAATCACATGATTAAAATCACATGACTTTGCTGCTACAAAGGTCGTGTGAAAAATGATCAAACATCACTTTTTTCAATGCCATTGTAACTTTGAATGATCACTAAATGAACTGTTGTAAGTCAAGGACTACCTGTATCTATTTACAATTCCTTTGTCCTTGGACCAAAATGCCTTTAGTGATGATTGTTGCCTAGGTTCATTTGTAGTTCTCCTGGCTGAACCCCACCCATCTTCAGATCTTTTAGTCCACTTTGGCCTTATGAACTGACATTTTAGTTTTTAATTGCTTGATGACATCCCACTGATTTTTCCAGCTTTACTACTCTGACCTCTCAACACTGATGTCATCTAGATTCTTTCATTAGAGGCTTCCTCCATGAATCACAGTACTTATTTATTTATCTTCCCTCCAAGTATTTTTTTCCTACCTCAAATGAACTTTGGGAACCATAAAAAGTGCATCTTATGCAGCTCTTAATGCGCAGAAACCTGCGCAGGAACATTTCAACGAGCCATACTGTCTTGTGATATTTTTCTTGTGCAAAATAAAATAAAATAAAAATAAAATATCGAGTTCTATAAAATATAGATACTAACAGTGCCATGCTTTTTAAACTTTGCAGGCTTGTTCCAAAGCAGGGAGTAAGGCACTAAAATCTAACCCATTAAATACAAAACAATCACAAAGATTAGTTTAACACATTTGGCTGTCTGGTAATGCAAAAATCCTCTCAGGGGCAAAAGGGCCCTGATGGTCTGATTACAGCGTTAGCCAAGGTTTTATCATAAATATCTGATCATAGTCAGAATTGATGTGCAGTCAAGCAGTAATTTTTTTCTTGTCCCTCCCTCACCCACTTAAAACAGCAATACAGTGGGACCTCGGCAGTGGTGGGTTGCCAATTTCTTTGCTACCGATTGTGGCACGCTCATGCCTATGCGCGTGCCTGCGCATGACACTTCTGCGCATGCACAGAAGCATCTGGGCAGGTTGGCAGAGCCTCCTGATGCTGCTACTACCGGTTCCCCCTATGTGGGCCAAACTGGGAGCAACCCACCTCTGGACCTTGGGTCACGACTGTAATCCATTCCAGGATGTCAGTCGGCACCTGATTTGGTCGTGCCTGGAAGCAAGACTGATTGCACATGCGCACGCACACACACACAAAAAGATGAGGAAGGGGAAATGACTGTGGCAGGGAAAATCACTGTGGGTGTGTTTGATCACCACCCAAGTATGTTCATGAACAGGGTGAAACATTTAGCGGACTTTTTGGTTGGCACCCAATTTGGTCGTGGTTAGAACCGTTTGTGACTCGAGGTCCCACTATACTTTATAATGCAATAACATTTTCCATTTTAAACACACACTCATGATTTCTGCCTATCGTAATTACAAATAGTGGAAAGAACATAACTTCAAACACTTATGCAGTCAACGTGCTGCAGTTTTTAAAAAAAACCAAAGTGTCAATAAATATGGTGCTGCTTTTAAATGCACAAAGTGAAGCTATTTTTCTTACATTTGTCTTCTCTTCCATGGATGTTGTCAATGTTTTGTATGAAGTGTTCAGCAGCTAAATTATTCTGTGCAGATTCTGTTTTTCTCTTGTGAAAACTAATCAGATATCTTATTTTCCCAAAACCTTCATATTCCCTATTAATTTTTTTACTGTTTTCTTTCTATGTGTCTTTATTTTGTAGCCATTCTGCTACTCTAAGTTATACCATCTGTTAATAGCAGATGGCAACCCAGCAAAGAGAAATAATGGCAAGGAGTAATTTACAAATAACTGAAAGCACTTTTGAAGACAAATCAGATTAAGATTTCCTTCCTTCCTTCCTTCCTTCCCTCCTTCCTTCTCCTGATAGAAATAGGAGCTTGTTGACATTAGTCAACGTGGGTTTCTACCAACAGAAATAAGTCTCCAACTTTGTATTTTTTTGCGAGATGAAAGATTTTTTTTTATTGTTTGCGAGAGGTACCACCACAAGAACTCTACACTGAGAGAAGCTGCTTTGATATGTACAAAATTAATTATGCTCCTCTTGTTCTGAGAATATACCAATAAAGCTTATATTACTAGGCTTTACATATACCGGGCAAATGAAAATGAAATCTAAACATTTCCATAGTTACTCTTAGTCATCCTCACTATGTTAAATCTGCTCAACTAGCATATTGATTATTATTCTTTTTTTTAACATAATACAAACCTACTAAATTAGATTATACCAAAATGTCATTTCACTCTCTATTTTTTTTCTCCAATTCATTAAACTATCTATCCATTAAATATCGTTAATAAGTTGTTCGTTTTACAAATGAGATAAAACACCTTTCCAAACCTGTGTCATCCACATATTTTAGAACTGTAGGTATAAAACAGAAGCAAAACGGGTGGACTAACAGGTTATAGTGCATTAGCCTACACCCTGGAAGTTCACTGGGTCAGATATGCCAAATGCAGAAATGGAAAAAGTGGATAGGAAAAAAACTTGCATTCCTTTCTCATAATTCCAAATCCTTTGAGGGAAGACCCAGGGTAGATGAGAAGAAGGACTTCATGGTGCGTGTTTGGGCAAGCCATAGCTGCATGTGGACCCTGGACATCTCAAGACCACGTGGTTGAAATTCAGTGGCAAACTTCCAAAGACAATACTTCCTGTCAGGTTTCAGAGCAGGGTGGATTTGATTTAAATCAAGTCGATTTAAATCATGATTTAAATCACTAGTAAAAAGGCTTGATTTAAATCAACTAGATTTAAATAATAATTTTTAAAGAGCAACTGTCATCTCTGTCCTGCAGCAGCTCCTCCTCTGACCTGCTGCTGACTCACCAACAGTCCCAATATTGCAGAATATACAGCCTCATGCTACATAACTAAGCTCCATTTCATGCTGAATAAACCAAATTATTAATGTATCTTAAATAGAAAACTATCTTTAGATAGAATTTTACTCCAAAAGCATTTTATTAAAATAAATTTGATAAAAATAAAAAAGAAATCTGATTTAAATCCAAAAAAATGTGATTTTTTTAAAAAAAAATCATCAATTTTATCCACCCTGTTTCAGAGGCAAACAAAACAAATTGCTTAAGCCATTTGGCACATCCACATGAATTTTAGAAACCCAGATATAAAGATCTATCTTGAGATGCTTCAGAATCATGGCGTGAAATGCCCTTGTAGATCTTTTATTGGTCACATTAGAGAAACACAAGTGCAGAAGATTGGCACACCAACACAGGGCAAATAACTCAGCATCATGGGATGTGATGGCCACCATTTGGTCAGCTTTATAAGGGGGTGAACCAAATTAATGACAGGTAAGACTATCACTAGCTTTTAACCCCAGCACTTGCATTTTTCAAAGCAATTTATCTTTTCTAATCAGTTGCTGGGCAACAGGATCAAGAGGAGGTACAATGGCTGATATGGTGTTTATGAGCCTTCCACAGATAACTGCGTCACTACTGTAGCAATAAAAAGCTGGACTAGAAAGACATTTGGGCTGATGCAGCAAGATGTTTCTGACATCCTTCACATTATGTATAGTTTTAATGGTTTTATCAAATTTAGAAATTGACCATCTCCCTCACAGTAGGACTGAGCAGTGAACAAATATAGTACGCAAGTATAGGATGTGGGTTTTAGAAAGTTAGCTCTTTTACCAGTGGAAGAATGGAATTTATTTCATCGCAGACATTAGAATCAATAAGCACCTAAGGGAACTAGTTGGAGATACAGACGTTTGAGTCCTTCCCTAGAGTCCTGAGAGTTGCATATACAGCAAAGTGTGATGTTCAGAATCACCTGAGATACACAAATATGTAGTTGTGGTGTTCATAATGTAGCTGAACTTCCTGTATATTTTTCTTTTGATCAATGGTAGAAAATAATGGATTTCATCCTCTATACTTGTGAAGTTCAATGACCAATCCATTATGGTAAGGTAGACAGAATAGAAAGTAAATAGGTTTATCAGGGACTTAGCTTGACTTCAAAGAAAATTTACTTTAGACGTTTCATTTAGAAATCGCACATATTTACAGGACCATTGAATTAATTGGGACCAATCAAACCCTTTCAACCTGCCCTACCTAGCTGAATTTTGATGATAACCAAATGAGAAAGAGTTCTGTTCTAAGCAGAATCAAATCACCTTTGAGACAGTTAAGATAGCAATAACATTTAGACTTATGTACTGCTCTTTAGTGCTTTACAACTCTCTCTGGGCAGTTTACAGTGCCAGCATCATTTCTATAATGCCCCCAACTCTCTGGGTCCTAATTTTACCAACCTCTGAAGGATGGAAGTCTGAGTCAACTTGAGCCCCATCAAGACCGAACTCCAGGCTGTGGGAAGAGTTTGCCTGCAGTGCTGCAGTTTAACCACTACACCAACAGGGCTCCTCAGTGTTAATGCACTGAAACACAGAAGCTAACAAGAAAGCGGAATCTGGAGTCCTAGAGACAGTGGGACTCCAAAGGAGGTGAGAAAGGGAGATACTTGCTGATACAGTTGTATGATACTTTGCAAGGTTTGTATGGTTT
Organism: Natrix helvetica; assembly: GCF_964273705.1. Lineage (NCBI taxonomy): Eukaryota > Metazoa > Chordata > Lepidosauria > Squamata > Natricidae > Natrix > Natrix helvetica. The sequence goes on from NC_138548.1 coordinate 101,032,217, forward strand.
GTTTGACGTTGTTGGTTCATGTAATTGGTAGAATGGGAGCAGTGGTGGGATTCAAATAATTTAACAACTGATTCTCTGCCCTAATGTCCAGCTGGGTGGGCGTGGCTTGGTGGTCATGTGACTGGGTGGGCGTGGCCAACTCAACATCACTCAAATCAATGGGTGCTCCACCTTAGCTGTTACAATGTAATAAGGGTTAACCAGAGAGGCAGTTTCTGTAATCAGGGCAATAAAAATTAGGCTAGAAACAACACCAGAATGTTTCCTTCCTGCCTTCCTTACAGGATTATCCCTGTAAAGTGGAAAAAAACAAAAGGAGATTTCTTCCAACAATCAGTTCTCTGAACTGCTTAGAAAGTTAACAACCGATTCTCAATAATAATAATAATAATAATAATAATAATAATAATAATAATAATAATAATAATAATGATGATGATGATGTGCAAACCATTCAAACCACTACATTAACTGAAACAAACCAGCTGATGTATGCAGCAGCCTTCATAACCACCAAAGAATTGGGTTTGAAAATACAAAGGAACCAAAGAGGCAAGAAGGGGAAGCCTAAGTGGAAAATTCGGTTGGAATTGAAGATCAAAAAATTTCATGGAGACTTGAGCAACTTGAAGAACCTAAGGCAAGGTCAGTTAAAGAACAAGCAGGTCAAAAGCAGCCTGGAAGCAAGATACGATTTGGAGAATAAGGAGATTGTGGTAGGAATCGAAGAGCTGAAGCAGAGGGTTGTTGCCATTGCTGAAAAGATTAAACGGTATGAAAATAGAGTAACTCAGTTCAAGGAAAACTCACAGTTCAGAGCAAATCAGCACCAGTTTTATAAGAGCTTAGAAAGTGGAGATGGGGTAACAACAAATGAAAAGCCTGATAAAGAGAAAGCTCTGAAATTCTGGAAGAATTTGTGGGAAAACAACAAGAAGCACAACAGAAATGCAAAATGGATCAAGCAGGTTGAGGATTCTATTAAAGTGAATAAAATGGAAGATGTGAAAATAACAAAAGAAATGGTGCAAAGGCAGTCAAGAAAAGTGAAGAATTGGAGTGCACCTGGACCAGATGAGCTACATGGTTTCCGGCTAAAGGCACTTACAAGTATGCATGAAAGATTGGTAGCCCAAATGAACCAGATCTTAAAAACACCTGAAAATGATGAATGGATGACAACTGGAAGGACATTTTTGATCCAAAAAGATAAAGAAAAAGGAAAGGACTTTAGGCCACCAGTCAGAATCCAGACTGACAGGCACTTGGCCTACAACACACCTGACATAATAATAATTGAAAAGAAAAAAGTATGGTTCATTGACATTGCAATGCCTGGTGATGCACGAATTGAAGATAAACAGCAAGAAAAAATCACAAAATACCAGGACTTGCAAATTAAGGTTGAACAACTGTGGAAAAAGAAACCATGTGTTGTCCCAATTGTAATTGGAGCCCTTGGAGCAATACCTAAAGGGCTACCTCGCTATTTGAAAATTCTAAATTTATCAGACTTAAACATTCTGATTCTACAAAAAACCACCCTACTTGGAACAGCTTATATCCTCTGACGTTACCTTAATAGTTCCTAGATCCTTGGTTAGGACTCAAGCTGTTGAGCTACCAACCAGCCCCAAAGGCTGTGAATCTCACCAAAAATTAACCAATAACAACAACCACCACCACCACCACCCTCATCATCATCATGTCATGGGAACATAAAGTGGAAAAAGTTATTGAAAATGAGAAGGTGAAAATCTTGTGGGACTTTTGAATACAAACGGATCGTCATTTGGAGCACAACACACCAGATATCACGTTTGTAGAGGGCCGAAGTGTATAGTTTATTGATATCGCTGTTCCTGGAGATGCCAGAGTCGAAGAAAAAGAACTAGAAAAAATAATGAAATATTGCGACCTGGCCATCGAAACTGCATAGCTATGGATGAAGCATGATACCTAGGACGCTGACAGCAAACCATATCCACCATTAGCACCAGTCACTGGTATTTGTAATGCATTTTTGAATGTTCAGTTGGCTGAGTTTCATGTTTAATGAAAGTATATAATAATAATAATAATAATAATAATAATAATAATAATAATAATAATAATAATAGCAGCAGCAGCAACAACAACAACAACAGAGTTGGAAGTGACCTTGGAGGTCTTCTAGTCCAATTCCCTGCTCAAGCAGGAGGCCCTATATACCATCTGCACAAGTGAGAATATCTAGATGCAAAGTGCTACTAAGGATCTCTCCATCTTCTTCAAAAGATGTGTTTTCTAGAAGAAAAATCATCATAGGTAAGAAAGATAATATATAAATGTAACCACTTTTTTTGAGGGGGGGGGAATACGAAGTGGCATATAGTTCTTTTTGCTTGTATTACTAACATTCATGCTACCTGGCCAAGAACTGCAATGCAATCTATGCAGGGTTTTTTTTTATTTGCACTATCATTTGTTTGGATAAATGCAGAACTAGAACTCACTTTATCTGAGTATTGCCATGTTATCTGGTGTATTAAGCTGATAATTGCTTAAGATTCAGAATGATTAACAGTTATTGGGAAAGTTAATGATAGTAGCCAAGGTTAGGGCTACATTCAATAGAACAGTCATGTACTGCCTTCTAGTGTACAAAACCGGGAATAATTGAATTTAAAATCCTCTAAATCATAGTGTTTCTTAAATATTTTCTCTCAGGATTTCTTCCCACATTTAAAAACTATTTAGGATCCCAAAACAGCTTTTGTTTATATTGATTATATTAATAGATACTTTCTGTATTGGAATTTAAAATTGATGCATTCATTGCCTCTGCAACTTCTCACCATTGTTTGATGGGATTTTTATATTGCTTATTTTTCAACATAGGCTGGCAAATAGTTTTGCTTTTGAAATCCCTGAGAGGATCTTGGAGGATCCTAGGACCATATTTGCTTCCGATGTCCCTGTATCTATGTATTATCTATTCAGGATAAACTCGGTGGATGGAAAATTGTACATGAACATGATATCTGCGTTCAGGAAGAAAGGGGCTGCTTGAAAACTCCGATTATCTGAGATTACAAGATCTAGATTCTCCCCCCCCTCAACTTTCCATGTGCTTCCCCCGTGAACTGAAATCCACATTTTGCCTACATTGTGCAAATCCAATATCTGTAGTTTGTTTACAATTCAGTATATTATATGAAACAACTGACTGAGTAAGATACATGTCATCCAGAGGTGGTATTCAATCAGGTTCTGACCAGTTCTGGAGAACTGGTAGCAGAAATTTGGAATAGTTCAGCGAACTGGTAAATACCATCTCTGACTGGCCCCGCCCCCATGTATTCTCTGCCTCCCGAGTCCCAGCTGATTGGGAGGAAATGGGGATTTTGGAGTAACCTTCCCCTGGAGTGGGGAAGGAATGGAGATTTTACAGTATCCTCCCCCTGCCATGCCCACCAAGCCACACCCACAGAACCAGTAGTAAAACTTTTTGAATCCCACCACTGATGATGGTTAGAAAGTGTCATTGACATGGTGGGCATGGGTTTGGGTGAACTCCAGGAGATAGTGGAGGACAGGAAGGCTTGGTGTGCTGTGGTCCATGGGGGTCACAAAGAGTCAGGAACAACTTAGCAACTGAACAATAGCAACAAGGAACAGGTCTAAATTGAACCTGACTCGCAATTATTTCAGGACAAGACTGTAGACTGGTTTACATGCGTAAGCCAGTTACCATTGACTTCTGTTATGATTTTCCTATTTCCCAATCTAGTCTGCAGTTCTGAGATTCCCTGATGGTTTTTTAGCTGAAGCACTAACAAACTGTGTCTGTATGAATGTTTGAGATAAACCAAGCTTGATTGGGTACTTAGTGACAAATAATATGCAGGTTGACATTTAATGTGTTTAGGGTTTTATTTTAAAAAACAAACAAACTTCAATAAGTTAGCAGGATTGAGAATGGTGTGCATATTTTTAAAATGTTATTTCAAATGCCAATCTCAGCAAATATCAATTCCCCCACTGAAAAAAGGCCTGGTTTTTTGGTATACATTAAATAAAGCACAAGAGGGCAGAATTGTATAAGTAGATGGGTGTATGTTTTAGAATACAATCCAGTACACAGCTATTCAGATCTTGTTAAATTGGACTTATTCTCAGGAAGATATACTAGATTGGTATAGTTCCTTACTTTCTAGCATATACGTGTACCTGCATTTTTAAAAATCATGTTGGAATATAACTTCATCCAAAATGTTTTAATACATCTTATTCTTATTAGATTGTCATTTGTGGTTAGTAGTATGTAGCTCTGTCTGTCTACATGTAGCATCTCTTGACATACAGCCCCCTCTAGAGATCACCCAGGAGCCACACTTGATCCAGCATTCAGTGGCCTGGGTGTTGCTGGTAGATGCTGACACAAACCTTTTACATTGGTTTGAGGCCCTGACCTGGCTCCTTATACGTTTTAAAGAAAAATCCAAAGTGCTGATTTTAACCTATATAACCATATATTTCTTGTGGTGCTAGCTACCAGCTTGGCTGGCATTAAAAAAATGGTGGGAGCCATTCATGGAAGTCATGCGACAGCCTCTGAAGGCCCTAATAAACAAATATTAAGATGTTGACAGATGAAGATATTGCTCCAACTCAGATATAGATTGCCTTTCCAATGTTGTATAATTCATTGAATGATCCACACTTCTTGGTGTCTTGAGAGACCTTAAATAAAATAAATGTAGACAAGCAGAAATAATCAGCAATGATTGTTCTAAAATCATGTTAACAATTTTTTTTATTTCAGCTGAAAGTATAGTGATAATAGGATAAACCCAATCCATATATGTTACAATTTTTGAATTGCATTTTCAGCTGTGAGGTAATTACAACCAAATTTTATTAAATATTATCTGAGATGTCCAGTATAAAAGAAAACTAATTTGTGTTAATTTAATTTTAAAATTAAAATAACCTTTCACTCTTCCACAAAGGCAAAACTATCGTTTATTATTTCAACATTCACAAAAATAATCTATTTTACATTTCCTTCAGTTTATTGCAAAAGTGGATTGCCAGTTTACGAGCCTCTGCTGATTTCTCAAAAAACCCTAGGGGAATTCAGAGATAATAATGGCAACAATATTACTTTATTAAATATTAACATTTAATATTACCAACAGTTAATGTTTAAATTGAATTAACTGCCAAGAAGTAGGCCAGGTCAACTAAATCAAGTTTGATTTAAAAAAAAAATGAAGAAACAATCACAGCAGAATTCAGTTGATTCAAAGTAATACTGTTTTGAGAAATCAAATTTAACCAAAAAACAGATTTTTTGACTATTTATTTATTTATTTATTTATTTTATTTAGTTGGTCAAACATGTATGAGATAACAGGTATAAGTATAAACATGGACATGAACACAGGAAATGTTCATGAATAAAAGGGGATAATAGGACAGGGACAGTAGGCACGCTGGTGCGCTTATGCACACCCCACCTCTTAGGAAAGGGGAGAGGTCCACGCTAGACAGTTTTAGGTTAAAGTTATGGGGGTTTGAGGATGTAACAACAGAGTCAGGTAGAGCATTCCAGGCATTGACCACTCTGTTGCTGAAGTCATATTTTCTGCAATTGAGTTGGGAGCAGTTTACCTTTTAAAAAATATTTTAAAATTTTCATTGCACCATTACTAGCAGAGTAATCGAAGTAACAACTGAAGAAATCCAAAGTTTTGCAAAATGGAAATAGTTTTCCCATACATCATACTTGAGGCCTTTATATGAATGAACAGCTGAAAAGCCTTACCAGGAAGAACAATATCCTTGGAACTGTGCCCAGATCTGCGGCATGAAATAACACATTTTTAAAAATAAAAAGAATGGGATTAGACCTTGATGATTACTATGTTAGCCTGCACTGGGTTTGAACTGGAGGTAATCATAACATGAAATGAAATACATGTTTACACTTTCTGAGTATGCTGACATTTAAAATCTGAATATAGTGCATTTTTTCCTCCTTAAGGATATTTTTTTAACTTTTACCTTTCTGTGATTTATCGTTTACTTCTGTCCTTAAACGTGGCACCAGTCCAGATAAACCCTAAAACATTCAAGAGATCTGATACAACTGATAAAAGAAGTCCTGAAGGGCAGACATTCTTCTGAGCCTTCTCCCGAGTACAACAGTGGTTCAAATTGAAAGAAATAAAAGAATATCTCTCATGGAAATACTCAGGAAGGCAAGGTAAGTATCTCCCTGAATCCCAGATTAAAAGGCTAACGATAGAAGACTATAGGAGTTATAGCCAAAGCATATGGAGGTCACTCATTTGCTCATCTATGTCTAGATCAGGGTGGTGGTGGTGGTTTCAAGCTCAAGGTCTGTGGGCCGGATCCGGTCCACGGGTGCTTAGATCTCACCCACGGGGCTACCATGGAAACAGTGAAGGACTAGCCCACAGTGCCTCTGCCAGAGAAAATGGAGCTTGGGAGGGGTGTGTGTGGGCTGCAGAATGTTGAGCTGGCCATGCCTACCCAGGCCACACCCAACCATGCCCACTCCCCCCCCCGAGGTCAAACAATGAAATCGAGTCTGACACCCCCAGTCTAGATAGAGGATATATTTGGCTCTGAATTGTTACGAGTATGGTTCCTTTAGGAAAAGGTTTTATCCTGTTTTTTTCCTCCCTTCCAGTCAATTGTGTCCAATTTTCAGAGACTGCCTGGACAAGTCCCTGCAGTTTTTTTGGCAAGGTTTTTCAGAAATGGTTTGCTCAACCCAATAGAGGAATAGCATCAAGAAAATGAGTAATGATAGTGCCGTTTTAGACTGCATAGGTGAGACTTTACCTGGGCTATTGCATCCAGTTCCGGTCATCATGACACACACAGATACACACATACACAAAAATAATGGCCTTGGAAAGTATGTAGAAAAGAGCAACAAAGATATAAAAGATCTGGAGGCTAAATTGCATGGCAAAAGGTTGAGGGAGCTAGGTATGTCTAGCCTAACCTAGAAGGATTAGTGGGGACATGCTAACTATCTTCTAGTACTTGAGGGGTTGTCACAGAAAAGAGGGGATTAACTTATTTTCCAAAGCATCAGAAAGCAGGACACAAAGTAATGAGTGGAAACTTATTAAAGAGAGATTCAACCTAGGAGCAACCTAGGGCTGCTACGGGTTTGCCCAGGTTCGGGAGAATCCGTAACTAATGTTATGACTGGTTTGGAGAACCTCCAAATCCCACCACTGGCTGGCCCTGCCCATCCCATCCCACCCCTCCCGCACAGCCCATTTTGGATGCGAGGTAAGTGCAGGGCCAGTGCGGAGGCTCGGGGAGAGGGAAAAATGGGCCTCCCGGAAATTCCGGAAGGCCGGAAATGGGCCCATTTTCAGCCTCTGAAGGGTGTCAGAGCCTGGGGAAAACAGTTTTCATCCTCCCAGAGGCTTGAGGAAAGCCTTCAGAGCCCAGGGAAGGTGAAAATGTCCCCCATGACGTGGTGCAGGAGGCAGACTAGGCCACGCCACCAGGGCCATGCCCACCCAGAAACCAGGCAGAGAACCCACTGCTGAAATTTTTGAAGCCCACCCCTGCCTAGAAGTAAAGAGAAATTTTCTAACAGTAAAAGAACAATTAATCAATGGAATACCTTTGCGTCATGGAGTTGTGGTTGATCCATCACTGGAGGTTTTCAAAAATAGACTGGACAACCATTTGACTGGAATGGTATAAGATTCCTGCCTTGAGCAGGGAGTTGGACTAGAAGACTTCCGAGATCCCTTCCAGTCATAGGATTCTATATTTCTCTGTTTCTGTGCCTCTTTCCTAGGGCTGAGAGAAAGTGACTAGCCTAAGGTCACCTAGCTGCCTTTATGCCTAGGGCAGGAATAGAACTTAGAGTCTCCCGGTTTCTAGCCCGATGCCATAACTACTACACCAAACTGCCTCTCTCAGCACTGTTACTGAGGTTGAAATAGTAGTGTTTAGATGATAGTCAAAAATTACAGCCTATTCCCCAGCCCCTTGGGGGTTCCTGTGCTACTAATAAGGCTCATTGTTGCTTAAAAGTGTCATGATTAATGAGTGGAGTCACTGTAAAACTAGATGACCAGGATTCAGGTTAGAGCAACTTTATATGTTTTTATTAATTAGAGTTAATTAAGGTTACTCAGTACTTGTCTGGACATGGTGGCTGTGCTCGAGGCATAGGGAAATATGCAGCTGTGCTACTTCCCACTTCATTCCTTTAGGACTCACCTGGCTATGCTACAAACACACATACACACACATCACACACAACAACAATAACAACACAGAAACCTCAACACATCATTTGATTTAGAATCCCAGGTGTTACACTGTTTATTTCAGCTTTCTTGGAGAAGAGCTACAATAAAAAATACATTTTATACTGGATCTTGGAAAAGAATTCTTGGAAAACTTTTTTTTGTAAAAGTCAATAAAATTGTTAAAGAAATGTAAGAGGAATGCAATTCCCTTTAGGGAAAATTGACTAGAATAAAAGCAAAGTCTCAAAAATGCTGTGACATACACTTATAAAAAAATGATTACGTTTGCTGCTTTCCAGAGAGTTTATGGGATCGTATAACTGCTTTCTTATATCTGTAATTTACAGGGACTAAAGTAGTTGTGGAATTTAGAGGTAAAATTGCTGGGTTTAAACAAATCATGCTTGTTCTCCAATTTTCCAGAAATTCTGATAAATCTGGATTTTAAGGTCTTATACAGCAATGAGATGCTGAAGGGAAGAAATAGCATACAGAGAGTCTCACATAACTTACAAAAGGTTTTTCACAATTGCTTAAAAATTAAACACCTACACACACTTCCTTGATTTGCTGCACCCTGGCCAGGTGATAAACAGGAACTGGGGAAGACAGAAGTGCTCTTAAAGGACAGTGGCATCTGATTGGGGGGTTACAACTAGCCCCCCCTCTGCCAACTGCATTTGGTTGGCATTTTTGTATTACTTTGGTCATTTTTTTATTGACTGGCTAACTTTCTGAGTTAAACAGATCTTGTAGCACAGCAGTGAATCTTCTTACTTCTGGTTGCTTGTTTCAGGTTGTTTTCAGCTGCAATAGTCTCCTTCAACCCGCTGCCAGTGAAGACAGAGCTCGGGGGGGGGGGCACGTGCAGCCCTCCCGAGCTCCGTTTTCATTGGCAGAGGCACTGCAGGCTGGTCCTTCACTGTTTCCAGGGCGGCCTCATGGGCCAGATCTAAGTATTCAGCCTTGAGTTTGACACCCCTGGTCTATACCATTCTGGGACTGTTTTAGAATATATTTCATTCTTCTTTTACCATTGTTTTTCTTCATTGTGATGGGATGGGGAAGACTACAACAGTTGCAGATTCCCCTTCACTCAGCAGCCTTACTAGCTGTCTCTGATTTTTTTTTATTTGAAGTGTTTCTCCCTTGACTATCTCTAAGGACTGTGGGTAGCCAAGGGGGCTGCAGATAAGGTTGATTGTACAACGAAGGGCAGGAACTTTTAGCAACCACCCAATGAAGATCTTATTCCATTTCCACCATGTAAATATTGTAACTTCTTCCTTCCTTCCTTCCTCCCTCCCTTTCCCTCCTCTCTCTCTCTCTCTCTCTCTTTCAAAAATATCAACAGGAATTTCTTCTTCATCATGCTGAATATGGATGGTTAAAAAAGATATAATAGTACTTTTCACCCCAGTGACCCAGGTAGTCCTTGACTTACAACTGAGTCCAAAATTTTTGTTGTTAAGTAAAACATTTGTTAAATAAATTTTGGCCCATTTTACAACCTTTCTTGTCACAGTTGTTAAATGAATCGCTGCAGTGGTTAAGTTACTAACCTGGTTGCTTAGTGAATATAGCTTTCCCATTGACTTTGCTTGTGAAAAAGTTGCAAAAAAGGGATCATGTGACTTTGGGACACAGCAGCGGTTATAAGTATGAACCAGCTGCCAAACCCCTGGATTTTGATCACATGATCATGGGGATGTTGCAAAGGTCATAACTGTGAAAAATGGTCATAGGCAGTGGTGGGTTATGACCAGTACGCCCCAGTATGGGTGTACCAGTGCCTGCCGGGAGCACCGGGTACCATTCCGGTATGGTGCTACGGAGGGCCCACCCGCCCACCCACTATCCTTACCTGTATTTGAGCTCTTCGGGGCTTACACACACAGAGAGTATGGCACCTGTGCAACGTTCTGCCTAGCAGCTGGAGCATCGCGGAGGCATCGCGGAGCATTGCAGATGGTAAGTATGCATGTGTGCACACCAGTGATGTGCGGTGAGGTTTATGGCTGGTGAGGCACTGACCCAATGGTGAGTTTCACATTTTTTTAGACTTGTGGACTTCAACTCCCAAAATTCCACAGCCAGGCATGCTCAGTTCTGATTTAAAGCGACAGCATTTGTTTTTCTCCTTTGCGAAAGAAGTTTCCTTCTTTCTTTTTCTTTTTCTTCTCCCTTCCCCTCCTTCCTCCCTCTCTCCCTCCCCCCTCTCTCAAACACACACACACACACACAAACAGAAGTTAGATTGGACTACACACACTTTCCCCCAGCCCCGGAAGGATCCAGCCCAGCTTCACTGACTACAGGTTTGAAAAGGCAACGTGGCTCTGCCTGCAATCAAACTACACTTGGGGAGGGAGAGCACAAGCAAGCCAGGGTCCTTCCCTCCAGCCTTTGTCCAAAGCCCCGCACCAGGAGGATGAAATTTGAATTCCTCCCCCTCCCTCTGACCCACACATACCTTTTCCAGCTGTTTCAGAGAGGATTTCAACTCTGCTCTTGCCTCGGGTCCTCTGAAGAAGCTCTGCCCAAACGAGCATACTATAGGCAGGAGAACTGCGTGCCTCACCTACATCAGGAATTTTTAGGCTTTTAACCCTTGTTTAACTCTGCTCGAGTGATCATAAAACGCCTAAAGTCAGACTAGATGAGGCATGCAGTTCTCCTGCCTCATAGTAGAGGGCGCTTTTTAAAAGGCTTTTTTAAACAGTTAAGCAGAGTTATCTACGGTGAGGCAGCAACCAGCTCAGCGTGACCTCAGCTCTTGCCTTTTTCCTTTTACATTTTTTTTCTTTTCATGATGACAGTGGTGAGGCTGTGCCTCCCCTGCCTCCCCTGACTACACGTCACTGGTGCACACGCTGCACACATTCATGTGGGGGACACCGGGCCCCATTGCACTGTACCAGTTGCAATGGGATCTGGAACCCACCACTGGTCATAGGTCACATTTTTCAGTGCTGTTGTAACTTTAAATGGTCCCTAAATGTACTGTTGTAAACCAAGGACTACCTGTAGTTTCAACACAGAGATTTGTGTTAAAACCTTTGAAGCAACAGTTAAAATCAGAGGTATGTAGCTAGGGCTTTCCTCATTCATTCCTTTGCTCTGATGCAGAAACCAACCTGGTACCACAACGGTTAAGATGGAATGGGCAGAAAGGGAAGGGAAGGATACATCTGGAAGAAGCTGTGCTCTTTTAAAGCTGTGCTCTGGTTCTCCAGTTTACAACTTGGCAAAGTTATCTATCCGGCTTACTACAAAGGCTTGTAATTACTTGCGAGGATGGAGGGTGTTGGAGACCTGCGGTTTAGCCATCCATTGGCATTCAGGGTGAGGTAATCGGCAGGGCTTACATTGATAACAGAGTTAGGAAGCAGATGCTGCACATCAAATGCCACAAGGCTTTTATAGGCTGAATGATTTTAGATTCCGAACTCACTGTAATTGGGAATTGGGAGTTTTGCCTAAGATCGTACCATGAGAAATAGAACTATGCATGAAAAGAGAAATGTCCAAGGAATGGACATTTTTTTTAAGTAAAAGAATATACTTTATATCAGGGATGTCAAATTCAAGACCTGGTGTGTGTGTGGGGGGTCCGATCTGGCCTGCTGGGTGCTTAGATCTGGCCGGTGAGGCTGGAAACAGCAAAGGACCAGACCACAGCGCCTCTGCAGGTTTTCACTGGCAGAAGGCTGCAGGAGGCTGTCCCAGCTGAAAATGGAGTTTGGGAGCCTGTTTTCACTGGCAGACGGCTGCAGGAGGCCATCACAGCTGAAAATGGAGTTCGGGTGCCTGTTTTCACTGGCAGACAGCTGCAGGAGGCCATCACAGCTGAAAATGGAGTTTGAGTGCCTGTTTTCGCTGGCAGATTGCTCGGGCCACCACAGATGCCCCCAACACAGTGACATTGATCTGGCCATGCCCACCCTGGCCAAGCCTACCCTGCCCTCGGAAGTCAATCACAACCCAGATATGGCCCTCAATGAAATCGAGTTTGACACCCCTGCTTTATATGGTTCAAATAGTTCGCGTAAGATGGATAATGGAGGGAATAAGGCAGTTTAAGAAAGATATTTACTCATCCGGTTCCGGCTGCTGACGGCGACGGGCAGGTTCTGCTCGCTCCGCGCTTTCCCGGTGGGCCCCTCACTCCTTGGGGGGGCACAGGACGCCCCGTAGAGGCTCCTGCCGGAGGGGCAGCACCGCAGGGGATTCTCCGAGTCGGCGGCGGCCGGGGGGAGCCTGCATCACCCCAGGCACTGGGGAGCATGATGGGGAGGCGCTCCAGAGTCTTCGCTGCGAGGCAGCGGGAAGAATAAACATTCAGAAGAAAGCGGCTGCGGTGCAGTGAGGTGGAATCCACTCTCCATTCCCTTTGTGTATTCGAAAGAAATTGCCAGCTATTTAAAATCTCCTTTCGGCTTGGATTTGAGAAGCGCGGCTGGAGGGAGGGGGATTCCCCCCCCTCGGACAGGCGGCTGTTAACTATTGTTGCTCTCGGCCCTTGGGGGAGGAGGCAGGGAGAGAGCCAATTAATGATGCCATGCTCATAGCAAAGGTGAATTTTGGATTTAAACTTATAATGGAATGATGATCTGGAAACTTTGGAAACTTTGAAACTTTTGTTATGCCTCCTAAGCCCGAAGCTGGCAGGGCAAGATGGCACACTTCCGTTGTCTTCATAAACAGTGAAAACTGACTCCACCTATAAAACTCCAGGCATCCGGTCTTTGTCTCCGTGCTACTCAGATAAATCTCTTGCTGTTTGTGACTTTTTGGACTCCCTGGACTGAAAAACTTTACTCTATTGCCAGTGTGATTAGAAAAATCCTCTTCTGCCTGGACCTTTTGTCTCCTGAACTCTCTTGGCAGTTCTACCTTTCTGACTGATCATTCTCTGTAATGACTGAACTCTATAATGTCACGTAAAAAACCACCTCCTGGGAAGCCTGGCTTTGCTGCCTCTGCCCCGGCATCTACAACATCCAGTCCAAGTACACAATCAACGATAACATCTCTGATGCAGCCCAAAACCACTGAGACTGAATTCCAACAAATGTTTCAACAAATTTTACAGGGACAAGAGGAGATTAAAAGACAACTAAAAGAGATGAAAGAAGAAATTAAAGAGAACCAGGACCAGATCAACAAAAACTCACAGAGACTGGATCTTTTGGAGGGTGGGACGGCTGAGATGAGGGAGGGGATGGAAGGGGTGCAGAAGGGGAACAAAGAGCTTGACACCCAACAGATGAAAATAGAATTTGAGAGAATGTCCTTTTACCTTAGATTTCAAAATGTGGTGGAGACAGATGATGAAGACATAAGGGACATTATGACAAGTATTTTGACTGAATACATCCAGAGAGAGAAACAACAGATGGGGTGGGAATTAGATTTGGTTTATAGAGTGAACTCAGCCTATGCTAGAACACACAACGTACCCAGGGAGGTACACATTAAATTTCTCAGAAAAACCACAAGAGATGAAATTCTGAGTGCACAAAGGGGGCAAGCTTTGAAATACCAAGATAGGGAAATAACCATCCTGAAACAGATCCCCAAGAAAGTGAGGGAGAAAAGAAAAAGCTATTCGCAATTAGCGAAGAAACTATACCAGAAGGGGGTGTGGTTCAGATGGTTGATGCCTGAAGATATGCTAATATTCTGGGAGGACACAAGAGTTAGAATTAATACACCCATAGAGGTGCAGGCCTTTATGGAAAAAAATAAAGTACTCCTAGATAAATCAGATGATCCTACAACAGACATGCAGGACATGGGAGGGGCCGGAGCTCTGCTGGCTGGGGGAGAAGGGGCAATACCAAGAAAACTCAGATCACAAAAATGAGTAAGAAAATCCACTTGATATAAATTATCCACTTGATCAAAATTATTAACTGAATTTACATGCTGACTATATATTGTTATTTAGTATTGAATTTTTTGTAATTGCATTTTATGAGTATGGAGGGAGGGGACTCCTGCCGCACATTGCAACTGCCAAAATTTGTAACCTTTCCTTTACCCCTTTCCTATATTATTTCTTTAAAAACCAATAAAACTTTGTTTTAAAAAAAAGAAAGATATTTACTCCATAAAAACTTTGTTTGGCAGTGCTGCGTTTCAGAGTTTAGCGAGCATGATCTGTAGAACAGATTTCTTCATGCTTTGCCAGCAACTATGGCATCATCAAAGGCAACTCTGTAGTCTGCTACAGAGGCAGACTCTGTAGTCTGCTACAGAGACTTCAGGCAACTGAGCAGATCTAATGATCTTCATACAGATGGTCTTTACTGATGATGTGGTGGCACAGTGGTTAGAATGAGGTATTGCAGGCTGACTCTTCATTCCTTCTGCCAGCAGTTTGTTCCAGACTGGCTCAAAGTGGACTCAGCCTTCCATCCTTCTGAGGTCAGTAAAATGAGGAACCAGATTGTTGGGGGGGCATGTGTGCCCAATATGCTGACTCCATAAACTGCTTAGAGAGGGCTGTAAAAGAACTATGTGGCGGTATGTAAGTATGACAGTAATGGAATCTGCTCATTAGGGTCAGCAAGTAATAACAGTCCTTAAGTGAGAAGGTCTAACTTTATGACCCACACTCCATGCTATCCCTGATGTAGTCTGTAAACACTCATATGGGTCATTAAGCAAAACATGGGATGATCCAGGCATGGGATACACACACTGGGATGCTTGCCACCCAGCTGAGTCTAAAAAGGAGGCACAAAAACAGCAAAAAAGCTTTACAAATCCAAAAACAGGCCAGTACAGGAGGGCAGAGGGGGAGTTCAGCTAGGTTAGGGCCCAGCATGCTTTAAATACCAATAGCAATAGCACTTACAGTTATATACCGCTTCACAGTGCTTTACTGCCCTCTCTAAGCCATTTTTGAGAACCAGCATGTTGCCACCAACAATCTGGGTCCTCATTTTACTGATGGAAGGCTGAGTCACCCTTAAGCCAATCAGGATCAAACTTCTGGCAGTCGGCAGAATTCTCCTGCAATACTGCATTCTAACCATGCAAACACACACACACACACACACACACACACACAGAGCCAGATAGATAGATAGATAGATAGATAGATAGATAGATAGATAGATAGATAGATAGATAGATAGATGATAGATAGATGATAGATAGATAGATAGATAGATAGATAGATAGATAGATGATAGATAGATAGATAGATAGATAGATAGATAGATAGATAGATAGATAGATAGATAGATAGATAGATAGATAGATAGATAGATAATGGGGCTAGCATCTGTTCATTTGAGAATTTTCATAATGAACAGAGTTCATGTTAATCTGAGTTAATGTTAAACACATAGTAATAATGTGAACAAACATGCTTACTGAATTCACAGTTGTCAGTAAAGTAGCAAAGTTGGTATATTCTTACATAGATATAGATGGATACTGTGCGGGTATGGAAAAAAAGTTCCTCATAGTGAAGGAACTTAGATGAGATTATGAAGGATAAAGACATTCTATGACAGAAAAGATCAGACTAATTAAAGCAATGGCTTTTCCAGGGGAAATATATGGCTGTGAATATTGAACATCAAGAGAAAGAAGACAAATAAATTTGAATTTTGCATTTGGGAAATGATAACAAGGAGAATCATGGTCTCCAAGCAGACTCAACCAAACAGTTATGGAAGAAATAAAAACAGTGTGTTCTCTCCTGAGGTGATTTTTAGTAAAGCACATATTTGGGCATTGTTATGCAATAGATGATAGATTAGGAAAAAAATATTTTTAGCAGGTTTGAAGAAAGTTTGAGCATGAAGCAATGGACAAGTAGATGGACAAAATTAAAAACATCAATGGAAATGTCTTCCTGACAGTTAGAACAATTAATCAGTGAACCATTTTGCCTCCAGAAGTTTTGAGTACTCTAACACTGGAGGTTTTTAAGAAGAGATCGGACAACCATTTGTTTGAAATGGTATAGGGCAGTGGTGGGCAACCTTTTTTTTCAACTGAGCCAAATCTCGCCAAAACCACGATTGAAATTTATTTTGAGAGCCACATTTTTAAAACTGAAAATACATAGGATGGTACACTGTTTTTAGTTTCAATAAACTCTGGCATTTGAAGCACGCAAGTCTTAAAGCTGTCAAGTTACAAGATCCTTGCACCCCTAACCCTTTAGAAAAAAAACCCCCAGGGGTCTTCAAACCTGACAGCTTGAAAACTTGTGGACTTCAACTCCCAGAATTCTGAGAATTGAAGTCCACCAAGGGCATCAATCATATTAGCCCAGGGATCTGCAAAATTGGCTCTTAAGACTGGTGGACTTCTATTCCCAGAATTCTGAGAATTGAAGTCCACCAGTCTTAAAACAGCCAACTTTGCAGACCCCTGTGTTAGCCCAAAGCCTGGTGCTGGGCCTTGCTCTCCCATTGGTGGAGCCCCAAGAAGCGAGGAGGGAGAAAAAGAGACGGAGGCCAAGGAGCTTCCCCCCCACCAGCAAAAATCTAACCGGGGAGCCGGGCAGTAGCAAATTAGCCAATCATGCGAGGAAAGCGAGGTCTGACCGGGTGGGCAGCGAAACTCCAGGGCTCTCTGTTCTAATTCCCCGTGAAAACTGTTGCCTCTGAAGCGTTTGCTCTACTGTTTGAACCTTTAAGCGTCCCTTTCCCTTTTTTCTTTTCAACCCACAATGATTAGGGAGGATCCTGAAGTCGGGCGGGGACGAGAAGCTAGGAGGCAGAAAAAGAAACGGAGGCTAAGGAGCTTCCCCCCGCCCCCTCCCAGCAAAAATCTAACCGGCTCTTTGCTGGGAGGGGGCGGGGGGGGAAAGCTCCTTAGCCTCCGTTTCTTTTTCTGCCTCCTCGCTTCTCGTCCCCGCCTGACTTCAGGATCCTCCCTAATCATTGTGGGTTGAAAAGAAAAAAGGGAAAGGGACGCTTAAAGGTTCAAACAGTAGAGCAAACGCTTCAGAGGCAACAGTTTTCACAGGGAATTAGAACAGAGAGCCCTGGAGTTTCGCTGCCCACCCGGTCAGACCTCGCTTTCCTCGCATGATTGGCTAATTTGCTACTGCCCGGCTCCCCGGTTAGATTTTTGCTGGGAGGGGGCGGGGGGAAGCTCCTTAGCCTCCGTTTCTTTTTCTGCCTCCTCGCTTCTCGTCCCCGCCCGACTTCAGGATCCTCCCTAATCATTGTGGGTCGAAAAGAAAAAAAGGAAAGGGGTGCTTGTTTTGAAGTGCCGGCACACAGAAGAGCCGCATTAAAATGTGTAAAGAGCCACATGTGGCTCGCGAGCGGCGGCTTGCCGACCACTGGTATAGGGTTTCCAGCCTGAGCACTGGACTAGAAGACCTCCAAGGTCCCTTCCAACTCTGTTATTTTGGAAAGGATGTAGGTTGTGTCTGGGAACAGATTGAGACCCGGATATTTTATTTGCATACTAATGAAGAGTTGGTCTTTGATTCAGTGGCAAAAATGAACAAAGAATTATCATCTGTGAATATTGTAGAATATTGTAATCTATGATGGCAAAAAGTCAGAAGGTATCACCTTTTCCAACTAACATGTTTATTAAGTTTTATTAAGGGCATGAGTTTTCATGAGTCGGGGCTCACAAAGTGTGAGTCATGAATTCTGTAAACAGCTCAGCATTTAAGGCAGCATTTAAGAAGTGCATATAAAGAAATGGACGTGCTCAGCTTGCATATCTGCTTCTCTGCAATTATGTGAAGTGAATTTCAGATTTAATTGATACGTTAAGACTTTCTCATATGAAAACAACCCTGAAATTTCCTGATGTAAGCAGAGAAAAATCTCTCTTGAAATTTCCTAAGCATTTGATGAATGCCTTGTGCCAAACAAATGTAGTAATACTTGCTGAGAATGTATTCTATTTTTATTGAAGTGTAAAGAAAACATTAATTTTTAAGCTTAACCTTAATTATAGGTTTGTAAGGCGATAGTACATGAACAATTATTTGTCTATTATTATCTCTATTATAATTTGTCTCATTTCTCAAAAGGACAAAGAACTGCACAACTATTTTCTTTTATGCTAATGAGAAAAAAGTGACTGGCAGGTTAAATATATTATATTATATTATAATATAATATATTATTAAATATATTGAAGTTGCTGTGGTATAAATTCTACTTTTTCAAAAAACCTTATTAAGATAAATGAAGGTAAATATTAAATGAAGGTAAATATTTCTAATATTTAGAACAAATGAAAGAAGACGAAGAAAAAGAAAGCCAAAACTGCAAAAAGAAAGAAAATATAAAGCAGATTTGTTTTTTGAATTTACTATTTTGTTGTATAAAACAACCTTTCATAAAATCTCTCTTGCATCCCAAACCATTCTAAAAAATTCTTATTTCAATTACTTTCTAAAAATTATTTTAATTTCTTTTTATAATCCACTATTGCTTCCTTCTGTTTTAAGATAGTCAAGAATGAAAGTAAGGACTGTGACGTTGATGCTATTATACATCTTGGCACAAATGATCTGTCCCAAAAAGATGTACTTTCTGTGCAGAATGATTTCCAGAACTTGGGATATGAACTTAATAGTATAGGTTGTAGGCTTATCTTTTCAGAGGTTTTACCAGTATATAAGGAACAAAAAGGGAAGGGCCAGCGTGTAGCAGAGTTTAATGTTTGGCTAAAGGAGTGGTGTAGAAGGGAAGGCTTTGGTTTTATTAGTCATGATGCCTGTAGCTGGTCCAATGAAAAACTGTACAAAAGAGATGGGTTGCACCCATCCAAGAAAGGGACTGAGTTACTTGGCATTAAATTCACAGATTTTCTTGATAAACATTTAAACTGAAGAGCGAGGACAGAGAATTAATAGATACAGAACATTTCTGTCCCCAGCAAACTAAAATTCATAGGGTTATAAGTGCATGTAACATAGATGTGTGTGTGGGTAAGATTATCACTCCTGCTGTCAAGCAAAACCAAGCATTTAATAGTGATTGCCATACCATGTGCATGAATCACACAAGTGGCAAGAAAATAGGGGCAGTCAGTCATAACACAGGTTATGTAGACAGTAAACACAGGGTCAATCAAAATGGACTCAAATGTCTATACACCAATGCACAGAGTATGAGGAATAAATAGGGCGAATTAGAAATTCAAGTAAAAGAGGGCAGATACGACATTATTGCCATTACAGAAACTTGGTGGGATGAAACTGACAAATGGAACATACAGCTAGAAGGATTTAAATTATTTAAAAGAAATAGACCAAATAAAAGAGGAGGTGGAGTTGCACTATATATAAGAAATAACTACATCTCTACAGAAATAGAACACAACAATGATGAGAACTATCTTGAATGCATTTGGGTCAATATTAAAAGTTGTGGGGGAAATGACACTGCCATAGGTCTATACTACAGGCCACCCAACCAAGCAGAGGAAGTAGATGAACTTTTTGCTAGTCAGCTAACTAAGGTATGTAGGAAGCACACCACAATAGTAATGGGAGATTTTAACTACCCTGACATCAACTGGGAAACAAACTCTGCACCAAGTGGAAGATCCAACAGGTTCTTAAGAAACCTAGCAGACAACTTTGTTTTCCAAAAAGTAGAGAAGGGAACAAGGGGATCAGCCATATTGGACTTAATCCTCACTAACAGAGAGGAAATGATAGAAGGTGTTGAAGCCATAGGAACCCTGGGGGCAAGTGACCATGCAATATTGGAATTCAACATTATCCAAACACAAGTAGTAGAACAAAGCCAAACTAGAGTCTTGGACTTTAAGAAAGCTAATTTCAATAAACTTAGAGAGAGCTTGGGAAAAATTCAATGGATGAGAATCCTCAAGGGGAAAACAACTCAAGAAGCTTGGGAAATTTTGAAAAATGAGATTACAAAAGCCCAGTCTAGCACAATACCAATGAAGAAGGAAAATATCAGCTCCCAAAAGAAACCAGCATGGCTGCATAAAGAACTATCTGACAAACTGAAAGACAAAAAAGGTAAGTATAAAAAGTGGAAGGAGGGGGACATAACTAAGGCAGAATATCAGCAAATAGCCCGAGCATGTAAAGATGAAGTGAGGAAAGCTAAGGCTCACAATGAAGAAAGGCTTGCCACAAAAGTAAAAATTAACAAAAAAAGCTTCTTCCAACATGTTAAAAACAAGAAAAAAGTTAAGGAAACAATTGGTCCATTGCTAGGAGAAAGTGGCAAGAAGGTGACAAGCAACAGGGAGAAAGCAGAACTATTTAACTCATGTTTTGCATCTGTCTTTACACAAAGGGATAAAACAGTCCAACCTGTCAAAAGCAGCACCACAAAAATCAGATTAGGAACACAAATTGAAATAGGGAAGAAAATGGTAAGTGAGCACCTGTCTACCCTAGATGAGTTCAAATCACCAGGACCGGATGGATTACACCCCAGGGTTCTGAAGGAACTAGCAGACGAGATCTCAGAACCACTGAATTATATCTTTCAGAGATCCTGGAACACCGGGGAACTACCAGAGGAGTGGAAAAGAGCCGATGTGGTTCCCATCTTCAAAAAAGGGAAAAAAATAGATCCAGGAAACTACAGACCTATCAGCCTGACCTCAATACCAGGAAAGATTCTGGAAAAAATAATCAAGCAACGAATTTGCGAACACCTAGAAGCAAACAAAGTAATAGCCAAAAGTCAACATGGATTTGTCAAAAACAGATCATGCGAGACTCATCTTATTGCATTCTTTGATAATGTGACAAAATTAGTGGACCAGAAGAATGCCATTGATATAGTTTACTTGGACTTCAGTAAGGCTTTTGATAAGGTATACCATAACCTACTACTAGATAAAGTAGAAGAATGTGGGTTAGACAGCATCACCACCAGAAGGATTCGTAACTGGCTGACCAACCGCACTCAATGTGTAGTCCTCAATGGAACTGCATCTACATGGAGGGAAGTATGCAGTGGAGTACCCCAAGGCTCTGTTTTAGGCCCAGTACTCTTCAACATTTTCATCAATGATTTGGATGAGGGAATAAATGGGGAACTCATCAAATTTGCAGATGACACCAAGCTGGCAGAAATAGCCAACACTCGAGAAGATAGGCTTAAGATACAGAAGGATCTTGACAAACTTGAACATTGGGCACTATCTAATAAAATGAAATTCAATGGTGAAAAGAGTAAGGTTCTACATTTAGGCAACAAAAACGGAATGCACAGGTACAGTATAGGTGGTACCGTGCTCAGTAGTAGTAACTGTGAGAGGGATCTTGGAGTTCTAGTGGACAACCATTTAAATATGAGCCAGCAGTGTGCAGCAGCTGCCAAAAAAGCCAACACAGTTCTAGGCTGCATCAACAGAGGGATAGAATCAAGATCACATGAAGTGTTAATACCACTTTATAATGCCTTGGTAAGGCCACACTTGGAATACTGCATTCAGTTCTGGTCGCCACGATGTAAAAAAGATGTGGAGACTCTAGAAAGAGTGCAGAGAAGAGCAACAAAGATGACTAGGGGACTGGAGACTAAAACATATGAAGAACGGTTGCAGGAACTAGGTATGTCTAGCTTAAGAGAAAGAAGGACTAGGGGAGACATGATAGCAGTGTTCCAATATCTCAGGGGTTGCCACAAAGAAGAGGGAGTCAAGCTATTCTCCAAGGCACCTGTGGACAGAACAAGAAGCAATGGGTGGAAACTAATCAAGGAGAGAAGCAATTTAGAACTGAGGAGAAACTTCCTGACAGTTAGAACAATTAATCAGTGGAACAGCTTGCCTCCAGAAGTTGTGAATGCCCCAACACTGGAAGTCTTTAAGAAGATATTGGATAGCCATTTGTCTGGAACGGTATAGGGTTTCCTGCCTAGGCAGGGGGTTGGACTAGAAGACCTCCAAGGTCCCTTCCAACTCTACTATTGTATTGTAAGAGCTAGATTTTTTTTGTCAACCTAAGATCACAATCAAAAAAAGTCTGAAATCTCTACTTTAGAGACCTTAGTTACCAAGGTTTTGAAATCCAAATCAGACCAATTCTTCATAAAGTTCTATATCTGAAAAGTAGGTGGACTTTCTCCGATTACTATTTTTTTGTCTTTATACATCCGCTTAACCTTCTTCACTTCCAAGAGAAACAGTTTTCTATTGTGGAAAGTTATCACCCAGCCCTCTCCCAGAAAAATGAAATATCCTAGGAAATATTGAAAAGGCAGAATTACATTTCCCTGGATGTGAAAAGGAAGAAACATGTTTAAAGAGAGAATAGCTCCTTGTAGCTTCCTGCCCCCACCCACTTTGTCAATGGGCCATTAATGTGGCCAAGCCAGTCCCTTTACATAATAAAGAGTTCTCCCCTTCAGCTCCAGGGGGATGGGATTATGGCATGATAATATTGGCCCTTTACCCAACTCACCACCTGGCATCTGAGAACTCAACCAAACCTGGATTCAAAACACAGCCTGGAGAGTTGCCCCTGCATGGCCCCGTGGGAGTCTGACAACCAATCAGAAGACAAGCTCAAGATCAAAGGCCAGAGAGGGCATAAAACCAGGGACTCAGCATCTCAGTCCTTCCTTCTCTTCTTCTCCACCAACATTGAAGCATGTGATCACCTTTTCTGTTCAGGACTCAAGCCATGTGGTCCTGTCCACCAATAAACCATCTTTTCAAGCAGCTTTCATGTCTCCAGTGTCTTTTTCCCCACTTGGAGCCGAACCCAGAAGGACATTTCTTTCAACTCTTTGAAAGTAGCTTCTTTTTTCTATAATGAAGTATTTTGATGCATGTAAATCCCACATGTTAAATCTGAATGTGGAAATAAGATAGTCTATCCTACAATTAACAATATCGTCCCTCATTCAGGAAAGGGTCCTTCATGAGATAATGAATAGCGTTGAGCTGAAACTGTTCCATATAAAACTGCACTGTTGGATGAAGCTTCTCTTCTTCTTTCTGCCTTCATTTTTTTCTTCACCTTTGGCCTTTTTTCACCAGCTGCTATCGTGAACAAGATGCAAAGGTTGGTGGTATTGAAAGAAGAGAACAAAGCATAATTAGGAGAGTTTTAGTCATTGCTCTGTTTTTTGCCTCTTGAAAAAAAGGGCAGCAATTACTAGTAATTAGCAATGGGTACAAATCCAATTTGTTTTACTTTCCACTTTGGGTCTTGAGATTTTCTGTTCCAGTCAATTCATGTCCTGATTTGTAATAAAATATTGAGCATGTTTTCAGATCAAATTACTACACGAATGAAGCGGGGGGGGGATGTTAGTTTACTTCTAAAAATGTACCAGTTGGCTGAGACACTTGATTTCACCCCCTTCTTTCTTTCATAATATTGTGCTCAAAGTAGAAGACGATGCCTTCCTTCAGAAGGTTTTCTTCTTTTCATAACTTCTTGAAATGATTATATGACCACACAATGGTACCAGAGGTGGTATTCAATAGGTTTTGACCAGTTCTGGAGAACCAATAGCGGAAATTTGGCATAGTTTGGAGAACCGATAAATACCATCTCTGCTCCCCATGCCCCTGTATCTATGTATTATCTATTCAGGATAAACTCAGTGGATGGAACATTGTACATGAACATGCTATCTGCGTTCAGGAAGAAAAGGGCTGCTTGAAAACTCCGATTATCTGAGATTACAAGATCTAGATTCCCCCCCCCCAACTTTCCATGTAAGTTCATGTTCTTCCCCTGTGAACTGCAATGCACATTTTGCCTACATTGTGCAAATCCAATGTCTGTAGTTTGTTTACAATTCAGTATATTATATGAAACAACTGATTGAGTAAGATACATATCATCCAGAGGTGGTATTCAATCAGGTTCTGACCAGTTCTGGAGAACTGGTAGCAGAAATTTGGAATAGTTTGGAGAACCGGTAAATACCACCTCTGACTAGCCCCGCCCCCATCTATTCTCTGCCTCCCGAGTCCCACATGATTGGGAGGGAATCGGGATTTTGCAGTATCCTTCCCCTGGAGTGGGGAGGGAATGGAGATTTTACAGTATCCTTCCCTTGCCACACCCACCAAGCCATGCCATGCCCACCAAACCACACCCACAGAACTGGTAGTAAAAAAATCCCACCATTGAATGGTACATAATCATCTGACCAGTGTGTGAAATATTGCAAAGAAAAATTAGACACCATGTGTGATTGTGAGTACAGGGGGTATTTTGGCTGAGGGGAGAGAAAAGAGACAATGACAACCCCTAGTGATGTCAGGCATTGTCAAAAGTGAGTCAGAAGTATTGTTTTATAAAAGATTGCTATTGAAACATCCTTCATGGTCCACTGGGATAAGAAAACCAAGACACTTCTCAACAGAATCCATGGCAAAAATTCTTTTATATTGCCATAGATTTCTTCCTACATCCTATTTTCCCTGTAACTTCTTCCAACATTGCAAATAATGGAAATGCAGAGAACTTCCGATAATAGGACATGAGATACTGAGACTGAGAAGTTTCCCCTGCCTTGCATATTGGAAAGAATTTGTTGCTCAATGGTAGGGAGACCAATTTTTGATGTGTTCAGTGGCCAATCTTTCCCCCAATCTGAGGTATTTGTGAATTTGCCCAGATGTAAAGGTACTCTACATATGTCCTGTTGCCTACAGCTCTTCTATTCTGTACATAGGTAATCTCTTTGCAAATGAGGTAGGTCTCATTTCGTCTCTTTTTGACTTTTCTATACTTACCAGTGGTGCAATATATATATTCATATATTACAATTCTACTTCTTTCCTGATGTTTTAATTTCCTTTGAGTTTCTTGTTCTTTTCAGAACAATAAAATGGAACCGTACCGGTTTAAGGCAATTAAGTGATTTCAAGGGAGATATCATTTGCAGTTTATTTTTTCCTTCTCAGATAAGGGATAAAGGCCATATAATTACAATAATATGAAAATTTAGTACAGGTAGCCCTCGACCTACGACCACAATGGAGCCCAAAATTTCTGTTAAGTGAGTCATTTGTTGTGACCATTTTATGACCTTTCTTGCCACAGTTGTTAATTGAATCACTGCAATTGATATGTTAGGAACCTGGTTGTTGTGTGAATCTGACTTCCCCATTGACTTTGCTTGTCAGAAGTTCGCAAAAGCTGATCACATGACCTTGGGACACAGCAATGGTCATAAGCATGAACCAGTTGCCAGGCGTCTGAATTTTGATCACGTGATCAAGGGATTGGTACAAAGGTCATAACTGAAAAACGGTGATAAGTCACTTTTTTTCAGTGCTGTTGTAACTTTGAACGGTAATTAAATGAACTGTTGTAAGTTGAGGACTATCTGTAGTAATTGGGAAGAAAAGCATGACTTAGGCAGCAGCGCCATTGATTTCAACTGCACTGAGTGTTTCCTTATGTCCATTCATAGCTATTCCTCAAAGGACTTGACTATTGTTCACATCAAGCCGATTTTATAAGCTTGTGGTTATAGTTATTAGGCTGGAATGTCCTCCCCTATAGGTGTGGGCCTGTGTGTAACCCTGATTATAAAGCAATTGTATGTGGTGGCCTCCTGGCTTTATGTCGTTCACCTTTTTGCTTGGTTGAACACAACTTCATGGCTTGTTAACTAAGGCATTAAGAAGAGAACTCAATAGAGATTTACTAGTGATTGTTTGAGGATTAAATTAAATGACTTGCCTGTACAATATTTCTCAGTAGATTGGCATATATGGCTCTAATTGCCTTCATGTCTCTTCTCATTTACTCTATTTTTATGTCACAGCTTTGTTTTCTAAAGCATGACACAGAGGAAGGACAGTTCTTACTGAACATTAAAGACTTCTCAAAGTTATTCCATGAATTTAGTGTGGCCTAAAGATGCAAATGGTCAAACTGTAGTTTCATTTGTAATTACTCTTGAAATTAAAATCCAATTTACAAAGGTTGCCTACCTTGTTTTTACATATTCTCTCATTTATAATCAAAGTTGTTGGATTGGCTGCCTTAAAGAGAAGCTATTAACTACTTTTAAAATCAGATTTGCAAATGAGAATATTTTGTTGTTTTAATTTAAAAGACTTTAGTTCTGCAGCAACAACACAATGATATGAGCATTTTCAAACCAGATTTACGGTAATAAATGTTTTCTTTTTTAAAAAATCCCAAGTTTTATGGCAAAGCAGGATTTGAAATGAGCTATTCAAGTAGCTAATTTATTACCACTTATGGAGCATTAATGACTTTGTTACATTTGTAATCTTATGATTATTATCCATACAAAGGAATTATGCAATGATTCCATAATGCTGCAGGTCATTTTTCTTTGCCAATACAGCTACTTAACTTGGAAGAATTCAAATAAGGTGAATTGTGGAATAGATGTTTAAATAGAAAAAAAAATACTTTATTATATAATTTCTTTGCCCGCTGTATAATTCCAGCATTACATGTGGTCTATAATATGACAGAAATACACTGCTGGAAAATGTAGTTTGATGAATTATTGATGGCCTATAACCCTGATGGCCAACCTATTGTACGCGTGCCACAGGTGGCACGTGTAGCCATATTTGGTGGCATGCCAGCTGATTTTTCACACTTCTGGAGGCCTAGAAGAAGCCGTTTTTGCCCTCCCCGGGCTTCAGGAAAGCCTCCGGAGGCTGGGGAGGGTGAAAAATGGTCTCAACAGCCCAACGGGAAGTTCAGAAACTATCCATTCCTGGCTTCCATTGGGCCACAGGGGGAGCCTATCCTGAAGCCTGGGAAGGGGTCGTGTGCACATGCACAGGTGGGTGTGTTGTGCGTGCATGCACAGGTGGGCAGGGAGACTGAATTGGCACGCATGCGCACACGATAGCGCATGAGCACACAATTTTGGCACGCCGTAAGAAAAAGATTCATCATCACTGCCCTATAATATGAGAAGTATCATACTGGAGATCTTTCTCCAGCTCTCTAGCATATTGCCTTCTTCATGTGTAGCGTTAGCAACAAACAGGGCTATAACTATGTCAGATGTCTCGGACTGCTCTTTTAAAAAGAATGCAGAAATCTTTGTTCACCAGCCAAATTGTTAGAATGAACTTTTTATTTGACTTTTGTGATTCAGTTCCTTTGAGGTTTACCTCATTTTATGAGGTTGTTAAATCAGTGCAATTAATTGATGGGAAGTCAGATTTGGGAACCAGTCAGGTAGGACCTTTTTTTAAACCCATCAGTTTAAATGAAGTGCTCTGCTTAAATATGTTTTCTGATTCAGTATGTCGTATCATGCTGAATGTATTTCCTTTTCCTGGACAACTACATCTGTATCTGAATAAAATAATATTTGAAAACTGAAAGAGCCTGCTGTTTTATATCAGGTTGACTGAGAAATTGGCATCTCATTTGCAACCGCAATTTTGTAGGATAACGTACACAAGGTGAAGTTGCCATAGTGTTGCTTTTGTGTGTCTCCAAAGGTTTTCCCCAAATAACATGACCAAAGATGGAGAAATAGATGGATAATCATAATTTTACTGAATTTTATTGAATTATTATAGTATAATTAACATTACGTTAAATGACACTTGTGTTCTAGACTCATCCACTTTATCCAGGCCTTATCTACAGTTTGAAGTGTGTTTTCTTCCATCATGTGTAGAAAGCAAAAATCAAAGGCTTTGATAAAAAAAATAAGCAAGAACACCTAGGCCAGTGATGGCTAACCTTTTTCCCATTGCGTGCCAAAAGTGGGGGGAGTGTAAGGGGGTTGTGAATGGGTGTGCCCACACCCATAATGCTATGTGTATGACCCCCATGCACATGCGTGCATGACCCCCTCCCTCCCTGCACTTTTGGTGCACGTTTTTCACCCTCCCCAGGCTCCAGAGGCTTTCTAAGAGCCTGGGGAGGGGAAAAACAGCCCCCCCGCCCCCCAGAAGCCCTCCAGAGGCTTCAGGAGGCTTCCCTGAAGTCTCCAGAATGCGGAAAATGACCCAACTCGCAAACTGGAAGTCTGTTCCCTAACTTCCAGTTTGCACGTTGGGTTGTTTTTCGTCCTCCGGAGGCTTCAGGGAAGCCTCCGGAGGGTGAAAAATAGCCAAAAAAGAAGGCCAAAGTCAGCTGGCCAGCCTACCCATGCATCCTAGAGCTGACAAGACAACACCCTGTGTGCCCTAACAAATGGCTTTGTCTGGCACCTGTGGCACGTGTGCCATAGGTTCGCCATCACAGACCTAGGCAAATAGGCTGCAACATTTTTAAGTCTAGAGAAATAAGATAATATTTGTAAGTCACTGTGGCAGACACCTGTCTGATTCATTCCAGTATTTGAAGGGCTGCCACAAAGAAGAGGGGGTCAACTTATTTTCCAAAGCATCAGAGAGCAGGACAAGAAACAATGGTTGGAAACTAATCAAAGAGATTAGCAACCTGGAATTAAGGAGAAATTTCCTAACAGTGAGGACCAGAGATGGGCTGCTTACAGTTGACACTGGTTCAGGTAAACCAGTCGTGTAAATTGGGACTGGGTCGCCAAAACGGTAGGGTTGGCAGGCTGGCCCAGCCCCTGAACTGGTTCCCCGGTCACCCATGCCATTGCCGGCATATTTTTTAGGCATTTTATAATATTCTGCGCATGCGCAAAACAATTTACAAGCAACTCTGCATGCGCAAGCAATGTGTGGTACACACGCGCTAAGTGAACTGGCAGCAACCCACCCCTGGTGAGGACAATTAACCAGTGGAACAGCTTGCTTCCAGAAATCGTGGGTGCTCCAGGATGCTTTTAAGAAGAGTCTAGACAGTAACTTATCTAAAATGATATAAGTTCTCTTGCTTGAGCAGGGGGCTAGACTAGAAGACCTCCAAGCTCCCTTCCACTTCATTCTATTCTACTTAAGCAAACTTGCAAGATTCTATTATTTTGGTCAATCTCTATAAAAATAATTTTAGCCTTCCTGTGGAATTGCTTTTCTGGTCTGCTCTACCTTCTGTAGCTGATATCATGTTTCCCAGTAACTAATCTCTTAATTTTGGAAAATGTTGCAAGTGAGAAGCATCTGTTTGCCTGTTAGGAATGTTTATGGTATATTAGTAGCTTTCAATAAGAGGAGAACGCCCAGTAGAGGATTCCTTAAGCAGGGAGAAAACCTGAAAAAGTATAGAAATACTCAGATATATAAGTGGAAGTACGTAAAAGAAACTGAATTTATTGTTAAGAAACACTGTTTCTTGTAGGCTGTTCAAGACTGTTCCTTAGGAAATAGGAAAATAATGTGTCTGCATTATTAGCTTTAATGGGAACCAAATAAAAACAAATAGGCAAAGAATTAACAACTTTGAAAAAGACCTAATGTGATGCCCAAACAACATAGTATGAAATCAAAATTATAGGGCAGTCTGAAATATTAAAATATGTTCTAAAATACTGATCACTACAAATGTCAAAACAGATAGTACAGAAAATGTTTTAGAAGATGCAATAGGTTCAATATTAACATTTCAGTTAATATTACTATTATTATTTGCATTGCAGGTGCTAATTCAATGACACCAACTCATCAGCACTTCATGCTTACTAACATAAGAGGGCAATAATGTGTAGAGAGTTAAGAGCTGATTCTATGCCCTTTCTTTGTCTATTACTGCCTAATGTAATAAATGAGATTCTGCACTTCTTCCCAGGTACACATTTCCATGCTCTTTGCTAGATAGGTAGAAGCTAGGCTTTAGCTATTCCTATAGGTTTCATATAAATAAATCACATTTCTGTTATAGTTAGAAAAATTGCTTTACTAATTGTGGCTCAAACCAGTTTCCCACTCTCAGGAATATTCAATTGCACAGACAGAAGCTTCAAGCGCCAGGATTTTTTTTAACTTTTAAATTGAAAACGAATTGATGCCAAATAAGCAGTGGATCATTCTCAATAGTTTATCACCATCCAGGTAGTGGTAGGGGAATTATGTTGAGAGACAAGATGGTTCCCACAAATGCTATGCTTTTTTTTTTTTAAAGAAAAACGTGTACAGAAGCGGTAATTTCCATTTAAGAATAGATTCTGGTTTGCCTTGACACCTAAATTTATATCTGCTTATATTCAGCACCCAAAATCCAGCATTAAAATATTGATGGTATTGCAAATGTATTAATAATAACCCTCCTTCTAATTATTTCATAAACGTGGCAGATATATTCTAGCTTGCTCCTGGCTTGTTCAATACCCCATCTTTGTATTAAATTCTGTCTTAGTGTTAGATGTGAACATAGCCAGTGTTCAGCTATTCCTTTTATTCTTCGCAATCATTTGTGGAAAGAAAGATGAACATTAAAAGAGATATGTAAATAAAGGAGGGTTGAAAGGGTACACTGATAATGTCTAGATGGCGCCCCCGTGCTTCGCCCCAAAAAAAACCTCTGCAATTGAAGCAAGATAATTACATTAAAAAGTTTGCCTGGAGATATTCTCCGAAAGTTTTTCATAACCACTTCAATACTCTGGTAAATAATATGCCTTTAGCACTGCTATAAAGTTATAACTTGAAAGATTCTGTAGCAGGTTCCAACTTTCATGCAAAGCCTTAGAAATCAACGGAGGAAAGGGAACAATTATGAGATGTTCTCTCATCTGCTCTCTGCTGTTTCTGAATAAAAGTGGGGACCTATGGTGGCCCCAGATCATGTCAGCCTCCTCTAAAAACTGTAGCAGGCTCTATATATACAAGTCTATATATCAAACAAACTTCTCAGATATAGATATAGATATAGATATAGATATAGAGATAGAGATAGAGATAGAGATAGAGATAGAGATAGAGATAGAGATAGATAGATAGATAGATAGATAGATAGATAGATAGATAGATAGATAGATAGATAGATAGATAGTCATTGAGTTACAATGGCGAGTGGCATGGTGGCCTAGTGGTGAAGACTCTTTCCTCCCATTTGGAAGGTTGAGAGTTCAATTCAAGGTAGCAGCAGATTCTCTCCTAGGGTGCGAAGAAAAGATATTGGCTTCAAACTCCGTATGGCATCAGCAAGAACATCTGGGCAGTAAATGCTCAGCTCCATTCAGTTGCTCCAACTCTGACCCCGCATTAAGAGATGTTAATGAGTGTAAAAATAATAATAATAATAAAGAGTTACAATGGCAATTGGGATCAGGATTAATATAAGCATTTTACAATCATACAATACAATACAATAGTAGAGTTGGAAGGGACCTTGGAGGTCTTCTAGTCCAACCCCCTGCCTAGGCAGGAAACCCTATACCGTTTCAGACAAATAGCTATCCAACATCTTCTTAAAGACTTCCAGTGTTGGGGCATTCACAACTTCTGGAGGCAAGCTGTTCCACTGATTAATTGTTCTCACTGTCAGGAAATTTCTCCTCAGTTCTAAGTTGCTTCTCTCCTTGATTAGTTTCCACCCATTGCTTCTTGTTCTACCCTCAGGTGCTTTGGAGAATAGTTTGACTCCCTCTTCTTTGTGGCAACCTCTGAGATATTGGAATAATGCTATCATGTCTCCCCTAGTCCTTCTTTCTCTTAAGCTAAACATACCCAGTTTCTGCAACCGTTCTTCATATGTTTTAGTCTCCAGTCCCCTAATCATCTTTGTTGCTCTTCTCTGCACTCTTTCTAGAGTCTCCACATCTTTTTTACATCGTGGCGACCAGAACTGAATGCAGTATTCCAAGTGTGGCCTTACCAAGGCATTATAAAGTGGTATTAACACTTCACGTGATCTTGATTCTATCCCTCTGTTGATGCAGCCTAGAACTGTGTTGGCTTTTTTGGCAGCTGCTGCACACTGCTGGCTCATATTTAAATGGTTGTCCACTAGGACTCCAAGATCCCTTTCACAGTTACTACTACTGAGTAAGGTATCACCTATACTGTACCTGTGCATTCCGTTTTTGTTGCCTAAATGTAGAACCTTACTCTTTTCAACATTGAATTTCATTTTATTAGATAGTGCCCAATGTTCAAGTTTGTCAAGATCCTTCTGTATCTTAAGCCTATCTTCTGGAGTGTTGGCTATTCCTGCCAGCTTGGTATCATCTGCAAATTTGATGAGTTCCCCATTTATTCCCTCATCCAAATCATTGATGAAGATGTTGAAGAGTACTGGGCCTAAAACAGAGCCTTGGGGTACTCCACTGCATACTTCCCTCCATGTAGATGCAGTTCCATTGAGAACTACACGTTGAGTGCGGTTGGTCAGCCAGTTACCAATCCATCTGGTGGTGATGCTGTCTAACCCACATTCTTCTACTTTATCTAGTAGTAGGTTATGGTCTACCTTATCAAAAGCCTTACTGAAGTCCAAGTAAACTATATCAACGGCATTCCTCTGGTCCACTAATTTTGTCACATTATCAAAGAATGCAATAAGATTAGTCTGGCATGATCTGTTTTTGACAAATCCATGTTGGCTTTTGGCTATTACTTTGTTTGCTTCTAGGTGTTCGCAAATTCGTTGCTTGATTATTTTTTCCAGAATCTTTCCTGGTATTGAGGTTAGGCTGATAGGTCTGTAGTTTCCTGGATCTAATTTTTTCCCTTTTTTGAAGATGGGAACCACATCAGCTCTTTTCCAGTCCTCTGGTAGTTCCCCGGTGTTCCAGGATCTCTGAAAGATATAATTCAGTGGTTCTGAGATCTCGTCTGCTAGTTCCTTCAGAACTCTGGGGTGTAATCCATCCGGTCCTGGTGATTTGAACTCATCTAGGGTAGACAGGTGCTCACTTACCATTTTCTTCCCTATTTCAATTTGTGTTCCTAATTTTGTGGTGCTGCTTTTGATAGGTTGGACTGTTTTATCCCTTTGTGTAAAGACAGATGCAAAACATGAGTTAAATAGTTCTGCTTTCTCCCTGTTGCTTGTCACCTTCTTGCCACTTTCTCCTTGCCACTTTTGTTGCAAAGTGCAATGCCATCTGACTGCATTGGTGGCAATCCAGCTAGTCTTGGGTGTCAGCCTAACCCCAAAGTACACAGGTTGTTAAGTAGGAAGCAGAGGGAGTTCTGGATAAGGAGTAGAACATTGCTGCTTGGAGGTAGGAGAGGCCCAGGGAAGCCTAACACAGGCTGTATGTGAGTTGGGAGAACATTGTATTGATTTGACCTTAGCACTGAAAAATGTTCCCTGTGGACATCAATAGGTAAAAAAAGCAATTTTTATATATAGATGTGACAGTGCCAAATAACAGTAGAGTAGTTTAAAAGAAGATTGGGTAGAGCCTTAATAATCAAACACAGAGAGGGTGGGATAAACTGGCAAAAGTTTTCCCATAGTTATTGGACCATTAGGTATTATAACATTAGATCTGTCAAAAGGATGGGGGAAAAGTAGAATTATTCAGATGATAAAAATAAAACAGCTTTGCAACTATATGCATAATATGGTGATATTTGATCAAGTCTTAAGCTTTGGGGTAAAACTTGAATTATTCTTAACCAACAAGCACATGCTGAGCATTCTTCAGAAGACAATATATAATGATAAATACAAAAAGTCCCTATGGAGTTTACTCTGCTAGTTGTTGCTGAATAAAGGAATCAATGCTCATCTCCATTTCAAGGCCATTGATCCAAGGCTGTCCAAAGACATTTCTGTGTTCATGTGGCCAGCATGTCATTACAGAGTACTGTTACCTTCCCACCAAAGTAGTACCTATTTCTCTACTCACATTTGCATGCTTTCGAACTGCTAGGTTGGCAGGAGCTGGGGTGAGGATGGGAGCTCACCCTTTGTGTGGTACTCAGTTCTCAAACCTGGACTGCTGATTTTCCAGCTGACAAGCCCAGTGTCTAAATTGCTGAGCCATCATGCCACCCCAAAATGATAAATAACCACTACAAAATAGTATAAAAACAGTTCTGTGTAGGCTGGTTGAATAAAGCTGCTTAAAGTACTCCTTATGAAAAAGTTTGGGAACGTATGTATCTGTTAAGATTTTAAGTTTTGATTCAGTCATTCAAATTATAGAAATAATGACAGTACAACTACTTTAGCATATACAAAGTGAAAATTCTCTTCTAGACACTACATATTTCTTTTTTTTCATTGTTCTAAATTTGCATTCCTCAAAGTATAGTCTCATATAAATGTTTAGAATACATGTTAGTTTGTCAGGTTTTATGAATGGGAATAATATTAAGGGTGTGTGTGATAACTTTCATTCTGCATAGTTTAAACATCTTTTGATAAAATATTTGATTTTTATTCTGACAACCCTTCATAACATGATGTTTGTAAATGCCACGTGCACAGATTATCACCTTCTTGTAAGTAGGACCAGACCTGTTGAACTGCATAATTAGAAATGCATCAGAGAAAATAACTTTCTGCCGACATCCCCACCCTTGTTTTATCATAATTGATAGACAGTTGTTTGGAGTTACAACAGTTTCCCAAAGCTGACAACAGATGCCTCAAGCTAATTTCTGCACAGGAGAACAAGATCTACAGGAGGTTCTAAGAGAATTTGGGGCTCTTTATCAGCTGTAAAGCAGGGAGAAACCATTGAGGTTTAATGAATTTTTGAATATGTAAGTGGGAATTGCCTAGAGAATTAGATAATGAGCTTAACTATAAACTCTCATTTGCTACTGGAGTTACATGGCACACAGTAGTACATGCTTGACTTGCAAGAAATTCAATGCATGTGAAAATTGAGTTTAACTCTATTATACATATACCTAAGTTTCTTTGAACATGTTCTTTGATAGTTAAATATAGTCTAGATACATCATCCTTGAACAACCATACCAATAATGATTAGGTTTTGATTGTACTTTCAGTAGTACGGGGAACAGCTCTTCCGTCAGGCAATTTGGGTTTTTGGCATGACTCTCATTCTTCAATTATTATTTATTGTGTACTATGTTGTATCATAGAAAGAAAATTGCCACAGTCACCCACATGGAACCCTATAATCTCAGTTTCAAAATAAGTATAAAAATCATGCATGACTTAGGCCTGTCATTTCAGAGACATTCCTAAATTAGTATCTCAAAGTAGCAAAGCCTACTGATTGAATTTATTATAACCAGCAAGAAGCAGATGCAATGGAATCCTTTTCAAATGAATTAAAGGATTGTAGGATGGATGGATGGATGGATAAAATAAGGCAGCGCATATGTTTTTTCCCATATGTGCATATTGCATGAGGCATTTAAATTAATTGGAGAAACTTCCAAACAAGACAAATTTATAGTGTGTATGCAATTACCTAAAGCTAATTGCTATTAACTGAAACCATCTGCTCTGATCCAATTCTTGCCATTATTTTAAGACAGTAGCGTTCAATTAGGTGGTCAGAATGTGGGCTGAAGTGCCTATTCAGATGCAAACTAAGTTTATGTTACCCAGTCTATAAATTATTTGGATATATCTGCTAATATATGTAAAAGCCGACTTTATGTAGGTAGATGATGTCAGAAGGATTCAGAGGCATTTACGTACAAAATAGCAGGTCACTGACTCATACCATTTTAATTCTATACAATTCTTGAAGTTGTAATTGTCTAATTGATATTAAGGCTGTGGGTTCCTGTTTTCATCATATGATAGTTATCCAATTTAGAAGGATGATTTAGCATCTTTACCTCAATAGTGACTGTAGAAACACAGATGGTAGCTTTAATTTTCTTGGTCAAGTAAATAAAACATTTATGAATAACAGTGCCACTCATTAAACATTTTCCTTTCTTTGACTCCTTGCTATATGTCAGCATGACAAATTCTAAACCTGAGAAAAGCAGTTGGATGAGTAAGAAAAAATCTGAACAATTTCAATTGCTAAAGAAACCTGGCTTGGAATACCCATGTATCTTGTATGTAGTTAATTCCCCTTCGGTTAACACAAGACAGAGTCAAAGCAAAATTACAGATTGCAAATTAGGGGTGGGGGTGGGGGTGTTTAAGATAATTGTTTGTTCTTTTCAAGAAGAGAGGAAGAAAAAACAATTCATACAAATTGAATAGAAGCACACTTTAAGCCCTGAGAGGAAAGGCTTAACCTAATATGTAATTAAACACTACAACTTTGCAACAGGATATAATTGGGGTCAAGGGATCAAACATCTTTAAATGCTTATTAAACATCTTTAAAGATGAGAACATGCACACATGAATAAAATACATTTTCATTAAAGAGAAGTTACAATTATTCATCCTTCCAATGTATAAAAAGTCCAAAAATTATTTTTAGGCTCTGGTAAACAGTCTGCAAATGTTAGGACTACCATCCCTCACTACCACCTCTTGGCTGCAAAAATCAGGACAGCCACAGAATGGTAGGAAAGAGTTTTCCATACAGTATCTCTTTGTTAACCCTAAGTCATGCAGATTGCTGTAGCCAAGATTTGTTAGCCCAACTTAATATAGCTTTGAACTTTAAATTGCTAGACCTTTCCCCAGAGCATATCTCAGACTTCTGAGATACTCAAAGCATATAGATAAAGGTAAAGGTTCCCTTTGCACATATATGTTAGTCGTTCCCGACTCTAGGGGGTGGTGCTCATCTCCATTTCAAAACCGAAGAGCCAGTGCTGTTTGAAGATGTCTCCGTGGTCATGTCAGCATCACTAAACATCAAAGGCGCATGGAACGCTGTTACCTTTCCACCAAAGGTGGTTCCTATTTTTCTACTTGCATTTTTACATGCTTTCGAACTGCTAGGTTGGCAGAAATTGGGACAAGTAATGGGAGCTCACTCCGTTACTTGGCACTAGGGATTCGAACTGTCAAACTGCCAACCTTTCTGATCGACAAGCTCAGTGTCTTAGCCACTGAGCCACTGCATCCCTCTCAAAGCATATACAAGACCTGTATTCCCCATTTTGCTACTTGATTGTTTCCTAGAATCTTCTGTATCTCTTAATCAATTGATCATCTTCATATTCTTAAAGATATATTGTCTACGCAAGGATATGCAATGGAAAAGCTTCCAGGCCTCATGTAATTTCTAAATCTTGAATTTATTCCCAGAGACTCCAGTGTGGCCACCTAACAGTAATTTTAAGTTAGGCTGAATGGAGCAACCATTAAATCTAGATATATTAAGTATACTTCAATAAGGTATACTGCTATAAGTCAAATTAAGATCTTATATTGAACAAAATGAAATCAACTTTAGCTTTAATCATGGCCTTCATGATCCCATAATCATGGATTTATCTATTGTCAAGGTGACCTCTGGTGCACATGAAAAATGTATCTGAGTCCATCTTCTGGACATGTTCATTTTCGGAGTGATAATTATATTTATTCTTGCAGCAAATAAGATAATTGTATAAAAATGAAGGAATAGCCATGTGATGTTTCAAAGACAGTAAAATGATTATGGCAATAAAAGTTCATGGATTATAAACCAGTAAATCAAATGCAAATTGCTAGAATCAAAGGGAAAGTGTGGTATTTATCTTTGCTAACTAATAAAGAATTGCTTTAGAAATCCTCTTTTTCAGAATTATCCTTAGCCTGGAAGAGGGGAGTTGGCTCACTGCTTGGCAGAGATTCAAATGACAGACTGTATGGCAGCAAAGTGGTAAGAGTTTTCTTTATTTCCTTGCTGCTATTAACTGGTCAAGGGAACGTAGTGGCTCAGTGGCTAAGTTGTTGAGCTTGTCTATCAGAAAGGTTGGCAGTTCGGTGGTTCGAATACCTACCGCCGCCTAATGGAGTGAGCTCCCATTACTTGTCCCAGCTTCTGCCAACCTAGCAGTTTGAAAGCATGTAAAAATGTAAGTAGAAAAATAGGAACCACCTTTGGTGGGAAGGCAACAGCGTTCCGTGCTGTTTAGTCATGCCGGCCACATGACCACAAAGACATCTTCAGACAGCGCTGGCTATTCAGGTTTGAAACGGAGACGAGCACCACCCCCTAGAGTTGAGAAAGACTAGCATGCATGTACGGGGGAACCTTTACCTTATCTACTGGTCATCTAGATTTTTGCAGTCCAGATCAGATACCCTTAGGTACGGGTGCAGTAATTGCTGGATTGTTCTAAAAAAAGAATTACTTTGATTCTAGGCCAAACAACATCTTCCCTACAAATGCTGATAAACTTGCACATGAAAATCAGAAGGGGGGAAAACCAACTTGGTGAGAACCTGAATAGAACAAAGGTAAATACTTCCTTACATCCATCTGATAGTCTGATGTTCCAGGGGATAAGATGTGTATATAACCTGTGGTTTGGCCCTGGGAACTGCTACTTTATCTCCTTCCATGAATATAAATCAACTTGGCCACTTCATTTACTTGATTTAATAGTGGAACAGCTCAGAAAAACACATGCTGCAACAGCTGTGTTATTCTTTGTACCTTTGATCCTGCATGGCTAAAGTAGAGAAACTGCACTCCTACTTTGGGGGAGATCATCTGTCTTCTTCTTTAAGTAAAGGGACAACTTTGAGAAGGATGGGGTCTAGGGAGATTCTCATGTAAGGGACAACTTAGAGAAGGGGGCTGTTAGAAAAATTTGTTCCAGTGATTTCAATAGTTAGTTGTCCAAACAGTAGTTTTGCACCAAAAAACAAATTTTGGGTGTTCTTCCAGATCTAACAACACAAGAGGAACTTTGACACGAATGCTAACCCTTTCAGAATGCTGCAATTATCACCTATGAGATAGATGCTAAATGGCTCCCTCAAAAAACAATACAATAATACAATAGTAGAGTTGGAAGGGACCTTGGAGGCCTTCTAGTCCAACCCCCTGCCTAGGCAGGAAACCCTATACCATTTCAGACAGATGGCTATCCAACATCTTCTTAAAGACTTCCAGTATTGGGGCATTCATAACTTCTGGAGGCAAGCTGTTCCACTGATTAATTGTTCTAACTGTCAGGAAATTTCTCCTCAGTTCTAAGTTGCTTCTCTCCTTGATTAGTTTCCACCCATTGCTTCTTGTTCTACCCTCAGGTGCCTTGGAGAATAGTTTGACTCCCTCTTCTTTGTGGCAACCCCTGAGATATTGGAACACTGCTATCATGTCTCCCCTAGTCCTTCTTTCTCTTAAGCTAGACATACCCAGTTCCTGCAACCGTTCTTCATATGTTTTAGTCTCCAGTCCCCTAATCATCTTTGTTGCTCTTCTCTGCACTCTTTCTAGAGTCTCCACATCTTTTCTACATCATGGCGACCAGAACTGAATGCAGTATTCCAACTGTGGCCTTACCAAGGCATTATAAAGTGGTATTAACACTTCACGTGATCTTGATTCTATTCCTCTGTTGATGCAGCCTAGAACTGTGTTGGCTTTTTTGGCAGCTGCTGCACACTGCTGGCTCATATTTAAATGGTTGTCCACTAGAACTCCAAGATCCCTCTCACAGTTACTACTATTGAGCACGGTACCACCTATACTGTACCTGTGCATTCCGTTTTTGTTGCCTAAATGTAGAACCTTACTCTTTTCAACATTGAATTTCATTTTATTAGATAGTGCCCAATGTTCAAGTTTGTCAAGATCCTTCTGTATCTTAAGCCTATCTTCTGGAGTGTTGGCTATTCCTGCCAGCTTGGTGTCATCTGCAAATTTGATGAGTTCCCCATTTATTCCCTCATCCAAATCATTGATGAAGATGTTGAAGAGTACTGGGCCTAAAACAGAGCCTTGGGGTACTCCACTGCATACTTCCCTCCATGTAGATGCAGTTCCATTGAGGACTACACGTTGAGTGCGGTTGGTCAGCCAGTTACGAATCCATCTGGTGGTGATGCTGTCTAACCCACATTCTTCTACTTTATCTAGTAGTAGGTTATGGTCTACCTTATCAAAAGCCTTACTGAAGTCCAAGTAAACTATATCAACGGCATTCCTCTGGTCCACTAATTTTGTCACATTATCAAAGAATGTAATAAGATTAGTCTGGCA
The DNA here is from genome assembly GCF_964273705.1 of Natrix helvetica. Classification (NCBI taxonomy): domain Eukaryota; kingdom Metazoa; phylum Chordata; class Lepidosauria; order Squamata; family Natricidae; genus Natrix; species Natrix helvetica. The sequence goes on from NC_138548.1 coordinate 101,072,361, forward strand.
TGATCTGTTTTTGACAAATCCATGTTGGCTTTTGGCTATTACTTTGTTTGCTTCTCGGTGTTTGCAAATTTGTTGCTTGATTATTTTTTCCAGAATCTTTCCTGGTATTGAGGTCAGGCTGATAGGTCTGTAGTTTCCTGGATCTAATTTTTTCCCTTTTTTGAAGATGGGAACCACATCAGCTCTTTTCCAGTCCTCTGGTAGTTCCCCGGTGTTCTAGGATCTCTGAAAGATAATTCAGTGGTTCTGAGATCTCGTCTGCTAGTTCCTTCAGAACCCTGGGGTGTAATCCACCCGGTCCTGGTGATATGATCTTCTCTCAGTAAGAATATAGTGCTACTGTTCATTCCTGATTTGAAGAAGAAAGCCAAATAAGATTTGTTTCTTCTCTATTCTATGTCCCGCAAGGAAAAAACAAAATTCCTCTCCCCTCTACACCCCGGCCCCATTTTATAAATATTCACACAGTGAATCACACTTAGTTTATGTTCCTATTAAAGTATAAAGAGAAAATAGAAGATTATTCACTGAAGTGAATACCTCCTAGGGATACCTCCTCCTTCTAGGTATCCTGAAATTATATTTCTAACAGAAGGCTTCCCCCTCTCCATTTAAGTGAATCAAAAAAAAAAGAAGAAGAAGAAACAATCAGCTTCTTTACTTCAAATTTGATGGCACAGAATATGAAACAGAGTGTTTGGTCTCTTCTTTGATAGTTTCTCACTATGTGATTTATATATATATATATAAATACTTTGCAGAGGCACCATCCATCTTGAATTCTTTGTTTTGAAGCCAAATTGCTCCAGGTGGCTGAACCAGATGCTAGCACCTTGACGACGCCCTAGTTTGTATACTATTTTAATAGATACTAATTACCCATTCAAGGTCATTACTCCGTCTTCCTGGCTTTAGCTCCAAAGTTACAGAGCAAGTTTCAACAGCCATGTAAATAGATCTCTCCTTCTCATATTTGAGATTAGAAAAACTGGGTCAAGGATTTGTGAAGTGGGTCAGCCCTTCCATATCCCTAGAAACTTGAAAAGTTAGCTTTAGATTTTTCAGTTCTCTGGAAATTTCTTTTTAGGTGACATTATCCTCTAAATTTTTTCATGTTTTTTAGAATTTAACGAAAGCAAAACTATGTTCTGTCCCTTCCAGTTTTCTTTTGATTGGGGATTTTTTTGTGTGTAAAATATGCTAACCAGTTCTATCCAGTATCACACAGCTGTATGAATTCAAAATGTTCCATGAATTCAATGATATACCTGCATGGCCATTTTATGTGCAACATGATCCTTTCCATGTTCCTAAATTCTTGCCTGTGAAGGAAGCAACTTGTATGTGCATGTAGATGCTGTGTTGCAACTTCAGGGTTCCCCCCCCCCCCTGTATTTAATTATAGATCATATTTATATTCCAATCCTAGATAAAGAGGAGGATTTTGCCTCATAAAAACAGATGAACAGTCAGTGCCTTCCAGATAGGTAGGTTTACAGCTTCCAGGAATCCTTGCCAGCTTAATTGTTGACCATATTGGCTGAAATTTCCTGGAACTGTAATTCAATACTTCTGAAGAGTTTACCAGGATGAGGGTAGCTGCAAGGAACAAAAAACTGCACACTAGTTTACCTTCTTACACCAAATATGAACATATATTAACTGAACCTCAGTCAAATAAGTATTGCTGTACGGCAGCTATCTAAAACAATTCCTTCTGAAGCTAAGCAGACTGGAAGCCAATAATGAGTTTAAATACTATATATTCATATATGGATTCTGCTTTGGGCATCTTGATGGAAGGATAGAACTAAAATGTAATAAATGTCTTGCCTGAAACTAAAACACTTGGTTTACACTATCCAAATCATTAAGAGAAACTACAAGTAGTAAATGATGTGTTGTACTAATATTGTAAATTAGGCAAAATATTGAAATGGGGACTCTAAAAATCAAATTCTTGATGTACGACAAATCCAGAAACGGATAAGAAAATTTCATAACACTATAACTTTCTAAAGACAAATTAGAATATCCTAGCTTTGTGATGTTCCAGATTGTTGCTTTCTTACCAGAAAGCAACAAATATGTGTCATATTTGCAGAAAGGGGTGGAATTTTAAAAGCTGGCCTGATTTTCTTTACTTATCCTTATATTCTTTTAAAGTATATAATAAAGAATAGGAATAGAACATTTAACAAATACTGTTAAATTCATGTAAGCCACTCAAGTTCAGCGTTGGTAAATTCCTTGGATTAATATATGCATATAATAAGACAGAATCTTGGCTTGCTAGAACCTAGCCCATCTTAATGCAGATATATCTTAAGCTAGAATTTCCCATGAGAAATTTCTCATAGTTAGCATTTCTCATAAGGAAAATAGGTAAGGGTGTCATTTTATTGTTGGTATCTTGTTCTACATGCCCAAAAAGATCTTAGTCATCATTTTCATGCATATCTTAAATAGTAAAGAGGGAAAACTAATATTACCCCAATATTACCAATGTGTGGGACTTAGCTAATGCTTCCAAGTACTATCTTTCTGGCTGTGACCTGCTAATAGGAATGGAACTAATGTGGCACAAAACAATTTCACTCAGTACAAATTATATATCTCCTTGAGCTCAGAATAATTTCCCACTTGTGTAGGTTTTATAATTGATCTTTTGCCTGAAGTGTCTATAAAATAGACAAACCCTCCTATGCCATGGAATGTCCTGGACACAGAAATGATACTAACTGTATAGCCCAAATAGATGACAGTGAATCATGACATCTGATACATACAACAAGGTAAAAATAAAGTATGGGTAACAACGTGATTGAGTTGCAGTTGCTTTCTCAGGATTTGGACTGGAATAAACCAGTCAACTAATTGAAAAAGAGCCTCCCCGATGAATGCAAGATGAGCTAATTTGACAAGGTACCCTAGAAAATGTGGAAGCATTCATCTGGTTTTGCATGACTATAGATGGGTGGCCGAAGGAAATATGACAGAGTACAGATGAGAAGAAAAGAGTACTTTTTTTCTTTCTATTTCTCTTCTATTCATTATTAATCAGAGTCAATGCCATGAAGTTAGGAGTCAACAAGCTCTACTGTCAGTAGACAGAAGCAACAATGACTCTACATGGTCTATGTTTACATTTTCAGATTTAGGGCGTTTTGCACAGGATTGCCCTGTTAAAACTTCCCTGTCTGAGGTAACAGCTATGTGTCATATTTGCAGAAAGGGGTGGAATTTTATAAGCAGATACAAGGATTTTGGGAAGTCACGATCAACTGTGACCTTTGGTCCTTTCTATTGTTCTTTACATTCTGATTGGCTCTGAAATAAATCTTCACATTCTAGTAAATTCTGGTGCCAACTTAACCAACTTTTCCATTTCACAAAAATATGCATTGCCCACTCAACCTGTAGTATTCCTGGTTATGAGGTAAACCATTGAAGGCAGGATCTGGACCTATTTCTGAATATTTTTCTTCTATTCCCTGTAGTGATTATCAAGAAGTTCTATAACTTTACCTGGCTTCTTCCTTGCAGTTGCCTCTAACACTAGTCTGGGTAGGTTTCAAATCCATATATTTGTGGGGAATTTGACTTTATGGCATACCAAACTTGCAAGTTCCCTAACCTAGGCTTTATAAATAAGTAGGATTTTTCTCCTATTCAGCCTGCCAAATACTTTGATTATGGTGACCCTTTTAGGACAGAAGAGATGTGAACTTTGCTCCCCATTTTTTGACTTATTCTTTAGCCCTTTACTAAAAATTTCATGAATCATATCTTTCATGATGTGGTGGGCTAACATTTAGATAGTTTATCTGGTTACTTGAGGTTTTATTTTGAAGATCCAACAAGTTTGGACTATGCTACAACAGTTTTGTTAAATGGTTTCTTGAATTTTATTATAAATCTGTCAAAAGCCATATCCTTCTGGTTATGGTTAACCATTTTCCAGGGTGGCTCACTTCATTCTTTTGAGCTTTCACCTCCTCCAGAGATAACTTGATCACCGCCCCGAGTCCCTTTTTGGGAGAGGGGGCGGTCTAGAAGCATGAATAATAAATAAATAAATAAATAAATAAACTTCATTCTTATCTTGTTTTCTGGCATGCTTAATTATCATTTTTCTAATAGAAGCTTTCTTTTCAGGCCCTATTTTTAAAAGTCTGCATCTGAATCTTGGGAGTTAAATATGTTAAATGCTTTGCTCATTACCTTAAATGGAAAAGTGGTGCTGAGAAGATAAATACCACTGTTGTTATGTGAACTTCAGCAAGACAACTGGCTTGAAGTTGTCTTTGCCAGTGACTAAGTGTGGCTATTAAAATTCATTTTTATACTGTAATTTCCATATCACAATTTCAGGCGTCATATACCTACCTTGTTTAATACCTCCCCAATAATAAGGAGTCAATCATTCATCCTGTCCAGAACTAAGAAGTGCTGTTCCACGCAAGTGGAAAGAGATTTATGGTTTGAACAGGGATTCTGAGAAAGAGAGAGAGATTGTAGGACAAATTGGGGTATTTATTAAATTTATATGTCATCCATCTCACTATCTACTCTGGTGCTTGTTAGAACAAATAAAATAAAGTAAAAACATCCCGTCTTCTAATTACATTCAGCAGGAACATGAGAAACAATAAACATTATTGGCTTGGCCATTAAAAAATTCAGAAGGCTAAAAAATGTTAATAGAGCTAGGAGAAGATATTAGGACTTTGACCAAAGAATCTGGAAACCAGGGATAGGTGAAGGTAAATCCAAGACTGTAACTCTCTAGAAACCAACCAAAGTTGTAGAAGATTCCCTTTGGTTTTTCAATGAACCTGTTTTTGTAGGCCCATTCCATTACCTCATAGAATCTACTGCATATCTGATTTGATTGTCATACAAAATAATATTACACTCAATCATATGCCAATCATAGCAAATCAAATATATTTTCTAATTTCCATAACTCTATATTCAGTGGTTGAATCCCTGCCATTTGACACTCACTTTAGCTACCTCTGCTACAGTGGTGGGTTCCTACTGGTTCGCGCCGGATCGCGCGATCCGGTTCCAGACCGAACCCGGAAGTAACTGGACCCGGAAGTAACTTCTGGGAACCGGCACCGGCCCTGTCGCTCGATCGCCCTTGCTGTCCCAATGCAGCTCGCTCGCTCACTCCCCCGCCCATCCGCACTAAACTAGCTAGCCCAGCCCGCCGCTCACTGATTGGCTGGAGTCCAGCCAATCAGTGAGCGGTCTGGGGGCGACCCGTTTAAAAGCGGGTCCTCCATTTCAAAACTCTCTTCCCTTCGCCTTGCAGGAGCTTGCTGCTTCCCTCAGGTAAGTAACTAAGCGCGAGGGGGCGGCGGGAGGCTAGCTTTGCCGAGGAAAGGCCTCCGGGCCTTTCCTCGCTGAAGCGCCGGGCTAGTGTAGGCTGGGCGGGTGGCTGATGGTTCTGTGAGCTTCCTGGCACTGTCCTTTATAATTTCCCACAATGCCTTGATGGTTTTTATTCCAGTGGCTTTGTCTTTCCTATCCTTAGGGTTAGGGGGAAAAAAAACTGGTTTCATTTGCAGTCTTTGGGGGGGGGAACAAAAAGGAGAAAGAGGGAGGAGGTGGGGGAAAGTGGGATCCTTGCTGCTTTCTGAGCTTGGTGGGGTTTTTTTAGAGACATTTCACTACCAAACTAGGTAACATCATCAATGCTAGATGGGGTTGTGGGGAAAGGAGGAGGAGGAGAAGTCGAAGGACAAAAAGGAAAAAGATAAGGAGGGAGAGGACTGTGGGGTCCTTTGGTGTTCTCTGAACTTGGTGGTTTTTAATTATTTTTAGGGAAATTTTATTTATTTATTGTTTATAGAATATTTATTACAAGAAATGTTATTCCTTTTTGCAAATGTTTTATTTGTGATGCAATATGTTGCTTTTAAGTGTACAGGTTGGTGTATGGTATGTGTCTCAAGGTGGCTTCTTTTCTATGGGCAGGCCAGGTTGGTGCAAGGCAGCTTTGCCAGATTTTGTGTGTTTCTGTGTGATACCTGGTTGTTTAGGTAATTGTGAGGTGGTTGCTGGTTCTGTGAGCTTCCTGGCACTGTCCTTTATAATTTCCCACAATGCCTTGATGGTTTTTATTCCAGTGGCTTTGTCTTTCCTGTTCTTAGGGTTAGGGAAAAAAACTGGTTTCATCTGCAGTCTTTTGGGGGGAAATTTTTGTCTGTGTGTGTGTGTTTTCCTGGCACTGTCATATTTTGTGTGTGTGGGTATGTAATGTCCCGCAGTTATCTACACATTAATAATGATCAAGTACTAATAATATTTCCTTATACATTTTAGTGACTTTTCCTTTCATAATTGGTGTTTTTTTTATACTTTTAGATTTCTAATTGCTGTTTCTGTTAGTTAGCAATTGATAAAACAAATTCCACGTGAAAAAGTAATCAAAGCCTTCTTAGTTTTAATTGTCAATTTATTCATTTTTGCACATTCTAATATTTATTCATTTTCATATCTTTGTTTTTTCCACTGTTGTGCAAACACAATTCCAACAGCTGTTAACATGTGTAAAATTAAATATGTATTTATTCCCTTTGAAATACAAGTAGTAAGTAGTAAGCTACTTACCTTCTGTAAGTAGCTCTTTTATTGTTTTGTGTACTTATTTTAATCTTATTTAAGTAGTAAGTGTACAAAATAATAAATTTCCTTTTTTATATCTTCTTTTTGTAGATCATCCATTGGGGCAAAAAATTCAGTGACATTGTCTTGGCCACTCCCATCCGGTCACATGACTGCCAAGCCACTCCCACCCGGTCACATGGCCGGCAAGCCACTCCCACCCGGTCACATGGCTGGCAAGCCACTCCCACCCGGTCACATGGCTGGCAAGCCACTCCCACCCGGTCACATGGCTGGCAAGCCACTCCCACAAAGGAAGCCACACCCACAGAGTAGGTTCCAAAAAATTCTGAAACCCACCACTGCTCTGCTACCATAATAAACAAGTATTACAGTCAAGAGGAAAGAGACTTTTTAAAAAAGAAAATAGGAACATACTGGATCAAATAGTAAAGTTTGAGAGGGGGAAAAGCATATGTTAATGAGAACAATGATAAAAGACGTGAGTATTGGAAGAAAAATGAGAGAGAAAAACAAAGATAATCACAGGACAACTGTTATTATTCTTTTTTTTAAAAAAAGATAACATCTGAAACAAACTTCAAAAAAAAATAGAGGAGTCTGAGGAAGTGAAGAAGGAAAAAGATAATAAGAATATACATGATTTTAAGTTATATTCAACAACAAAAAGTCTTCAGTCTGATCTTAAACTATGGCACCAGATGACACAAAAGTGGTAGGAATCTGTGGTTTTACCTCAAAGGACATTTTAAAACTGCAAGCTCTTATAAATTCTACTGAATTTTATCTCAATTTTCCACTGAAGTGTCAATCCTCTAATGCTTGCAGGGTTCCTGGATCTTTTAATAATGGCCACCCATGGAGAATTGTTTAAGCTGCCTTTTCCGGGAGATGTTCTTTGGCTCACATTTGAACTTGTCAAGTCAGATTGTTGAAAGCAAGCTATTTTTATTTTTTGAGAGGGAGGGGAAATCAATGATACATTTTGGAACTTTCATTTGCACCTTGCAATCATTTTGTAAATAACATTTGCAAACAAACTCCTGAAATGATGGTCTTTACACTTAGTGAATCTTTCAAAGCCCCACAGCCATTTTATGACCTTAACATAGCGCTAAGGGGAGTTCCAGACATGATAATTTTTTATCTTCAACAGTCTCAAATTAACTTGCTTCTGTGGCTTCCATGACAGGAATAAAAACATATTTTTTGTTCTAAAAAAGACAATTCCTTCTAAAATATTTTTATAATTGGGATAAAAATTTTGAATGTCTTTGTAGTCTTGTGTTTCTCCATTTAATATATATTCAGTTTCTCCATTCAGTTTCATGTTGTCATGACTTTCAACTTCACTTCTGACTGATTTACTTCTTCAATAGTTTTGCAAGATTAACAAGCCGGTACTTTGTCTTCTAAGATTATTTCCTAACATGATGATGGATTTCCATTTTAATGAGCCTGAAGATCTGTCAACATCTTTCCCATGCACATCCTAGGGAAGGTTTTGTACTTAAATCACTACATGCTTTTAAAAAAAAATGCTTTCTGTTAGATATTAACATATATCGGGATAAGTCTTCCCTCAGGTCCGCTCCTACAGCGGGAAACAGGTATTCCTCTGATTGGTCAATGGGCGTGCCCCATCCCTATAAAAGGGGAACCCTCCGACCACAGAGCAAGCTGGATCACTACTACTACTAATAAAATGAGCTGTTGAGTTACTTCATGTCCGCAGTCTGTCTCTCGTTGCCCAGATCTAACATTGGCGACGAGGATGGGATTGAGAGACAGATAGGACGAAGAACGCTACTTCAAGAATCTCCGGATTTGATCCAGCCCAGGAATTCGGCAGAAATTCCGGCAGCCATCTCAGATCACTGCAGCGCGGCAAATTCAAACTGAGAAGATGGCGATGCATGCTCCCCCCGCTCCTTTCGACCCAGCAACCGACGAATGGGAAGCCTTCATGATTCGCTTCGAGTGTTTCCTCGAAGCAAATGAGTACACGGGGATCACCGATGCAAGAAAGAAAAATATCTTCCTCGGCTACTGCGGAAAGGAAGTCTTCAATACGGCCAGAGACCTCACCGCGCCTACTCCAATACAAGCAGTACCATGGGCGACGCTGAAACAAGACTTGGAAACACATTACGCGCCAAAACCGTCCCGCCATGTCAGCCGCAAAGAATTCAACATGAGGACTCAAAAGGCGGGAGAATCCATTAACCAATTTGTTGCAGCTCTACGAAGAATAGCAGCCCACTGTGAATACAGGGATTTGGAAGAGCATATCTTAGAGCAATTCATCTGTGGGGTAAGAGACATTTCGTTGCAAAAGAAACTGTTAGCCAACCCGAATCTAACCCTACAGTCAGCATTGAACAAAGCAAGAGCGTCGGAATCAGCGGAGAAATCAGCAGTGACCATACAACGAAGGGTCAACGAAACCCAGCCAGCACCGAGACAAACCAGAGTCCACTACGAAGACGCAAGCCCCGACTACGTGGATCCCGAGTTCGAGGACAGTCACCTAATGCAGAGCAGTCACTGGAGGCCTGGGGGAAAACCCGGATCCCGTTTGCCGCCCTGCGCAAGCTGCGGAGGGAATCACCCCAGGTCTACTTGCAGGTTCAGGAACGTTGTTTGTTCGCACTGCAACAAACTTGGGCACATCGCACGAGTGTGCCGGAGCGGAGTCCCTGCCTCACGGCAGCCACCCATGTACCGCCAACAGAAGCCCAACCCAGGGGCTTGGCGAAATCAAAAAGGGCGCCCAGAGAGAAATCCACAAGTGTTTACCCAGAGAGAAACTTCCCAAAGAGCTGAACGAGCGTATTCCCAGAGAGATTACTCACAAGAAAGTGAGCGAGCGTATCCCCAGAGAGAATTCACACAGAGAGCCGAAAGAGCGTTCTACCAAGACGCTCAACGAGAGTATTCTCAGGATATAGACGATGAGATAGAGTTGACCCAGAGAGAGGAGTTGCGAACGTATCTCACCACGATACATCAGGTCCGCCCTAAGCGGCCCAAAAGGCTGAAAGTCACAGTCCTCTTGGAGGGCTCACCCTGCGAGCTGGAGGTTGACACAGGATCAACCCTGACGATCATTTCATGGGCATCCATGAAACAGGCCATTCCCAGCCTCAGAAAGAGCCAACTGCGCGCTCCTGACGTCCTGCTACGAGACTACCAGGGGAACCAAGTCCCCATCGTGGGCCAAGGCACATTCCACATCCAGTTCAAGGACATCGAAGCCCAGCTGCCCGTGACCATCTCCAGCGCGCCATTGCAGAACCTCCTGGGGCTTGATTGGTTTGAAGCCCTGGGATTAGAAGTCACCGGAATCAACGCCGTGAGAAACAGCAGCGCTGAAAAGATCTTTAAGGAGTTCGAGGATGTGTTCAGCTCCGGTCTTGGTAAGTATGTGGGCAAACCAATATCGTTCAATTTAGACCCAAATGTGGCGCCAATCCGACTTAAACCGAGACGAGTGCCTTTTGCACTCCGCCCAAAAATAGATAAAGAGATAGATAAGTTAGTGGAACAAGGAATCCTTGAGCCGGTAGATCACGCGCGTTGGGAGACACCTATCGTGACCCCAGTTAAGTCAGACGGATCAGTCCGCATCTGCGCAGACTATAAATGCACAATTAATGTCGCGCTACAACAGAGCGCATATCCGGTGCCCGTAGTACAGCACCTATTGCACTCATTGGGGCCAGGAAAGGTTTTCGCTAAGTTAGATATGGCACAAGCTTACCAGCAACTGCCAGTAGATAGCGCCACAGCGGAGGCCCAGACTATAGTGACGCACAGAGGAGCGTTTAAATGCAACCGGCTACAATTCGGCGTAAGTATTGCTCCAGGATTGTTCCAGAGCGTCATGGAACGACTGTTGCAAGGGATACCGGGAGTCGTCCCATATTTTGACGATATCTTGGTGTCCGCTGCAAACGAGGAGCAACTAAACAAAAGAGTCAGATCTGTTTTGGCCAGAATCAGAGAGAAGGGCCTCCGCCTTAAAAAAGAAAAATGCCAAATTAACGTGCCTAGTGTAGAATTCCTGGGTTATAGAATTGATGGTCAGGGAATTCACCCCACTGAAAAGAAAATTAAGGCGATCCAGGACGCCCCCACACCACGAAATCAAACCGAGTTGCAGGCCTTCCTCGGACTACTTAATTTCTACAGCGTTTTTCTGAGACAGAAGGCGACCGTTGCTGAGCCACTACACCGTCTACTCCAGAGGAACGCACCATGGAGATGGGGACGAGCCGAAGCTGCAGCATTCGCCGGGGTAAAGCGCCTGCTCACCACTGACTCACTACTTGTGCAATACAGTCAGACCCTCCCGCTGGTATTGACCTGCGACGCATCGCCTTTCGGGGTTGGAGCAGTCCTCAGCCACAGGATGCCCGACGGAAAAGAAGCACCCATTGCTTTCTACTCCAGAACTCTTTCATCGGCCGAAAGGAACTACAGCCAAATGGACAGAGAAGCGTTGGCTGCCGTTGCAGGTGTGAAACGTTTCCATGAATACCTCTACGGCCGCGATTTTGAACTCATTACTGATCACAAACCGCTGTTAGGACTTTTGGCGGGAAATCGCCCCACTCCGGTCTCCCTTTCTCCACGCATGACCAGGTGGACTGTTTTCCTGGCTGCATACTCTTACAAGTTAATTCATCGACCGGGCTCCACTCTAGGACACGCAGATGCGCTCAGCCGTTGCCCATTACCAGACATTTTGCCAGACCCCACTCCAGAAGTACCGGTATTGCTCATTGACTGTTTGGATTCGGGACCGGTTTCTTCTTACGATGTTGCAAGGTTCTCCTCGAAGGACAATTTAATAAAGCAAGTGCAAACTTGGGTATGGAGGGGGTGGCCAAAGGGAAATGTGGGCCCGGAATTCAAAATGTTTTGGTCTAAACGGGACGAACTCTCCGTGTTACAGGGATGTTTGTTGTGGGGGGATCGAGTTGTTATTCCTTTTGCTCTACGAAAAAATGTATTGAATGCTTTACATATGGGTCATCCGGGGATCGTGAGAATGAAAGCGTTAGCGAGAAGTTATGTGTGGTGGCCCAATATGGACAAAGAAATAGAGGAGTGGGTGGCCACTTGCGACCCATGCCAGGAGTCGAGACCAGCACCCCCGGAAGCGCCCGCCACAGAATGGGAGAAACCCAAGGCACCCTGGTCACGCATTCATATTGATTTTGCAGGGCCATTCCAGGGTCAAACCTTCCTCATAGTTGTAGATGCTTATTCTAAATGGTTAGATGTAGTCCTAATGACATCAACCACGGCAGAGGCAGTTATAAAGGTTCTTAGGCGGCTTTTCGCCACCCATGGTCTACCAGATCTGTTAGTATCGGACAACGGGCCCCAATTCACGGCCATGCAGTTTGAAACATTTTTAGCAGGGTTGGGAATCAGACACGCCCTCATCGCGCCATTCCATCCAGCGTCCAATGGTCAGGCAGAAAGAATGGTGCGGTTCGCGAAAGAGGCCCTCGCCAGGATGGGCCCGGGGGATTGGCAAACACGCATTGACCATTACCTCCTCATTCAACACATTACCCCGAGCGCAACGACGGGTAGGAGCCCCGCTGAACTACTAATGGGTCGCCGCCTACGGTCTCACCTGGACAGGCTCCACCCGAATTACTCTACCTCGGCTCCCCCAGACTCTACAAGTAAGGTCAGGTTTTTTAGAGAAGGAGACACTGTTTATGCTCAAAATTACACAGGGGGGACATTGTGGATACCGGCGAGGGTCATTGGCATCATGGGCCCTCGATCGTATTTGTTAGAGCTTGAAGATGGGCGGAATTGGAGAAGGCACATCGATCAGCTTCGAGGTCGCCTAGCACACTCCAACTTAAGGGATGAGGGCGAAAGTTTCCTGTCCACAGAAAGACAACCGCAGGGAAACTTCATCCCAGGAAACGACGACACCGGCGAGCTAAGCGGGGGACAGGACATCACGCACGCAGCTGAGCAACCCCCCGTCATCACAGCCGCTGAGCAAACCCCCGTCATCGCAGCCGAACAAGATACCAGGGAAAGGAGCATCGAAAACGCAAGACCTCCAGAAACAGAAAAAGCACCCGATCCTGCAACTACTTCAAACCAACAGGAAACCAGTCCTGCAAGTACTTCAACACAACCTGAACTCCGACGTTCCTCCCGAGCAAGACAAACACCCACCTACCTAAAGGACTATGTCACCTACCGCAACGTCCCATCTAGGAGGGGAGGGGTGTTAGATATTAACATATATCGGGATAAGTCTTCCCTCAGGTCCGCTCCTACAGCGGGAAACAGGTATTCCTCTGATTGGTCAATGGGCGTGCCCCATCCCTATAAAAGGGGAACCCTCCGACCACAGAGCAAGCTGGATCACTACTACTACTAATAAAATGAGCTGTTGAGTTACTTCATGTCCGCAGTCTGTCTCTCGTTGCCCAGATCTAACACTTTCATTTTTTCTTCTCGTGAAAGAGCCTTAACAATGGTATGCTTGGGGCTTTCCCATTCATAATAATAAGTTCAAAATTGTGGTTTAATAAATAAAACACAGGAATTCTGTCGTGATCATTTAACACCAACTACTTACATATTATGTATCATACATTATGCTGCCCTTTAAGAATAATTCTCATTTAAAAATATTTTCAACCTTAAGACAGGTACCATTTAGGATAAAACCCTCATCTTCCATTATCATAGTAGACATGGCCCTCACTTAACAATTACTTGCTCAGTGACCGTTTGAACTTGCAATGGTGCTGAATGAGTGGCACTTATGATGGTCCTCAAAGTTCCTGTCATGCAGCATCCCTGTGGGCATATGATTGTGATCCACATCCAGGGACTTAGTGCCCAGCTCGCAGTTATGATGCTGCAGTGTCCTACAGTCACATGGTTGACATTTGTGACCTTCTTTGCCAGCTCAATACAATACAATACAATACAATACAATACAATACAATACAATAGCAGAGTTGGAAGGGACCTTGGAGGTCTTCTAGTCCAATCCCCTGCCTAGGCAGGAAACCCTATACCATTTCAGACAAATGGCTATCCAACATCTTGAAGACTTCCAGTGTTGGGGCATTCACAACTTCTGGAGGCAAGCTGTTCCACTGATTAATTGTTTTAACTATCAGGAAATTCCTCCTCAGTTCTAAGTTGCTTCTCTCCTTGATTAGTTTCCACCTATTGCTTCTTGTTCTACTCTCAGGTGCTTTGAAGAATAGTTTGACTCCCTCTTCTTTGTGGCAACCCCTGAGATATTGGAACACTGCTATCATGTCTCCCCTAGTCCTTCTTTTCATTAAACTAGACATACCCAGTTCCTGCCACCGTTCCTCATATCTTTTAGCCTCCAGTCTCCTAATCATCTTTGTTGCTCTTCTCTGCACTCTTTCTAGAGTCTCCACATCTTTTTTACATCGTGGTGACCAAAACTGAATGCAGTATTCCAAGTGTGGCCTTACCAAGATATTATAAAGTGGTATTAACACTTCACGTGATCTTGATTCTATCCCTCTGTTGATGCAGCCTAGGACTGTGTTGGCTTTTTTGGCAGCTGCTGCACACTGCTGGCTCATATTTAAATGGTTGACCACTAGGATTCCAAGATCCCTCTCACAGTTACTACTACTGAGCAAGGTACCACCTATACTGTACCTGTGCATTCCATTTTTGTTGCCTAAATGTAGAACCTTACTCTTTTCACCATTGAATTTCATTTTATTAGATAGTGCCCAATGTTCAAGTTTGTCAAGATCCTTCTGTATCTTAAGCCTATCTTCTGGATTGTTGGCTATTCCTGCCATCTTGTTGTCATCTGCAAATTTGATGAGTTCCCCATTTATTCCCTCATCCAAATCATTGATGAAGATGTTGAAGAGTACTGGGTGTAAAACAGAGCCTTGGGGTACTCCACTGCATACTTCCCTCCATGTAGATGCAGTTCCATTGAGGACTACACGTTGAGTGCGGTTGGTCAGCCAGTTACAAATCCATCTGGTGGTGACGCTGTCTAACCCACATTTTTCTACTTTAGCTAGTAGTAGGTTATGGTCTACTTTATCAAGCAGCATCAGTGGAGAAGCTGGCAGGAGGTTGCAAGTGGTGGTTATGAGATATCCTCAGTTGACAGTGTTGGATTCACTTAACAATAGGTAATGGAGTGTGTGAATCACCTTGGGAAAAGAGGAAAGAGATGCTGCCTAGGAAACAGATGAGAGGGGGAGGAGTCCCCAGTGACTTAGTGGTCAGAAAAACAAACTTAGGAAGGACCTGCCATAGAGAGATGAATTGGTAAGGCAAAACACCCCAAATACCCTGGAAGAGATCTATGAGTATTGGGTAAAACTGTAGATGTTTGATTGGAAGAGTTATGGCAAAGGAAAAATGGGAAGAACAAAAGAACCTATAGGCTGTCCGCCCCCCCATCACCCCTTTTGATGGCTTCCTCAGACCCTTGCAAATCAGAGCAGCTAAGAGATCTCTGCCATCTAGAAAAAAGAGGAGGAAGGAATTAGGGGCTGTGCTTTTACTGTAGAGCTCTAGGACACAAAGGCAAATCATGCCCTGTAAAAGTGCCAGCATCTGACAGCAACAAGATGCAGAAATTATAAATTGACAGGACATGAAACCAGCAAGTGCCCAGCTTGGTCTTAGACAACACCCCAGGGAAACTTCGCTGGCCCCTGACCCCAAAACTCTGAAGGATAGGCCATCTCCTATTTGAAGACAGCTCAAGCTGCAAGGTCAGGCAAGCATACTCCAGTTATTGTTCCTTTAGATTCCAGGCAGAAGATTTCTGCTGTCATGGATTCTGGGACAAGTATTAATTTTATAGATATAGAAATAGTACAGAAACTAAAGTTGCTCAAGTCCCAGAATGCCCAATGACTGTTGAAACTATCAATGAACTCGCCCTGGAATCTAAAGGAACAATAACAGGAGGTAATTAAGTATGCTTGCCTGACCTTGCCTATCAATTGCAAATTGATTCGGAAGGTGAAGGACTGGCCCTAAAGGCAGGGCCAGTCTTGCACCTCACAGTTCCTTTGCAATTGACAATCAAAGTTCACACAGAGTTCATACCACTTTATGTAACTGCACCCTTGTAAATACCCGTAGTCTTGGGAATAGAGTGTATTCAGCTGCATGACCTAGTGGCACGTTATAAGGGACATTCTCATTTCTCTTCCCTAAGTGTTTATATATATATATATATATATATATATATATATATATATATATATATATATATATATATATATATATATATATATATATATATATATATATATATATATATATATATATATATATATATATATATATATATATATATACACACACACACACACACACACACACACACACACACACACATACTCTACACACACACACACACACA
Organism: Natrix helvetica; assembly: GCF_964273705.1. Lineage (NCBI taxonomy): Eukaryota > Metazoa > Chordata > Lepidosauria > Squamata > Natricidae > Natrix > Natrix helvetica. The sequence goes on from NC_138548.1 coordinate 101,088,451, forward strand.
CACACACACATCTAATATCTAATATACACATAAACACAGAGAAATCTACCTGTATATACACTTATATACATGCACACAACATATACATACATATCAGTGATGGGTTTGTACTGGTTTTACTACCGGTTCGCTCGTGTGCGTGCGCAACACTTTTGCGCATGCGCAGAAGCGTCCGGGCGGGTGGGCAGAGCCTCCTACCTTTGCCACTACCGGTTCGACTGAACCGGGCTGAACCGGGAGCAACCTACCTCTGATACATATACATAGAAGCAAAAATCTGTTTCTTGTTTGACTCATGCAGACAACAAATGAGATGTTACTTGATTACACCATGTTAGATTACTGATGGGAAAGCTTTCAATATAACAACTCATTGCAAAATAGAAACTGCTTAGCAGTGGATTTTAGCTTTAATTTCTCTCTAGTGTGCTTTCATTATATGTGTGTGGATTTCCCCAGATATTGATACAAAAGTTTTGACCTGGAGCCTTAAGGCAAGTTTACTGTTTCATTTCTTATATGATTTTGAATCAAACAGACCTCAACAATCTACTGCTGAACACAACAGGAAAAAACCTCAGGAGTAATCATCTAGTAAGTTACATGTGCACGTGTGAATTGATATACAGTTGGATCCAAGGAGCTTAGTAGAAATTTTTGTAAATGAAGATGCAGAAGGATTCACCAGGTTTCTCGTTCCCCAAAAAACCACTCCAGTTTACGATACGTTTAAAGTAAAGTAAGAGTCAAAACTCTAATTAGGATCCATGCTATACTTTCTAGACTTTTAAGGCCAGTTCATACACAAGTTAGGAAATTAGTGAGATGGAAGTCACAATTTTAAAAAATCATGAATAATTATACTTTTTGGCGTTATTCAACTTGATTAGCATTTGCAAAGATAAGCCCTTCCACACCTATTTCTTTTACCATTTTCAAATTGATACATGTACATTTTCTAATGTACTAAAAATAGAGACATTTCATATTTTAAATGTTTTGATAGGATGGGATATAGTGGTGGGTTGCCAATTTTTTTACTATTGGTTTGGGTGCGCTCCCGCACGGGCGATGCTTCTGCGTATGCGCAGTGGGCAGGGCCTCCCACCGCCGTTACTACCAGTTCACCTAATCCAGGCTGAACCGGGAGCAACTCACCTCTGATGGGATACCCAAAAATTTGTAAAATAAACAATGGAGCCAAGTCATTCTGGACACCAGTGTAGGATTATTAGCTAGCTATGAAATGACTTACAAATAGGCCCCCATGTATGACTACAATTGAGCCCAAAATGTCCATTGCTAAGCAAGACAGTTGACTTTTGCCCCATTTTATGACCTTCCTTGTCACAGTTGTTAGGTAAATCGGCGCAATTTCTAAGTTAGTAACACGGGTAAGTGAATCTGGCTTCCTCACTGACTTTGCTTGTCAGAAGGTCACAAAAGATGATCACATGGCCCCAGGATTCTGCAAATGTCATAAATACATGTTAATTGCCAAGCGTCCAAATTTTGATCATGTGACAGTGGGGATGCTACAACAATTGTGTGAAAACTGTCATAGGTCACTTTTTTTCAATGCTGTTGTAACTTGGAATGATCCCTGAACAAATGGTTGTAAATCAAGGATTAAATTTCAGAGAGTAATATTTTACTCTTTATTTTAGATGGAAGAATGAAGTACTTAACACCTTCCACTTTAGCCTTTCAAGAACAGAGTTTCCTTTCTATTTTCTGTTGCAATAGAAAACCCAGTACTACGTGTATTGAAATATGCTTGAAAAAAAAATCAGCTGTATGTATTAAAGCTGTGATGGTGAATCTATGGCACGCATGCCACAGGTGGCATGTAGAGCCCTCTCTGCGGGCATGCCAGCCGTCGCCCACAGCTCCACCGCACATGCACACACGCCTCCCACTAGCCAACTAGTCTTTGGGTCTCTGCCACGTATGTGTGGGGGGTAGGGTGCATGCATGAGGAGGTGGGGCACGTATACAGGGAGCGATCACATTGCATTTTGGGAGCTCACATAGCATCCCCACCCACCATTTTGGCTTCCAGGTTGGTGCAGGAGGCCTTCCAGGCCCAAAAATGGGGCACAGGGGGAGGGGAATGTTTTGGGCCTGAAAGGCCTCCTGCACCAACCTGCGAGCCAAAAATGGGTGGGGGTGGGGCACATGTGTGGGGAGTTGCATGCGTGGGATGCACGCAGGGGTTACATGTGCATGCACAGGGGGTGGGGCATGCAGGGGGGTTGCACATACATTGCATTATGAATGCGAGCACACACACAGTTAGTGACTATTGGGTATTAAGGAACATGAAAAGAAATCAGTAAAAGAATAATGGTTCAAAGAGAAAGAAAACAGCAAGCAACTCTCAGTCCAGTGGTGGGATTCAAATTTTTTTACTACCGGTTCTGTGGGCATGGCTTGTTGGGTGTGGCTTGGCTTGTTGGGTGTAGCTTGGTGGGCATGGCAGGGGAAGGATACTGTAAAATCTCCATTCCCTTCCCCACTCCAGGGGAAGGATACTGTAAAATCTCCATTCCGTCCCCACTCCAGGGCAAGGATACTGAAAATCTCCATTCCCTCCCCACTTCAGGGGAAGGATACTGTAAAATCTCCATTCCCTCCACACTGCAGGGAAGGTTACTGCAAAATCCCCATTTCCTCCCAATTAGCTGGGACTCAGGAGGCAGAGAATAGATGGGGGCAGGGCCAGTCAGAGGTTGTATTTACCGGTTCTCTGAACTACTCAAAATTTCCACTACCGGTTCTCCAGAACTGGTCAGAACCTGCTGAATACACCTCTGTCTCAGTCCCTCAATATTTTGCTGCTTCTTCTCCAATTGCCCTCTGTAATAACATAACCCATCCTTTTGTATTCTCTCACACAGCATATTTGGTAACTAGCCACATGAATGGCCCAAACACAAACATGGCAACTGGCCACTCCCGGATAAGGTTCGCTGCAATTTGTTTTCAACTGAGGGATTAAATATGTTTATAAATCTTTTTGGTGGAAAAGAATAGGTTAAAATATTTTAATCTTGTCTGGAATGTAATCTATACTTTTGTAGAACATTTAACTGACAAATACTAATGGCTTTATCTTGAGTTTTGAGAGTCAATTATTCATTCTTTATTGAAACTTGAAGTTTGCCATATTTCATCTTTCTGGGAAATATGATCTCATTTTATTTGAATGCAGTAAACGATGCTGTATTTGGCAAGTAACTCAGGTATGCTGCACATCTCTCCACTTCATATATTATACCTTCAAATAATGACACTGGCAAGAAATCTTTATTACAAGTGTGGGGGGGGGAATCCAATAGAGCTATGTGGATTTATTTGGGGGGGATCCTTCTACAATCAAAAATAGTGATAAAATAATTGATGGTTGCTGATTTGTTTTAGTTTTTTTCTTAGTTCATTTTTACTCAGATAAGACACCCTATGTGTTGTTTTTGTTAAATAATTTGCTGTAATCCTTCTAGATTTAGAAAGTGCAAATATTTCATGTATTCATTTCTGCAGATGCTGGAATGACTTGCAGAAATGTATTTTAGAGCACTTTTATTCTGAAGCCCTCTAGCAGTTGAATTTGTTCCAAGAATTTGTTTGGCTTGATTTTCAGCTCTTTTTCATATGAGAGAGAGAGAGAGAAAGAAAATCTACTTGCCTACGGGGGTTTTCAGATTACACTTTTAAAATTAGTAAATTAAATGCTCGTTTAGCTGAGCCCACCACCGAATAATAGTACCTTTAATAAAATCCCTTCATTCAAATCAATTGTGAGTGAAAACATAAGCAGATAAATTAATTTCCAGACTATGATTTCTTCATAGGCTGGTCCTGTTCAGATTTATTCCAAAATAAATTTCATTTCATTTAAATCAGGGGTGTCCAAACTTGGCAACTTTAAGACTTGTGGACTTCAACTCCCAGAAGTCCACAAATCTTAAAGTTGCCAAGTTTGGACACCCCTGATTTAAAGTATATGTGAATTTGCCTCGGATTACCATTATAGGCAGTAATGAAAAATGGTGAAAGGTGAATATGGCTACCAAAATGAATGAGATTCTAACAATTGAAACAGAACATTTCCACAACATCTTGAGATGAGCATAATTTCTTGAAGATAACTCTATGCGAGTTAATATAACTCCATAACTCCTGAAAATATTTTAAGTCTTATTTATTTGCTCGTTGGCTTGAATCAGTCCTGATTCCTGATAACCACATGGACAAGCCCATGCAATTCTCCAGGAAATATTTTCGGAAGTGGTTTGCCCTTGCCTTCTTTTTCCTAGGGCTGAGAGGGAGTGATTGGCCCAAGATCACCCAGCTGGCTTTTGTGCCATTGGCAGGTACAACATTTTAATGAACAATTTGATGAGCTGTTATCTCCCCTTTCCTGCCTGATGTCATCTTTGTTTTGTTTTTTTAAATTGGCAAAGAACACCCTGGGTGTATAATCAGACTTTTTCCAATAAATGATGTATACTATATAAATATAAATTATCTGCTATAACGTCCTACCTGTCAATGACTACTTCAGCTTCAACCTCAATAATACTAAGGCAAACAATAGATACAAACTCAAGGTAAACCGCTCCAAATTCGATTGCAGAAAATACAACTTCAGGAACAGAGTGATAAACTCCTGGAATGCTCTACCTGACTCCCTTGTTACATCCTCAAATCCACACAGCTTCGACCTTAAACTGTCTACCGTGGACCTCACCCCACTCCTAAGAGGTCCATAAAGGGGGTGTGCAGAAGCCACCAGCGTGCCTTCCGTCCCTGTCCTACTGTCCCCATTTATTTGTACTCATTTCCCTTGTTCATGTCCATTTTTATACTTATACCTGCAATCTTGTACATGGTTGACCAATAAAATAAAATAAAATAAAATGTATGGCCATGGATTTTTGCAGATTTTTCACCTCTGAGAGATGCTGCTGCAGTATTTCCTGTAGCAGCAAGGAGGCAACAGTGCACTTAACAGAGACCCAACATTTTGCAACTGTTAATATTACTTTTTGAAATCATGCTGTAAGTACACTCATATATAAGTCATTAAGGCCAGTTTACAGAATTCTGGAGCCAAGTGCAACATCAGGTTTGGAAGTCTCTTCACACACTGCCCTAAATTGACATTGTAGATGGATTCCTGCAATAAGAGATGCTAAAATCTTGTTTCTGAAATGAAGCACCACAGCAACTGAATTAAAAATTAAAGAAGTGTTTAGAAGAAACATGCAAGATACTAGACTGAAACATTTAATGTTTTCTGTTTAAGATTCACGTTCTTCTTTAGTATTGGTACAAAAAAATATTTACAGTATGTAAAGCTGTTTTCCTTTCAACCTCTCTGAAACTGCTACAGCAGTTGTACTGCCTTCAGCTAACCCAAAACAATGACCCAAAGAAAAAAAAAGTATGTGATGAGAAAAAGAATAGGGAGGAGTAATTTTTTTACACCTAAGCACTAAATGCACCTTCAACTTCAAACACCCTGTAATGCTTATGCAACAAACTATATTAACTAGGGTTGATCTTTATTGTCTTCCCTAGCATTGCCTGGCAGGTTTCTGAAGTCTAGCCAAATTACAGAGTGTCCTTTCATTTGCTGCTGATGCCCACACAATAGTGACATGTGATGTTGTACCATCCTTGCTCATTCATTCATTCATTCATTCATTCATTCATTCATTCATTCATTCATATTTTGTGTTTCTAGGCTACCCATCTCCTTCTTAGAAACATGTTATTTTCACCGTTCTGGGTTAAATGAAACCTTTTGCTTTGGCATTTTGGATAAGTCAGCTAACCTGTGCTATTTCTAACAAAAAAAAAACCTGCTCTGTTCCATGGGCAAAATGCTACCATACACATTTCCATTTCTATTTGATCAAAGCAAAGAGTACAATTCTCTCTGCTTGTTTTCTCCTCCATCTCATTCATACACACATAAGATTTCAGGCTACCAGACCAGATTGCAAAAATCTAACTAAGTTAGAGGGTTTTTTGTATATCTTTTGCCATCATCTTGTGATTATTTATTTTTATTTAAGAAAATGTATATGGACACCCAACTCATTCTCAGTGATTCTCCAAGATGTGGCCCAGAGTTAGTAACTACCCTCCCAAAGCCTCCAAAACCCCTCATAGCAGTTGCTAGGAAAGGAATCTCTCTTTGACCTGAGCTGCAGGGGGCTCTGGACAGGCAGACTGAAGGGCAGCAGACCAAAACCTTTAGTGGCAACAGCGTTTAATCTTTCTGAGATGAATTCCACACAGTTGTCTAAACTGTTCTGTTTGTGTTGCTTGCAACTTTTCCTCCTGCCAACTTAAAACATTCAGGTCTGGATTGCAGCGGTTCGCCAACAGGGTCAGGATGGCCTGTTACAAGTTCTGGCCACCACAGGTCCTGACCAGCATACCCTTCCATCCCTAACTGGACAGATCTGCCATGGCTTGCCTTCTCCCTTTAGGAATTGTTCTCCCCAGACTACTCCTCATTCTTTTCTTTTGCTTTCATATCCCTTTCTCCTTTTCTCTCCTTTGATGCTGTGCAGGTCCTTTTGTTTGCCCGCTGCAGAACTACAGTGAGTTAAACCACACCCTCATTCCACCATGGATCCACAGAAACTTTGTGGCAACGAAGAATTGATGGTTCAGGTTGATAAAAGCAAAAGAAAAAGCCACTCTCTTCTCTTTCCTTCCACTTTTCACAGCATTAGAGACTTCTTCAAAGAGCTAGGGTGTCAGGCCTGCAGCGGTTCCTTTAAGAATCTTTGGCCTGCCACACTCTCTCTTCTAGCTTCATCTTTAGTATGCATATTCAGTAAGGGGGGGGGGGATAGCAATGGGTAGAATGTGTTGTTTTCAAAATAAAAAAATCCTTTCTAGAAGCTCAAAGTTATTCTTTGTCTCCACACCTTAGCAACTGTCCGGAACCAGCGAGGTGGAGATGACAGCGTGGAAGAAGAAGATTGGAGCATATGATGGATTAGTGGGTGTGGGGACAAGATCATGAACTTTCAATTGGGTGGGAATCTTAGGTAACTTCCAGAATTGGGATTTCCACAGCACGATGCCAACATATCTGTCTTATTAAATTGGAACTTTAAGGATAGCTCTGCCTTGGACTCTGATTTAATTTTACATGATATTTGGAACACTGACATAGGGTTTTACATAAAGTGCTAAAATGTGTAGTTATTTGTGCCTCAAATAAGATCTCTGAGTTGTTTGATGATCAATAGATCTGTTTTCTTGGCTGCCCATAATGTCCTCAGAAGTCTTCTCCAACACCAAAATTCAAAAGTAGCAATACTCTTTTTATCCTGTTTTTTCAAAGTCCATTTTTTTTGCTTCCATAGAGAATACAGAGAATACCAGAGCTGCCATGATTTTGATCTTTGTAGATAGAGACACATCACAGCATTTGAATAAGTCTGTGGCATATTTCTTAATTGTTTGTTCTTTTGCGGTTGATGATTGATCCTAAAAGACAGAAGCTGTCCACACAGCAGAGATGGAGAAATGGAGTAATGGAAGACAATCCCTTCACTTTTCTGGGGCAGAATGTAATGTAGTGACAAACTCTCTTACACCAACTTTTCAAGTTTTGTTAATTTCTATAACTGTACCATTTGACCAGCACTAAATTCATAACTTGCCAACCTAGAATTTCTGAAAAAAAAACAGACTTTTCAATCCTCAATCACTCAAGAGCACTTCAAAAACTCATTGGATGGATTTCAAAATCTACTTTGGAACGGATCCAGAATCAGGTTTTCAGTACAAGAGAAAGAGACACTTAAGCTGATTATGTGATCTGGATTAGTCTGCTTCCTTCATTAATATTGAGCAGCTGCTAAAATTCAAATTGTTTTATAAAAGAAGTTGTAGGAGTAAAACTTGGCTAATTTATGGTGACAAAAAAGCTTTTCTGGCTAAATGTTTGTGAGTTATAGCTCACTTCATCAGGTAATGAAAACTTATGCTCTATAATAAAATGGGTTACTCAGAAAAGGTGCTACCGGATCCCTGATATTTTGTTTCAAAGGAAATGTGGTTTTAGGTGTCTTTGTATGGCAGCAGAGGCACCAATGTGAGTGACTCACACTTCTTTAGTTATTGCTTCCGGAAAAAGGCTGTAGGGAGAAGAAAATATTTTCCTTGTAAGACAAGAAATGATCATATACATATCAAACCTCATGCAATGGGGCAAGAGGTGAGGACCACACAAATTTCCATAAAGTTTCTTTAGTGCATGTTAGACTAATACAGAACCTGGGAGAGTGCAGTAGAAATTTCCCAGCTTCATATAATGATCTAAATAAGGCAGTCTCTTTCCTAAATTTCTCCTGACCTGGGCAGAGTTTGGTGTTTATGAAATAAACTTGGCCACTGACTTTGCCGTTTGCCTTTCCTTTCACATCATGGAACTAAGTAATTCATACTTTTGCTATTGCTGTTACACATTTTTGATGATCAGAAGTAAAATCAAGGAAATATAAAAGAATAGAGGCAGCCTAATTATTCTATTATCTTTGGCATTTTGAGGCAGTTTAGCTGAAACTTTCATTTTGATCTGTCAGAAATTATGTATTAACAGAATGAGTGGCATTGAATCCTTCTCATTCCAAAGAAAATTGGAGGCCAAAAAATAATAATTTGAAAGGTGAAATCACATCACTCACGGTATTTCTGATTTGCCAGAAAGATTGTGAGCATTCTAAAAAGGCATCGCACATCTCACAAATAGATCTATAGACTTGATTCAATCTACTTTTTGGAGTACAGTTACTAGCACATCAGTTAACCGGGGGGGGGGAAAACATAGTGTATCCATTCTAGAATAAGAAACAACTGACATACAATTGGCCCCAACTCTACTGGCCTTTAGAAAGGTTGTGGAGGGCTGCTGGTTTTCCCAGGCCTGTGGATCATTTTATGGGGGAGCCTTGATTGGATGGTACTGTCATTTCTGTTTGGATTGCCATTGTATTAGTTTATTGGTTTGTGTGTCATAGTTTTCTTAGGTTTTGTTGAATTTTGTGTAACTGGAATCACATTGATTGATCTGGGCAATGAAAGACATATTACAAACAAACAAACAAACAAACAAACAAACGTAACATCCAGATTCATTCAAAGCAAACTGTAAGGATGATAAAATGTTCAGAATAACATCACCATGCAAACACCATGCAAGCACTATGTTTGTGCTCTAAATTTGGTGCTAGTATGTAAGTTGTGGTCTTTTATTAATGACATCATCGCACACATGTTGTTTGACAACTCTCCAGCATACCCTTCCCCTTCTTTTTGTACAAGAATTTTGGGGGGCCAGGTGCCTACTCCTGAGTTCAAGATTTGGAATAAATTAACATATTTTGGGGTGTTTACCAAAAATTATATTAATTTCTTGTGAATCATGAATTTAGGAATAGGCACTTGGCCCTCCATAATTCCTGTCCACAATATATTAGTCTCCCCCTTTCTAATCTTAATGTTTACTTCAGTAGTGAACTGCCAATATTTGGTAGATTTTTTTTATAGAAATAAGAAGCAAACTATTTATGTTAAATTTTACTTTTTTCAACCTACACTGTCCTAACACAAACAAATGAAAACCATAAAAATTTAACCTTCCCACCTCAATACTATATATTCCCTACAGTTTTCAAAAGTATTTTTTCCCTCACCGGAGTATATTTCCTCACCACAAAGGTGTTTCTCACCCCTGTTTTAACTTATTAAAACAGCACTATATTGCTATTTGCAAAAAAAACAATAGGACGCAGTTATCATCCAAAATGTTGACCTAGCATTATTTACTGAATCACTTTGTAAACTCTAATTTTCATTATGAGGATACTGCGGTTTTTAAATAAACAGGAGAAAATTGTTTGAAAATGGTTTGAGTAGTCTGTTGTTCCAAAGAAGAAAGTTCTTCAAAAAGATTCAGCTTGTCCAATAATTACATTGGCGTCTCATAAAATAATTTAAAAATAAAACATGGTTTTATCATGGGCACTGTAAAAAGTTATATTCTAAAAGATTAAATGTGTTTTGTTCTGTACATTTTGCTATTTGATTTATGATTTCTGGAGCTCTACCCTTACAGTATTTATTTAATTTCTCTGCATATTATAGAAAGTATTTATTACATTTGCTTACTGCTGAATCAACAATCAAATCTAATGATGTTCCCAAGGTGCTTACTTTTTCAGTTTTGATTCGTTTTCAGAAAAAAATAATAATAATTCAGCCTTAAATTCTACCACTGCTGTTTGATTCCACTCTTTCCAAAATATACTAAATGCAATTCATACTATAGTAGAACCTCTAGTTACAACCATAATTAATTTCATAACTTTGGTCACAAACAGATTTGGTGGTGACCTGAATCTAATTTTGACGAATACGAAATTTGGCAAATACAAAAAATATGGTGGGAAGGGGAAAATTGGCCGCAAAAAAAGTGCATTTTTTGGTCAGAACCTGATTTGATCATGGTCAGAATTGTTTGTGACCAGAGGTTCTACTGTATTGTATTTAACACAATTTTATTCAGTCCATTGTTGATCCACAAATTGTGTTAGGCTTGCTATTAAATGTCCCAGCCACCTTCTCTATTGAACTGGGAATGAGCTTCATGTAGAAATGAACACATCATATTCTTCACAGATTTTTGAAAAGTGGTCAGGGAACTCCATGAATCTTTTTAATGATTCATGAACACTTCATCAAGCAAACAACTTGCCTCTAGAAGTTGTGGGTCCTCCAACACTGGAGGTTTTTAAAGAAGAAATTGGACAACAATTGGTCTGAAGTGGTATAGGGCGGCACCCCTCCCCAGCCTTTTGGGCACTTCCATGGAAAAAGGTTTTTTCGGTGGAAAAGAGGAGATGTGGTTTCATATGCTGCCTGAATCCCAGGGATGGGACTTTGCTTGTTTGCGTGGCATGCCACAGACCGATGCCAGTCCACGGACCTAGGGTTAGGGACCCCCGATATAGGGTTTCCTGACTGAGCAGTGGGTTGGACTAGAAACCCTCCAAGGTCCCTTCCAACTCTGATATTCTGTTATTCTTATGGAACAAAAGGAGTGAAAGAATACATGTGGTTTGACTGGGAAGTTTTTCATGGGCTGCCTATTTCGCAGCTGTTGATGAGTCTCACGCTACCGCTTATTTCTTGTGAACCTTATACTTGCATTATTTTATGACAGCGCTATCATAACTTTAAAAAATAGAGTTTGTAACATGATCTTCAGCTGTTTGAACTCTGTCTTAAGCTAGAATACATCCTCTACCAGATGTACTCCAGACTCAGCCGCATCTGTCACTGAAAAGTGAGCAGCAGAAATGACTTGGAAATACAGTAACACTTTTCAGTCTTTTGTGTTTTTCCATTGTGGGGCAGGCTTTTTTCTTGGCAGGTTTTCTTTAGCACATCTTTATCCATCGAGGCAATCCATTGAGGCAATGAGTCATATTTTCTTCAATTGCTGTGTATAGAAATGATAATCCATTTTATTTAATCCTTGTATTTCAATGTCAGTACCACAGTGCCACTACAAGTACACTTTCAATTACAATGGAACCGTTATGAGATCAAGAGTCCTTTATAGCAGGGCTGTTCAAATCCTTTGACAGAGGAATGTTCAAACTTCTTAAAGTGACTGTGTCTTTTTCCAGGTATTTCTGATTACTTCAGAAGCTGCTCCTGGCTGTTGATGCATGTATGTACATGTAGAGACAACTTCATTTTGCTTATTTCCTAACAAAGCAAAAAGCCTGTTCAGGCATATGCAGCCCAGAGCCCAGATTGCAAAGCACAAGATGTGGCTGCTTTAATGATTCCAAACCACCTTTCAAAAGATTGTTGTATTTCACAACAATACCTCCAGTTCTTTGATTGAGGGATGTAGAATATCTACTACTTGATTCATTTGAAAATATTCTTATCTTTTGGATCCTCATTTTGTCAAGTCTCAGCACAGGGTTCAATTGATCATAGAAACACTGACAGCCAAATAGAGAAATGAGTCTTAGCTATGTGGAGATATGCATTTCAAAGTCATAATGCAGTTTGCCTTATTGATTCATTTACCTCAGCCTTAATTACACCTCAATATCTCAACCAAAAAGATAGAGAGATAACTAAGATGAAAGAACATTGCCTGTGTATTAAAAGGAGAAACGCATAACCAGCAGTCTGTTTGTTTATTTCAGGCTTTGGAGGCCTAATGGAACTCAATTTTAGTGAGTGACACCAGATGTCATTACCCAGATGCATCTTATTCTGGCAATAGTTCATATGTCTCAGATTCAAGTCTTTGCAGATGATAATTAATTTTACTAAGTTACTTACTTTGGCAACTTGTTTAGATGTTCGCTCAGATACATATTTCAATTAGTCTTTAAAAAAATATTTATGTTATTTAGCACGATACCTAAAAGTCAAATAAGAACAGGAATACTATCTTATTTCTTTCATTCAGTCTCTCTAGGTATCCTACCTTTTCAAAAGGAGCCGTAGAAGAAGATTAAGTTTCCCAGCACAAACAGGACTAGCGCCCTAGCAAAACTGTCACCTGAACATGATGCAAATCTATTTCTGAGGTAATTCTGAAGGATGCCCTTCATTCAAATATTCCAGCTTATAAGTAGTAACAAAATCAAGTTGCTGGTAGTAGTGAAATGTGAAAAGCACAACCAAACTCTGATTTCATGTTATTATTATCCATTATCTCAGTCAGAGAGCTTCCATCTATTTCCTTGTCATTCATTTATAGTATAACATTAAGGCAAGATTTGTTTTAAGAAGTTGTTACCCCTACACACACAAAGCAGAATTTGTCTTGCAGACAAACCGCTAATTGTTGTTTCAATTTTCTTCAGGCTTTTTTTTGTCAGTCCCAAAGTATCTTTCCAAACAACCTTGCTGCTATAAAAGACAAATTTGGCTATACATTTGTGGAACAAGGTTTTCTATTTCATACTTTCAAGCCTATCCCAAGCTATTTAGTGTGAGGATACATCACCAGGAAATGCTGCTCTGTTCTCATCTTTTTCCCACTTATTCTTGTACTTAAAAGAGCAGGATCTGGGGAATCACCTCTGTGTATCTAAATCACTAAGAAATGTGGTACACTTTGCAATGGTTTGTTCAGTGATAATAAAAATGCTACCAGAGAAATAGGTTAAATCAGTTTGTCGTATCCTCTTTGCTATTCGCATCAAGCTTTGTTTCATAGAACTGGCTTTTCTTTTTCTTTTTAAATCATAGGGTTTCTATGACTTTATAAGAATGTAATACATTCAAAATGTCCAAATTCCTTGGATGAAAATGTATTAACAGAAATTAATGTTAACAGAATAAAAAGAAACACATTTCTCACTTGTGGAATTTGAAAATCGAAAGTGCAGGCGATGAAAATGAGAAAAAGTCAGAGTCAGGGCAAGTATAGTTCATTTTCACATAACACTTACAGACTTAGGCACAATAATAAATCCCATGGATTAAAAGGATTGCTTAGTATTGTTGCTAATAAAGCAGTAGAACTGTAATCCACACATACTGTAATTAGGAAGGCCTGTTTTTCAGTTCCTGTGAAGCTCATCTTTTTTTTTTTAATTGAAAAGGGTGAAAAGCTATTTGTGCAAGAATATGCCCCAAACCTCACATACAGGGAATAGATCCAGAATGTATTGCCTTCCCCCTCCCTTCCCGCAAGAGGACCTGCCTTCTTTTACCCCCTTCCTAGTTTTAAGTATAAGGTTGCCTTCTCTCCTCCCTTTTCCTTTAATGTTCCTGTTTATACAGAGAAAGAATCATGCCCAGGAGTGCATAATGCCAATCCCAGATCTGACACATGAACAAACACAAGCTCACCCACAAAAGAAAAAAAAAAGTGAAAAGAGTGAGGGAACCAACCCACTTCAAAGCAGCCCCCACCCAGTGCTGGGACATGATGTCCAGGTCCCAGCATGCTTTAGGAGAAACTGGAGGTTAATTTCATCCTCTCTTCTTTCCCTTAGCAGGCTAAAACTAGACAAAGGGGGGTGTTAAAATATCTACATCTGTTCCTGGCTCTTTCATTGCTTGGGAGCTGCTGTTTGAGGACTGCACTGTCTTCTTTCATTTCTGGTCTGGCCTCTAGTCCCTTTTGTCTCTCCACCAGTGAGTCAGAGATTGTATTTTACAACGAGAGAAAAATTTCCTCTTGTCCAACAATAATTAGGCTGACCATATCTAGGCTGAAAAAAATCTGGATGGCAGTCAGATGGCAGCAAAGAGCGAGAGTCTGCTCTACTTTCTTACTTCTAACCCAGGGGGAGAGCCTTCTCTGTGGGAGCGCTTTCCCTCTGGAATGAGCTCCCACCGGAGCTTCGCATAATCCCTGACCTCCGGTCCTTCCGACGCGCCCTAAAAAGTTGGCTTTTCCAGCAAGCCGGCCTGGCCTGTTAATTTTAATTTTAACTTATTTTAAATGTATTGTTTTTTAAAAAATTTAGTTTGTTTTTTTGGATATGGATTTAATCTTTTTTAACTTTTGGGATGTGTGTTTTTTAATGTTGTACGCTGCCCTGAGTCCTTTTGGAGAAGGGCGGCATATAAATCCAAATAAACCAACCAACAAAACCAAACCAACTAGACATTTCTTTGGTTTCTGTAGTCAGAGGTAGTAGATCTATTATAGTGTAATTCCTAGCAGTGGAGTTTCAGAGATATAAGGGATGAGGAGCTAACATTTTATTGCTGCTACCCTGGCAAAATTTCCAGTCTAAGCAGAGGTCTGTATGAATGTTGACAGCAGTGATCCCAAACTCATTATGTGATTTGCACTACAGCAAAGTAAGCTCCATCAGTGTGATGCTGAGTCTAATTTACCCAAAGGTGCAATAGGTCCAGAGGTGGTATTCAGCTGGTTTGGACTGGTTCTCCTGAACCAGCAGTGGAAATTAGGGGTGGGCCTGCCTACTCACCCCGGCTCTATGCCATCCTATTTAGGCACATTTTCAAGCTGTGCGCATGCATGCAAGCCGCATACGTGATCAAAACGCATGCATGGAAGGCCAAGCGTATGTGTGGACGGGGAGTGTGCAAGCAAAACGAGCACTCACATTTGTGAATGTAGGGAAATGAAGTGAATGCCACTCCTGAATGGGTTTATTTGTATGGTGTGTTTTTTATTTCTGTTGTCGGGAAGGAATGTTTGTTGGGGATAAGATTGCCTTGTCTTTGGGATATATAGGGTGTGGACATTTTTGTGGACATTTGTATTTGTCTTTGCTTTTGTTCTGACTTGCAGTTGTATCTTGGCATATTCATGTCCTAACAGCCCTAGTTTTCCCCCTTGGTCATACAACATAGGCCTCTTCTCATCTCTAGCTTCATTCTCTATATTAAAATTCCTTAGTTGGCTCTTACAAAGTATCAGATGTATATCAGAGGAAAACATAAAACTTAGAAAACAAGGTAAATATATTCAAGCATTTATTGCAAGTAATATAGCATACACACCTAGTTACCCACAGATTAAGAATGCATAAGCACTTTATGTAAGGTGTATATTTAGCTGTGTCTTTTTTTGTAAGCGCAATTAGTTTTCTCCCTTTGAAATAGTTATTTTGGTATACTTTGTAAAGGAGATTTGATGTTTGGCATTTGAAGGAAGATGGCGAGCTGTGTCTTGCGCTTAGGGACAGCTGGAAGGGACCTTGGAAGTCTTCTAGTCCAACCTCTTGCTCAAGGAGGAGATCCTATACCTTTTCAGACAATGGCTATCCAGTCTCTTCTTAAAAACTTCCAGTAATGAAGCACCCACAACCTTTGAAGGCAAACTATTCCACTAGTTAATTGTCCTCATTGTTAGGTAGTTTCTCTTCAATTCTAGGTTACTTCTCTCCTTGATTAGCTTCCATCCATTGTTCCTTGCCTTGCCTTTGGAAAACAAGTTAAACCTATATTATGATTTATATATGTTTAATTAATTTAGATGATGGGGTTATTGGGCTATTGTTACTTTAAGAGAAACTTATACTATGATTGTTGGGAGGTGAGGGGGTACAATATTTGAATGAGAAATCTATTTTAAGACGGGGGGAGGGGAGGGGGTACAGTATTTGTATGTGATTTACATTATATGGCGGGGGGGTAAAAAGGGGGAAAATTTGTTTGTATAAAACTTTTTCAATTAAAAAAAAAGAAAACAAATTAACCCCCTCTTCCTTGTGGCTGCCCCTCAAATACTGGAATACTGCTATCATGTCACTCCTAGTCCTTCTTTTTGAGTGTAAAGAAAACAATTGACGGAGGGAATGAAAATATATGGGGAAAAATAAGGAAGTTGATGAACAAAGCCTTTTAAAGTAGATTTGTCCCTATCTCTGAAGACTGGCAAGAAATTTAGATAGAAAACACATCCCATGTGTTAACCAGCATTACAGATTCAGATTTAGCAAGCCATAGTTTCATAAATTAAATTTAGGTCGCAGTTTCACATTGTAATTTATTAAAAGAAAACCATGGTTTGTCTCATGAATGGGTTTAGCTATTACTACTAATTAAAACAAATGTGATGTGCTATCCATTTTGGTACTCTTCTCCACAGGAACCTACAGGTAGAAATGATTTCCTGACTGGGAGGTTACATATGCCTCTAGAGCAGGTGTTTGCCAACCTGGGCACCTTTAAGATATGTGGACTTCAAGTCCCAGAATTGCTAAAGTTGGGAAACACTGCTCTACTGGATGCATGAGACTATGGATCTGAGAAGAATAGGTTGATCTGCAAACATCCTGAATGACTTTCAGTGAAGACAAATAAAAATGCATAAGGAGACGACAAATTAAATTGCTGGACATGTGAAATATATATAAACACTTTAAAAAATCAGAAAATGTATAGCAAATCAGTCTGTATACTTGGGTGACAAATTATGTATAGAAGTTTTGCTGTCCTTTAATTGCACCTAATTAATTTTATAAAATAAATTAAGTACAACTCTTGACTGCTAACTATTTCTCCTACCTTGTTAACTACCGGTATATGTTGACTGACATTATCTTATGTGGAAATATTAGAAAGACATCTATCATTTTAAAATCCTAGTTTCAGTATTTTCCATATCATGTCAACCAAGTAGAAGCTTGTCATATTGCATTATTAGGCAACTGGGAAGCCGTGGTGGCTCATGTGGTAAGATGCTGGGCCTGCGCACCGCTGAGGTCGGCGGCTCAATTCCTGTGAGCGTATAAACCATGTAGGCACAAGAAAGGAGCTTCCCCCCATTGCCTACTGGCATTCAGGCGTCCCACAGGTAAACATAACACCACCCAAAAAATTCCTTTCACAGAGGCAGCCAGCCACTTCGGTGATCCCTGGCTAACACGTGCCATTTTATAAATAAATAAATAAATAAATAAATAAATAAATAATAAATAAATAAATAAATAAATAAATAAATAATTAATAAATAAATAAATAAATAAATAAATAAATAAATAAATAAATAAATAAATAAATAAATAAATAAATAAATAAATAATTGGGCAACTACATATGCATCAGCATATGTCTAAGACACAGACTTTTAAATCTTAATGCACATTGTTCAAAGAATAAAATATATTGTAAGAATGTGTCACCCGTGAAGTAGAACCATATTTATAATTAATTCAATAAATTAACTGGAAATAATAACTGGTTCAAGGACAAAGTTTATGTGGTTAAAAAAATTGGAATCAGTTCAGTTTCAATAATATCTACCGAATATAATACCTGCATTTGTGCTAGGCTGACCACATATCGATTGCAAATATGTGGATGAATTAGCTTTCTCTCTCATTTTAATGTCACTTGGTCACCCAATTGCTGCTAGTCCAGGCATTATTGGCCTAATGGAGGCAAGTATGGTATAGAAATTTGACAAATAAAAATAAAATTTGTGTCATGTTGTAGAAATGGAGTTCTTCACAATAAAATGGACTAAAACAACTTCTTCATTCACTTCAAAGAGGATGCAATTCTGCATTGAAAATATCTACAGATTTGGAAGGAGGAAAAGTATTCTGTTTATCATGTTCTACAAATTATCTTGATGCCAGAGATATTAAAGGAGATCATTCAATTCTGCAAACACTCTGCTTTTCATTTGTCCCGTAATGCATCATGGGGGGGGGGGGGGGAGCAAATCAGCAGAACAGATATTATTTTGCTTGTAATTATTTAGCAACAAACATACTCTTGTATCTTCTTTTACAAATCACTTGAAGGCTAAAGTTTCTCTGCACATTTCAATTAAAGTATGAAAATGACATGTTGTTTAAACTACAAAAATGGATGCATGATATTGGAAATTGGCTATTTTAGCTTGAATTAATTATGTGAGGAATGTAAATTGTAAACATGCCAAGGCAAGATCAATACAGAAATATAATATAGTTTTTTCAAAAACCTGGCATGGTTTCCTGAGTACTCAAACTTTTGAAAGAAACTAGTATGTACGTTATATTTACAATTTAAGAAATGTGTATATGTACATACTGTAGCAATAGCAATAGCACTTAGACTTATATACCACTCCATAGTGCTTTTACAGCCCTCTCTAAGCAGTTTACAGAGTCAGCATATTGCTCCCAACAATCTGGGTCCTCATTTTACCCATCTCAGATGGATGGTAGGCTGAGTCAACCTTGAGCCTGGTGAGATTCAATCTTTCAAACTGCTGTCAGCCAATGATCAGATCAGCAGAAGTAGCCTGTAGTCTAACCACTGCGCCACTGTGGCTCATATAAAGGGTCCTCGGTGTTCTCTGAGCTTGTTCGTTTTCTTGCAGACACTTCATTACCCTAACTAGGTAACATAATCAGTGCTAGTCCTGATGATGTTACCTAATTAGTGTAATGAAACATCTGCAAGAAAACAAGCAAGCTCAGATAGCACCAAGGACCCCACATTTCAACCCTGAGCTACTAATATTCCCCTTTAAATATGTATCTAGTTATTTAAGGTGAGTATATTTGCTTAGCACTAAGTCAACAGATACTGTTTCAGCATTTGCATTTTATTAAAAGCAAGATGATAGCATGAAGTCACACCAATCATTTAAATAAGGAATTAATGACACTAATTTTAATAAAGAAGGATGAACGCTGAAGATGCTTTTGAATTGTGGCAATAAAGAAGGCTCCTTTGGACTGCAAGGAGATCAAATTAGTCAATGCTAAAAGAAATCAACCTTGACTGGTTTTTGGAAGGACAGATACTACAGTAAACTGACGCTCAAATGCTTTGGCCACCTAACTTGAAGAGATGACTTATTGGAAAAGACCCTGAGGATGGAAAACATTGAAAGCAACAGGAGAAGGGGACGGCAGAGGATGAGATAGTTAGATAGTGTAATCAATGCAATGAACAGGAATTTTGGCAAACTGTGGGAGACAGTGGAAGGCAGGGACCTTGAGGCAGTGGTGGGTTCCTACCGGTTCGGCCCGGTTTGACCAAATCGGTAGTGGTTTGGCAGCTTGGGTCGCTGGAACCGGCAGCGTCCCAGGCCTGCCATGGCACATAACTGGTTTTGCCATCTTGTTTTTTGCTTCCGCACATGCGCAGAGCAATTTTTATTGCACTGTGCATGCACATGCACGCAGCATGCCCACAAGCAAACCGGCAGTTGTGACTGCTGGAACCCACCCCTGCCGTGATGTGCTATGTGCATTGTCAGGGGAAAAATTTCACCCTGAGCTAACGAGGTCTAGAATCGATGGCTTTCCAAACAGCATATCTTCAGAAAAAGCGAAAATAAAAACCCGAGAACATGTTCTAATTAAAAACAAGCTTTAATACAAAAATAGGAAAATAAACAAATCTATCTAATTGTTACATTTTGGCAAAAGCAATTATCGTCCACCTTCTTGGCAGACGAACAGAAGATCAAAAGTAAAGAAGTCTCTGGAATGTGTGATGTATATGAAACGTGTTAAGAAGCATGCACAGTAAATCATTTCTGATAAGGGCCTATGACCTGCGCAGTAACTCTTCAGCTCGGCTAGCAAACAATTAACGCATAAGGTCACACATGCATAAGGTCACAGAGAGTTAAACATGACTAAGTGACTGAACAGTAAAAAAAAAAAAATTAAAAGTGTTCACTGAAGCTTTATTGAAAAAATATACCACAACCTTTTATCTTTACTTTTTGCATTGTTTTATATTTTGTTGATCTTTAATATCACCTTCCAACCAGCTAATAACCTCTCCTCAAGCTACCATTAGACATCTTCCAATAGATAAGGAATTTTGCCCCTCATTTCAGCTAGGAATCAAATTTCACAGCTATGTCTGTTCTCTCTCTTAAAGTGATTTGGGTACCACTGAACTTTTCAGATGTATATCAGAGGGAAAATCCATAAAGCTTGGGAAAAATAGAAAAACATGATTGCAAATAATACAAGATACTATACATACCTAATTACTTGGAGGTTATGGATGCAGAAACACTTTTTTTTGTTCTCCCTGAAAGATGTTGAGACTTGATCAATAAATGCTGTCATTACTTTAGTATCTTTCTACTCTAAGTGAGCAGCTGGGAGGAAAAAAATACAGAAGCAGCTGCCGAAACCACTTTCAGCCTCTGACTGAATATAATTTCCACTGGGTTGGAGTGCTCACATCCGTAACTACTTTGCTTTTTACACTTTGGAGTAAGAGCACTGAAAACATAAAATGATAATAATAAAGACAATAATTCATAGATTAAAACATCATTTTTAAAAGCGAACCTTACTCAGTATGCCTGCTCTGACCCAGACTATTACAGTAATTTTCTCTTGGTTTACATTAAACCATAGTTCAGAACCCCAACAATACAGTATGTTGATCTTCCAGATAACAAACAATAAATATTTCCTTGTTTTATTCTCACTTCCTATCTACCCAAGATTCTAATTTCTAGGAAAAAGACATATGGAAACTTCAAAAGCCCCAGATGCAGGCCTAAGGCCACTGCAAAACGTCACCACAAATTGTAACTTTCGTTGTGACAGAAAGAGATCGTAACTACCTTGGTGTTTAATAATAATTTTAACTGTATTTATTCCATGGCATTTTTAAACATAAAATGAATCAGATTTTATTTTTATCCTAACACCACTGATTGATTCATATTTAATCAATTAAATTACATCCATTTCTGCACCAGGTTAGCTGTCATGGGAATCATGGCCCATCTCCATCCTCCAGCTCTCCTGCACATGTGGGACGAGCCTCCTGCAATGGCCAACCTGACCCTAGGCGAACCGGTTGTTAAACTACCACCCCCCTATCAAAGGGGATCCTGGGCGTTGTGCTGCAATGGAGAAACAGGCAATGGAGCGGCCGGCACAAGGGAAGAAGGAGGGAAAGTGGCCTTCTCCTTTTCTCACACCGGCCACTCCATTGCCTGTTTATCCATTGCAGCACAGTGCAGTGGGCAGGGTCCACTTTGATAGGGTGTGTGTGTGTAATTTAACAATTGGTTTGCCTGAACCAGTGCAAACTGGCTGAATTCCACCACTGATACTATATATATCTTGACTCTGATTACTTTTTGGAGTGCTGCTACTTCCATTGAAGTTAAAACTGAAGTGTAGCCTGCATGTGTAGTATATTATGTGTACTCCTGACATTTCAAAAGTATTTATGGTGCAATTGAATATTAATATTACATTTTGGAATTATTTTTTCTTTGAGAATCTCCTTCTTTGAGTAAAGCATGCCAGTTGTTCCAGATTTGTTTGTTTAAGAGAATTAGGTGGCAGGACTCTGGCATAATCTGGTCTAAGAACATTCATCATATAGCTGCTGAGCCTTTCTTTTCTCTCAAGAATTTACAGAGTGCTGAGTTAGAGATATTATCAGCAGACAGCTTTGTGTACGAATCAAAACTTATAAGGGAGATTACTTCAGAAGCCTTACAGTTGCTTTATGTTGAAGACCATGTTTATTGACAATGAAGTGAGACATACTGTATCTGTGTGTCTTCAAGTATGTATATACACATGCACTCTCTCTCTCTCTCCCTCCCTCTCCCTCTCCCTCTCCCTCTCCCTCTCCCCCCTCTCTCTCTCACACACACAGCAGAGAGATTATGCAATTGGTACAATAGGAGACCTTCTTAGATAAGTGGTTTCCAAATGGATTTCCAAGTCCTTTCAAGACTTGCCAAGATTGCAATCACTTTGAGAAGAGCCTGCCTGTGCAAACTTGTTTTAAGGCAAGCAAATGCAGATGGTCATTATGCAATCATAGAAGAGGGCTTCATGCTTGGTCCACTCAACTTTATTGACATAGGGAAGGGCTATACAAACTTTGTTCAGTAAGGTCTGCATGTGACTGACCATGGAGAGCTACCCTGGAAAAGGAGGCAGGGCCATCAAAGAAAATTTCAAAATGTGATGTGAGCAAACTCAAATAGTACAACAACTCACAGATATATCTCACAGATATATTTTTCCATATGTGCAAATACATATATGGGGATTTTCTGGCAAAAGAATCCTTGAGGGGATTTGAGGAGGGGCATGTAATCATCACACTCAAATTGGATGGATCTGCCCAAGACTTTGCTGAATCAACTTGTTTATTATAGGGACTATTGAAAATGTTCTTTTGTACAGTGCAAAATCTTTATTTTCCATGCAGCTAATAGCCTGTTCTTCCAACCCCAACTCTTTATATCAGGGGTGTCAAACCCACATCGTCATGGTGTCATGATGTGACATATCATGTCACTGAAGTTTCCCCCCTTCACTGAACCGGGCGGGGGCGGGACCAGCATGTGATGCATCCAGCCCGTGGGCCGCAAGTTTGACACCCCTGCTTTATATAGTGGAAAGGTTTTTGTGGGATTCAGAGTCTTTTTAATACTATTGTATATTTTCTTAAATATACTGTGAAGTTGCCAGCATAGATCTCCAGAAACGTTGTCTCCTATTCTGTTTTAAGGACAAGCCAATATCTAGAGGTACTGCTGACATAAAGAGAAAATGATTCACAGGGATGAATTAACACCCCCCAAGCCATATTAGAATGTTGTCTCGTGTGGAACATGTATCACTCAAATTGGTTAATAAATATGGTTGCCAGAGTGCCAGAAAAAAGCTGATTCTATCTGTGGACAACTTTTGATTTAAGTTGCTAACTGAAGGAAGGTGTTCAATTTTAGCATTTATCCCCTATCCTAAGAAAAAGTATCTCACAGAAATGTGAGGATTGTCCAGAATAGCAGTAAGTGTAACGCTGGAGACTGGAGAGGAAAGAGTCAAGGGTTTAGATTACTTTTCCCTCATTCTGCTAACAGAAATTAGAAAAGAACAGCATAGGATAAAAGTAAGAATAACTCCTGGAAAAGGTGGGGGGGACAACACAAAACCTCACACCTCCAAATCAAACAGAAGAACCTTTAATCAGAAGTATGTTTTTATAATAAAAACCTTAGGGATTTGTTCAGTCTCCTGATTAACCAGATCAGGGTTGATTCCCGATATTTATGGAGTTTCTTAGTCATTCAGGTCATGGTTGATTCCAGAATTACACTTTTCAAAGGAAGTGCAACTTCATCAAGCACTCACTGAACCTCAGTTTCTTAATCTACCTTTTGGCCCATGATAAGCACATATTTTGGTTTTCTAGGAACAATTTTATATTGCCAGTAAGGCTTCAATGAATTGTTTTCTCAGTATATTTCTCAGATCTTTTAGTGCTGAGTGTTGCAAACCAAACATCAGTGCTAACAGGCCTTCTTTTTCCTTTTCTAATGACGAAGATTATCCTAAAAAGAGAAGTTGCCTTAAACAAGTTGGCAGTTCAAAGAGTTCTTTGATGAGCACAGAAGTGCTTGCCAAAGTTTATGTATTGGGCTTTGACTGAGGAAGAGCAAGAAACCCAACACTAAGCACTGTAATTGCACCAAATAAAATGTAAAGGGTATTAAGAGTTGCTTGATGAATAGAGGCTTGTTGGTCCTTAATGTCTACTAGATAAACATTATCTGTCTGTCTACTAGATAGACAAAAAGTTTGATTTGGGTTTTCTCACTTTTTCATTCCAGTAACACATGAACGCTGAATTCTGCCTCAAGCCTGGTTCCAACATCAGAATGATGAAACACATGTTTCGTTATTTATTTATAAAGTAGGCGCCACAGTCTCCAGGGGCTTCTGATGCTTAATAACACAATGAATTATAGCAAACTATAAATTCAAACACATGGAGTGCAAACAACAGGATAACACATAACAGATAAGAAACCGCAAGAACAAAATCATAAACACGACCTTCCTCCTGCACACTTCTCACAAGATCTTAATCACACTTGGCAGAAGATTATGTTATCTCATTTTCAAAAGATTTCTACAGAGGGAGATGCTATTCCAAATTAGAAGACCCATAAGTGAGGAAGAGTATCTTCTAGCCTTACCTCTAGTTCAAGAAAATCAAGCACAACCAGCAGATTTTCATGGGAGAACCTTACTGGTCCAGACTAATCACAGTATGTTGTCGTACAACCATTTAGATATGAAGCCAAAAAGGATTGTTTTAGAGTTAGGGTTAGTGTCTGTGTTGACACTACGCTCAGAGTCATTAAAGTGACAACAGCAGCCACTGTTGAAATTATGGAGCGATTCTGAATAATCAGTACCACTACCAACCATCCAATCTGATATATCAAAAGTGCTCCATGCCATTGGCCATCAACTGTTTGACAAAGCATGTTAAAATATTTATTCATAATTCTGTATCAAATCATAGGAGTTGTGGCATGGGACTCCAAGAGACTCTACTGAGCCACATGCTCTGCAATGTTGATATTAAGGATTCAGTAAAGAGATGAAGATCTGCTTCTTAAGTTGGCAGGTAACAAAAAAACCCTGATTGGATAACTAACACTTCAGAAATAGAAATAAATTCAGAATGCTCCTGATAGGTTGGACATTGTAGAAGAGAATAACAAAATGAAATGTAAGACAAAAAATGTGAAGTTGTCCCATTTTGGAAAGAGTCAAATGTACAAGGAGTTAAGAGAAATTTGTCATTTAAAAAGGACTGTGAAATTTTTGACTCGGACACTTCAAAAATGAAACATGCAATTTTAGATTGCATAATAGGACTGAATTTTTCATAGAAAAGGAAGAAATAGTAGCAGTTCCCTGACGACTGGTCAGGACACAGTGAGTATTTTGTTCATTTCTGGCCCACAAAATTCAGGAGAAAGATACATCTGAAATGGTTCAGAAAAGCAAAAGATTTCAAAAGTGAGCTTGGCTGATTTCCAGGGAAAGGAAAATATTTGCATTCATTCCACCGTGCAACTTCTGAAAGCCAAAAAGATCCAGCTTCATGTGGGAGGAGAGGAGGGCAGTGTGAGAGGTAGTAAGGAAGAAGTTACATTTAAAAACATTTTAAAAACATTTTAAATAGGAGGGTCAGGGAGCCAGGCAGACCTCAAGGGAAGTATCCAAAGGCACATAGCTGACTTCCAGCACCATGTCACAAATCCAGCATTAAAACTTTCCAGGTAACACTGTGTCCACTGTTCCTTCTTATTCAGAAGTCAATGCCCCATTCAGTAGTGATTTTGAACTGTAGATTGCCATAGCTATTCTGCAGCCTTTTCTTTTGAGAGTTTCTTTTCCTTGTCATTTGAACCTAAAGTAACAAGAGAGACAGGTAAACATGGTAACAAAAGTCAAGCTGATCAGACATTATTCAGGAAACCTGTGATAAGAATTAAGAACAAAGTAAAGCTGCTCACAGAAATATTACTCTAAAACTGTTACTTGAGAAATATGTCAACAGCTTTTGCAGTTCAGAAGTCAGCTAACAATTCAGGGAGGAACATAGGATCCTTACAAAACAATGCAGCGATGCGGTTATAATTCAACTCTTATTTTTATCCCTGCTTTATCTGGAAAGTAAAATAAGAGAGAACCGGATCCCCCTGTGCTTTGTTAAAATGGATTCTGTTTCCAATCAACATTTTGTACAGAAGCTGTCTTGTTAACTTACCAGGATTAGCCATTCGTTTGCTTTTTGGGGTGGAGTCAAATCCATTGACAATCTTGTTCTGCCAGGAACGAATGGAAGCCACACACACACAAAAAGACAGTTACCTTGCACAAATCCTTTTCTTGCCTACTTACCTTATACTTAATCAGTTTTGGGGAATCATGTGTCTGAACTGAGCCTCATTCAAATGGATAAGAAACTAATAATGAAGGTTGTAGAAATTTTTTGTTGATGTTTTAAAATCACTCTGGCGTTTGATATATCACTCCATGCTATGCTTTAAAAAGGGCATTTTCTTGAGCATGGATCAGTGGTGGGTTCCTACCGGTTTGGCCCGGTTTGGCTGAAACGATAATGGTTCAGCGGCCTGGGTTGCTGGAACCGGCAGCAACCCAGCCTGCCATGCCCCTGAACTGGTTCCCCGGTCAGCACCGTCAGCGGCGCCATCTTGTTTTTCAGTTGCGCAGCGAAGCGCACGCACAAATGAACCGGCAGTAGTGCCAGCCGGAACCCACCCCTGGCATGGATGCCTATAATATACCGATAAGACTTTAATTTTGAGTATATGTCTGTCTATGGAAGAAGCATAGATCTTATTTCAGAAAACTTTTACTACATAATTCAAAAATTTCCCATGATTAAAGAATAAAAAGTATATCAAGTAGTATAGACTTTATTGAGAAAAATAAACTATACATTCCCAACATTTACTTCTTCTATGCCCTTTTTCTGCAATTTCCTCGCTTTTCTTAAAAATGGAGGTCTATCTCTGGAGATAAACACACAGGGAACAAGAGACGGGAAAGATGGTAGAAATATACAGTATACTGGGTACTTTCACAAAATAGCTACCTAAGAGAGAGCTCAGGTTTTTTTTAAAAAAGAATTTTATTGGTTTTTAAACATTTATAGGGAAAGGTAAGAAAGGTACATAGAAAATTTTGGCAGCTCCCGTGTCGGTGGTATAAATCCCCCCCAATCTCACAATTTTTACAATGTTAAAAATAAGGTATAAAAGATAAGCATAGACAGAATCTTGTTTTACATTATATCAACCATATGTTCGATCATCTCTTTCTTTGTCACTTTCTAGTATATCAACAATTACATGTATTTCAAATACCTTTATTTTTGTGACCTGAGCCTTTTCAATATTGCTCCCTCCTCCCTGTCCCCAGATGGAGCCACAGCCCCCCCCACCCTCCATCATATCTTGCACATTACTGCTTTTTTCACCACCTCCCCTATTTTCATCTTCTAGGAAAGAACTATGTTTTTTAATGAAGGCTTCTGCCTCCTCTACTGTGTTAATTCTAATTCTATTTCCCTCCCAAAAAATCAACATTCCCTCTGGCAATAACCATCTAAACCAAACTCCTTTATTGTATAATTTCTTTGATAAGGAGGAATACTTCCTCCTTTTGTCCCTTATTTTTTTTCGGAATTTGCTTAAGAATGGTAATTTCTTTATCTTTATATTTTAATGGTCCCTCCCTTTGGGCCCCTAGCACCTCATCCCTCGTGGTCCTCCTAAGAAACTTGACATGTACCTCCCTTGGAACATTGTGTGTTCTAGCATATGCTGAATTAATCCTGTAAACCAGATCCATATCCCACCACAACTGTTCTTTATTTCTCTTAATATATTCTGCTAAAATTGTACTCATAATATCCTTAAGATCTTCATTTTCTGTTTCTGGTAGGTTCTGGAATCTGAGAAAAAAGGACATTCTTTCAAGTTCTATTTTTGCCATAAAGTTTTCCAGTTCTAAATTTCCCTTCCGGACTGCCTTAACCTCTTTCCCCAATCCAGCTGCCCCCTCCTCCAAAACCCCGATCCTTTGTTTGTTTTCTGTTATATGATGTTGTACAGCTCTGAGTTCATCTTTGAGATCTGTCACCTCTTTTTTCAACTCATTTTGACCCCTCATAATTTCTTGAAAGATTTGGTTAACAGACAGTTCTTTTGAGCTTTCTCCAGTCCCTTCTTGTTGTAACAATGAAGTAATTTTCGTCTGCTGCATACTTGGACTGGAGGTGGCAGAAGCTGGAGTGGAGAATGACTTGCCCGTTAGTGGTTTTTTGGGCCTCATTTATCTGCGTTCAGGGGTGATAAGTCTTTTGCAAAGAAAATGGCGTCAGAGGAGTGCGCAGCTGTGCAGGTCCAAGACGGCAGGCAAATCCAAAAGTAGAAAGTCAGTTCTCCTTCACAGTTCCAAGGCACAAAGGTACATCAGAAAGAGGAAAAGTTAAATAGTCAAAATTAATCAGGAAGTCCACGTAACAGGAAGATCCAGAGCTCCTTCAGAGAGGGTATTAAAACAATTGCCAGAGGTTTTTTTTTTTCAAAGGTAGTTTCAAAAGGCAGGCTTCATTTATAAATACAAAGACGAAGATGGAGGAGCGTCATCTTGGCTCCTCCTTTCGCAGGGAGAAGAACAAGGAGTTCCATAAGGTTTTTCCTTTTAAGAAAACAGCTCAGCGATAACGTCTTGCAGCTGTGATATCAATCTTTCTCACATGGCTAGTACAAGTGGCAAGTCAGCCTTTGTTCTCTCTCCATTCCAATATAGAGAGAGATAGTTCAAATGCCGCGTTGTCCTGGGGGGGGGGTTAGGGGAAAGAAACACCCCCCTCTAATCTTCCAGTTTCAAATGGATTGAACAAAAACTTACAATAGTCTGCTGCTTATCTGTTAATGATGATCGAGGAGGTTAGGGTGGATCTCTCCCCACCGGCACTTCAGCCGCTCTTTTTTCGCTTATCTCTTTCCTCCCAGAGCCCATTCGGCGAAAGGGCAGACAGCCAGCAGCTGTTTCATGCCCCCCCTCCGCTCCCCGGTTCCTGGGGCGAAGCTGGAAACACCACCGCTGGCTGCCGCTGAGTCTGGGGGATTCCAGCAAGCCGCCCTATGGCAGAAGACCCCTCCAGGCCCCCTGTGCTCCTAAAAGGAGCCCACCGAGGAGACGAGCAGCGGACAACATGTCCGCCACCTACAGGAACCGGAAGTGATCTTCCGAGAGCTCAGGTTTTTACTACCTGGCTACCCCAGTGACTATGGCCACCATGAAACATCTACTTACTAAAGTACAAACTGATGAAATTGTTCCTGTTGCCTCCCCTTCCTTCCTTCCTTCCTTCCTTCCTTCCTTCCTTCATTCATTCATTCATTCATTCTCTATCCAAAATATTTTCATGAAGGCGTTGGATTATAGATACCAACTATTTGCATTTTCTAAAAATGCCTTTGGGTCTCAGTAGAGTTTAAACATGTTCCTGCAAATAAGAATGCTAGAGGCTAATGCTTTGATTTTTTTTTAAAAAAGTGAACATTACTTTTATGTATTCTTTTTAAAAATAACTTTAAATGAGGGATAGTGCCATCAATGTACTTACCACATTTCATTTATTTTAATTTACAATAGTGAGACGTCAATATAAATGTTCAAAAAGCCAACTAGAAACTGCCAATCCAGAGTAAATGGATAATTTAAAATCAGCATCTTTTTTCTAAGCCCAGTGCAGCACTTACATTTAAAAATGTACTATATTGACTTAATTGTAATATGTTACATTTCAGATTTAAAGCTGAGCAAGTTGCCTTCAAAAGCACTTAAAAAAAAAGAATATTGCTGCTAGTAGATCTTTACATCTGGTTTTTGCCTAAGCAATTAGTTGAAATGTGTTACTCTGAAATTGCTTGATTCTAGCAAAGCCAAATCGAGCAAAAAACATATTACGTATAAAGGTAAAGAGAAAGGAAATGAAGCAAGATGCACAGGAAAACCCATCATTTCCCCTGTTCCGCCACTGCTTCTTTATGAACTGTTGAAAGAATATTATTTCATACTGGGGGAAAAAAATCTGTTTCTTTTACAGGGCATGGGGTCCATGGCTTCAATGTAAGGAAAACATTTTGACAAAAAGCCTGCTCTTTCCTCTTCTCCCCCCCCCCCTTTTTTTTGCTGATGTTTGTTTTTCTGTTCATTCTTCTGTCAACACTTCATGAAAAAGCATTGTGTGAAGGTGTTTGTAGGCAGTTTCTTTGGTATGCTTCCATGGATACTTTCACAACCTGACCAAAAGGGGAGAAAATCACAATGAAAATATGTGACCTTTAGAATGTGGGTGGTGTTAGATTCACATTAGAGGCACTCACTCAGGAATGTAATATTCCAACAATTAGTTTTGATTTGGAGCTACATTTGACTGCGGGCCAGGTAGGTAGCAGTACAGCAACAAAGGTTGAAAGGTTAGGCTGCAGACAAATTCATATTGTTTAGACATACATACATCACTTCCTGGAGTGTTACATACCTTGCTGTTGGTATAATCTCGGTTGACTGGCTACTCTTGGGGAAGGTAACAGCGTTGTTGAATTGCCTCCATTTGTATACAATCTACTTGACAGTGACATGGTGGAGTCAAAACTCTTTGGAAACAGTTTTGTCATCTTTTCCATCTTGCTGAGCATCAACAACTAGCTCCTTTGCTCGAACCATGACACACTTTCACACTATGTTGTGAAGATCACACTTTGATATTCAGTACCCATAATTTTTTTATTTTTTTATTCAAGGCAGGACCTCCCACCACCACCCCACTCCCATTGGAGTATCATCCCGTTGGTTGAAACACCTGGCTCTAATTTCCTCTTCAAGTGGGAACCTTTCTAGAGGTTCACCGACTTTTGCCACAAACAAATATGTAGCTAACAATCAAATGAATAAATATAGGGTTTTTGACTTATGGCTTGTCTATAGATATAGACTTTGTATAGATAGGTATAAAGAAATATGGGATTCATTTATACAAAATACAGTAGGTTCCAAAAAGCATGGCACTTACATCCAGAAATATTGCAAATTCAAGGGTTTACAAATGTTTACGCACCATTGATCAGAAGGCAGATTTGTCTTATTGAGAACTGGATGGCTGCAGAATGTTATTTTCTCCTCTCTACATCGATCAAATGCACATAGTAGGATAAAAGGAGTAGTAGCTGTCATAGAAGAGGTTCTTCAGGACGATAACCAGAAGTGAGGTCCTATTTTGCAACTGGGTTTAAGGGACAGGTTAGGAATGTTGCAGTTATATTGCACATCATGTCGCAAAGCTGCATCTGAGCTTCTGGATAGTTCAATTTACCTTTTGGGTTCCAACTCCTAATTTCATGGATATCATGGTATGTCACCATGGGACTTATCCCAGTTTTTGAATTTGGGAGGGAGGGGAATGATCACCCTTTGTCTCTTCTTATTTTTCTCTAATAACATCAAATTTGCTTTGGTTCCTGATTCTGCTGTACCACATGCAAATGGTATACGTATCTTTGCAGCACTGAACATTCGTTTTGCCTCTGGCCACATCAGTGACTGATGTCCCTTTGACTTTTAGTCCAACCTCAGCATAAGAGCCGCAGTTACGCAGTGGTTAGAGTGTAGTACTGCAGGCTACTTCTGCTGATGCCGGCTGCCAGCAGTTTGGCAGATTGAACTCACCAGGCTCAAGGTTGATTCAGCCTTCCATCCTTCCGAGGTCAGTAAAATGAAGACCCAGATTGTTGGGGGCAATATGCTGACTCTGTAAACTGCTTAGAGTGGCCTGGAAAGCACTGTGAAGCGGTATATAAGTCTAAGTGCTCTTGCTATTGCTTTATTCCTAACTGCTGTTTGTTGGTACCTTACTGGACTTGGAGTGTGAGGAGATGAGGAAGGATCATCTCCAAGTATCATGAATGTCCATTTGATTTTCTTAGCAGAATACTAGAGTGTTGCCATTATCTTCTTCATGGATTGTATTTAGTTAGTCTCACCAGTTCATAATGCTGCTATTCTGGAAGTGTTACACTTCTGACGATAATAGCCCATACCAGCATTGGGTCATGCAAGCCCCTTGGCTAATCTAAGGTAATGTTCCATGAAGGAAAACATGTAAGAAAAACTTCTGTATGTCAAGTAGAGGCAAATCAGGCAGGCCGCTGTTGGAAGTTGAATGCTAACTGGTAGTTCTTTGACTTGATCTATCAGTCACATTATCATTGTATGTACTTGGTTTAGAATAGATGCACCATATATATTACACTTCAATAATCTGTTTTACTGGCTGGGAGACTGTGGGTGTTGAAATCCAGTACATCGGGGGGGGGGGGTGTATAGCATTACGTACATCTGTTTCATTTTTTTTTCAAGCATGTATTCCTCCTACTTAAGTACCATAAATGAGTTTGTCCTAGCATTGCAGTCTAGATTGGTGAATAATAGATATTAGTCTTACTTTTGAGTTGCCCTCTGTAATCTTGATTATCTTTATAGCAGTCAGCACAATCCCTTTAGAAAGCCCCCGAAGTACATCTGAAGTAGGGGGAATGGAGTGGATCAATAGGTATCAGGTTCAACTTGGCACCAGGATCAATGCTTGATTTCGCAGTCTCTGGGCAAAGTAGCCATTCTCATAGATCCTCCCTTGTGATCCTTCTTATCAGAAGCATATGGTGACAGTGATGAGGAAAAACAACACTAAAACAGTAGCAACAGCCACAGTAAAAATAATACAAGCAACCCGCAATGCTGTGTTAGTCGTCCTTTCTAGTTTTATAAATGAAAGTTCTAGGGAATATCACGGCAGCCACCACTAATTTTCCTATTCTCAAAGCCTCTAGGATCTAATCTTCATAAATATATATAAAGTCTCTGGAGAGAGAGAAAGAGAAAGATGCTGTCCAGAGGCTTTGAGTGTTAAAAAAATCAATGGTCCAAATTTCTTGTTCTAACATATCAAATATGTTTATCTTGTCTTGAATTACACTACGCAGCACATCTGAGTTTCCCTGTGTACCCCAAGAAACACTGCATTGAATGAGAAGTAAAAACAGTTCTGTGAATATTAAATAAATGCTTCACATAAGGAAGATACTTCAGTAGACTGGATGACAACTGTAAAAGGAAGAGTGTCCTTTCAAAGAGCCTAGGTAAGTATTTAACCTCGAATATCAAGAACCCCATGAATCAGAAAAGATTAAGAATGAGTGACCAGCTAAAAGTCACCCAGTGAATTTCATACCTCATTGTATATATATTAGAGGATGCACTCAAATAATGCCAGCTCTTAGTTGGAGTTCTCAACCTACATCCTATTCATGAATTTTAATTGTCTATAATTAAGTGTCAACATTTGCTGACTTGTTTTTTCTTGTCAATGAATTCATTTATAAACCTAGGCACTCTGGAATTGTTTTTCCCATTTTAAAAATGCTTTAACTAACTCTAGTTAACACTTAAGGGAAAGTGAGCTTTAAGCAATCTTTCCGTCTCAAAAGACTGTACCCTTAACAATGTAGTCTTTCTAATCAGTTATTTTCTACTTCATCTAGGATTAAGGGCTCAGTTTTTCATGGCCATCCACATTCTTTAATTGTACTGAATAATTAAAGGTTATTACCAGATAGTTTGCCATTATCCAGCTGTTAGAAACAAGTGAATAAGCGTATACAGGTAGTCCTCACTTAACAACTGCTTAGTGACCATTCTAAGTTACAATGGACACTCTCCACAAAAGGTACTTTGGAGCCAGTTCTGGAGTTCTGACAATGGCACCCATACCCACACCCACATCACACAATCACATTTTGGGTGCTAGGCAACTAGTTCATTTTTACAGTGGGTTGTAGCATTCCATGGTTATGTGAGCACAATTTACAAGTTTTTAATTGGTGTCTGGCCTTTATGGCTGGTTTCTGGCAAAAAGCACCCATAGGACTGGGTGGACTGGCTTTGTAACCATGGCATTTCAGCATAAAGCTGCATTGTTTGCTCTATGACGCTGGGTTCATTTGATGAACCACACACACAAAAAAGAAATCATAAAATTGATTCAGTCACACAGGTGCCTCAATTTATGACCAACATGATTTACCATGGAAATTCTGGCCTCCATTAGAGTTGTAAATCGAGGACTACCTATACCTATATAAGCATATATTAAAAAGAAAGAGAGACTTATCTTGTGACATCAGGAATACAACACAGTGCAGCAATAAAATTAGGAGAGATAAACAAATGTAGTGGCGAGCAATTTAGTTTTTATGCATAATTAGATTTTTTAAAATGAAGGATGGATATGAGAACTGTAATCCAGATTATCAAAACAGAGATTAGTTGTACAACATCAGACAAAAAAGAGCTTTCATGAATAGAAGAAAAACACCCAAAGATTTTGATAAGAGACTGTTTTGTTCCTTTGTTTTACATGAATCGGTCCTCTTTGTTTGTCTGAACTCTATAATTAAATAAGTGAGTAAACCAGATTAATTTCTTGTACATTTTTAATTTAAAACACTTGGCATACAGAGATTAAGCTGTGTACCAAAACAGTTATCAACCTGTATATTGCTTCTGTTTGATGAAAGCTAAATCTTATCCTTAATTTTATTGCTTTCTACAAAGTGTTACTTAAAACTAAGTGGAAAAACAAAGAAGAAATAGAATTGCATGTCAACATTCTCAAAATGCTAATTTGCAAAAATATGATGTAAAATAGTAATAAACCAAACATAGCAAGCATAGATAAGAAGTTTATAATTATTTGTAGATGCACTGTGAAAGGAGAAGGGGAATTTATCAGATT
This sequence comes from Natrix helvetica, assembly GCF_964273705.1. Taxonomy (NCBI): domain Eukaryota; kingdom Metazoa; phylum Chordata; class Lepidosauria; order Squamata; family Natricidae; genus Natrix; species Natrix helvetica. Next base: position 101,123,164 of record NC_138548.1, read on the forward strand.
TATTTGAGACATATTTCTCAACATTCAACCAGGGTGGATGTTAAACAATGTATGTTTAATGTTGATTCTATGTATGTTGTGCACACTTCTTAAGTATTCCTTTCTTTTTTGTCTTGTCTGTAATTTTTGTCTTTCTTTTTAATTGTTATTTTATATGTAACATACTATCTTTAAAATAAATATAAAAGTGTAAGTAAAAAAAGAATAAATGGTGATGCAAGTGCAGCTATGTACATTGTGTCATTTGTATAATGATGCTATGATGCACATGTTATCATTTGCTCTCCCACACTCCCCCGTAGAGACTCATGGGAGGGACTATCAATGTACTAGTTTAAAAAACGATTGTACAGTTCCAAGCAGCCATCCAGCCTGCCTGCCTCCATCCTTCCTGAGTCTACTAATAGTTTTCTAACACAAACCACACATTTTATCCATCTATCTGTCAATCTTCTATCTATCTATGGTCAATTGAAAATTAAGGGGCTTTCTTTGGTAGGGAATCACAGAACATGAGAGCTGGGCCCAGAAAAACTGTTCTGAGGTATGACCCATTTTTAAAAAGTAGTTCTTACAATGATAGTTGATAGTGCATCCTATCTATTATATATTAGAGTCAAAATCCACTGGGGGAAAATACTTAGTTTTTTTCAGCTCTGTAGGACTTCCTTTAAAGCATTGTTTTTCAACCTCAGTAACTTTGAGCTTTTTTGACTTCAACTCCCATGATTCCCTAGCTACCATGCTGATGGGAAAATTCTAAGAGTTGAAGTCCAGAGAGTTTAAAGCTTCTGATTCTAGCTCTTATTTTAATTATGCTTGTGCATGATCGGAATTTGTGAAATCCAATCCCTATCATGCATTTTGATTGCAAAAAAAAACTATTTCAAAGACTCTGGAGAAAAATACAATATGGTGTTGAACAGTGGTGGGTTTCAATTTATTTTATTACCAGTTCGCTCGTGTGCGTGACACTTTTGTGCATGCGTCCGGGCGGGTGGGCGGGTGGAGCCTTCCTCTGCTGCCACTACTGCTTTGCCCAATCTGGGGTGAACTGGCAGAAACTCACCTCTGGGGTTGAAGCTGTAGAGAGCTTCAATAGCTTAAGTAAACACGTGGACTTCCCACTCATGAACAAATGTAAGTTTAGACAGAGCATAATATGTAATAGTACATACCTATCATTCTATATGGGAAGATAATGGCTTCAGGGCTAATTATTTGACCAAGAGAAACAGAACATTTTTGATATGACATTTTTCTATGCTTAAAAATCTCCTTCAACTGAGCCTAATCACTGGTCCATCTAATACAGCATTACAAACATTGACTGTCACTGCTACTCTATAGTCTTGGGTTGAAGTTCTTCTAATCAAACTGAAGATGTCTGCAATTAAACTTATAACTTGTATTGTTTTTCTTCATTGCAATCCTCTTTTATAGTTATTTTTTCTTGGAAACCCACCCCCCATCAATGACTTCATTTTAACTGTAATAATTTCTCTTCTAATTACCTTGGGCTCATCTCAGAAACTAAGCAGGATTTGTTTTGGTTAGCATTTGAATGGGGCACTTCTTGATGCCTGAATTGATGCTAGAGATAAAGGGTGGTTTTTTTAAAGTCTCAGAAGAAGGCAGTGGCAAACTACTTTATAACACTGCCAAGAAAACTGCAAGGGTGAAAATGCATGAGTTGAACTACCTAAGAGAGCTTTTAATTCAGAATTGATGTTACATTGGTAATTATGGGGTTGTTTCCCAAACCATTTGGGGAATATAAAGTTGAGGAAGGTTGTATGGGGAATTCTCTTATAGAGCTTTAGTCTCTTTCACTGTATTGTAGTTTCTTTGCTAATTTGGCAAACCCACTGCCTTAAAATAAATGCATGGTTTTTCCCTAAAGCTGCAGTTTGCATAGAAATGGAAAGAAAATGTTTGTTTGACTTCAAGCAACTTGTTTCCAAATATATCAATTCTTTGGTTGCTGGGAGGAATCTTTTAGAAAGGAAGCAGCGAAAGCATCTTGACTGAATTTCAAAATATGAACAATGCCAGTTATTTTAAAAATCTGGTGAAAAAGAGTGAGCTGACACTACCACACCATTGGCAATAGCTAAGATTTGGGAAGACCAGTCCTCAATAAAGAACTCTGTATGTTGCTGTGGCAGTCCAGGCGGAATGCCAACGCATTCACAATTGCTCATTTTTTGAGTCCCTAAAGCCGATGGGAAATCACTGAAAGCTGCTGTTCAAGCTCCAAATTGCACAGTATAAAGAAAGGTAAGATCGGGAAGAAGATATTAAATAGTAGAGGTTGGGTGTTGGTTATTTTTTGCATCAACAGAATAAATTACTCCTATTACAGAAGAGATTACAGATATGGCTTTTTTATTTGAAACTTAAACCCAGTGTCCCATTTTGTAAGTGCTTTTAATTAAATAACTGTCAACTAAATCCAATCTAATTTATTTTTGCATAGAAATAAATTTTATAGATGAGGAAAATGAGAAAAACAGAGAATAGGTACTTTGGAGGCTATATTATTGGGAACAGTTTAGCACCAGCCATTCCTTAAAGAAGCAGTTTGGTCTAGTGCAGTGGTTCTCAATCTGTGGGTCAGGACCCCTTTGTGGGTCGAACGACCCTTTCACAGGGATCGCCTAAGACCATCGGAAAATATTTTCGATGGTCTTAGGAACTGAGACACCAATTTTATGGTTGGGGGTCACCACAACATCAGGAACTGTATTAAAGGGTCGCAGCATTGGGAAGGTTGAGAACCACTGGTCTAGTGGTTAAGGCACTAGGCTAGAAAGAGACAGACTGTGAGTTCTAGTCCCACCTTAGCCACTAAAGCCAGCTGGATGACTTTGGATCACTAACATTCTCTCATCCCATTGGCTCTCAGCCCAATCCACTTTACAGGTTGTGTTGGGAGGGTAAATAGGAAGAGGAAGTTGTGTTGGAGATGTTTGCCATTGAATTACTTGTAAAAATAATAAAGGTGTGCTACAAATACAAATATTTTTAACATAAAATGGATGTTTCGGTAGCCTTGTTAGAATGTGTATGAGAGAACCAAAAATTTCGGTGAGGTCTCACTCGCCATCTTCAGGCTGGTGTTTTCGGCTTAAAGTCAGATTCCTACTAGACCAAACCAACCGGGACCTACTCACTCTTCACCTCAAACTCAGCAACATAATCCACCCAGCATTCTGGAACAATCCAAACAACTAGCCCTCTGGAGAGCCAAAATAGAAACCTCCTACAAGACAGACACAGACACCAACAAACTCCACAGACTAGAAAAACAACAGAATTCCAACCCCCCTCCACAGCAACTCATGAAACAAACAGTACACAACATATCAGACAGAACCCTCACCACAGCTGAAACCAATGTCCTTTCCAGAGGATTCAACTTTGCAGTCGCCCCTAGATGCATCCCCACTGAAGACATCATATGCGGAGTTGTAGCTACACTCACCAAAATCAACCCAGATGAAGCCAATAAAATCAGACTTGCAGTCACCAATATCCTTTGCTCCAGTAATTCACCCAGACACAACTTACAGCAAGAAGAACAAAAAGCACTCACCAACCTGAGTAAAGACAACAACATAATCATTCACCCAGCAGACAGAGGTAACTCCACAGTGGTGATGAACACGTCTGACTACCAAGCCTATCCAACCTACTCCAAAACCACGCTTACAAACCTGTAAACACAGACCCCACCACCTACCTGGAAAAAACCACCAAATCCAAAATAAAAGCCTCTCCCATCAGTGAAGAGATCCAGCAAAGAATCATCCCCAGAGAGAAATCTTCCAGATGCCCCAAACTCTATGGCCTCCCCAAGATACACAAAGAAGGAACACCACTCAGACCCATAGTCAGCTCCATAGGCTCACCTCTATAGAATCTTGCCAAATTCCTTGCCAAACAACTCCAACCCTACGCAGAATCCATCACCTCACACGTACAAAACTCACTCCACTTCATAGAAACAATAAAAGGAACAAAACCTACAACCCAGCAACCTACTTGTGAGCTTCGATGTCATATACCTCTTCACCCAAATGCCTATAAAAGATGCCTTGACAGCTATCCAGAACAAACACAACCCCCCTAAACATATCCTGGACCTGACCAACCACTGCCTAACCAACACATACTTCATCCACAATGGACAAAGATACAAATAGATAGAAGGAGCACCCATGGGATCATCCCTCTCACCCGTCATCGCAAACTTATACATGAAACATTTTGAAACTAACGCCTTAGATAAATCTGAACACAAACACAAACTTTGGCTTAGATATGTTGATGACACTTTCGTGATTTGGCCACACGGGAAAGAAAAACTGGACAACTTCCTCACACATCTCAACAGCCTACTCCCCAAAATACAATTCACCATGGAAATAGAAACAAACAAACAACTTCCCTTTCTGGATGTCCTAATCTACAAAAAACCCAATGGCTCCCTAGGACACACCGTCTACCGGGAAAAAAAAACCACCAACCACTACTTAAACGCACATCCCCATCACCACCCTGCACAAACCAACTCTGTAGCCAAGACTCTCATCTCCAGAACCAAACACCTAGCCAACAAAGACCATCTGAAAACTGAATTACACATTCTCAGAAATATATTAATCTCCAACAGATTCCAAAGAAAAACAATTACCAACCTAATCCAAAGGAAGACTCCTCCCAAAAAACGAGTCACAGAACAGGACAATGGCATCGCCCTCCTCCCTTACATCAAAGCACCACAGATAAAATCAGCAAAATTCTCCACAAACACAATATCAAGACAACTTTCAACACTGACCAAAAAATAGCCAACATCTTAAGAAACCCCAAAGACAAAATCCAGCTAGAAAACCAAGGAGTCTACGAAATACCATGCAAAATCTGCCCTACAACATACATAGGACAAATGAACAGGAGAATAAATGCATGCATCGCAGAACACAAGAACACAGTAAGAAAAAAAGAAAAAAACTTTCTCCCGTTTCCAGCACCTTAAAGCTACAGGACATGAAATTAATTTTGAAGGAACCAAATTAATCTCCAAAACTGAACACCCTAACAAGAGAATAATTATGGAAGCTATCGAAATAGAGAAACACCCCCACAACATGAATAAACTTGACAATACCTCCCGCCTATCAGACATCTGGAAACCAGCCCTAGTCAACAAACAAGCCCCACCCACCACCCAGGCCGTTTCAACACAAAACAACAACAGACACACAGCCAGCACCAATCAGCACCAATCTACCAATCATGATACAACCACACAGCCAATCAATCCACTTACTAAAACAAAGCCAGCACTCCACCCACCCACCCACCAAGGTTTATAGAAAGACAGCAGCTCCGACCACGCTTTAAGCTGAAAACACCAGCCTGAAGATGGCAAGTGAGACCTTGCCAAAACATCAAACCACCTGGTGTGCCCAAATATGGGAGGGAGCACACTGGGTGCTCGCGGGTGCTTTGACATAACACTGAATCATTTCCTTGGCTCAGCTGATAAGGGAGGAGTGCTTGTGGCTTAGTGGCTAATACAACTGCCTAACATATAAAACAGCCCAGGTTCAAATCCCAGTAAAGGTATGGCTAGCTGAAGGGAGACTAGTATAGATCTATTTCAAGATATTTAGCTCACATCAGCTAGCCATACCCTTACTTGGGCTATTTTACATGTTAGGCAGTTATCAGCTGAAAGATGAAAGGCAAAAGGGAAGCAGTATTCTCCCTCCCATATTTGGGGTATACCAGGTGCCTTGACAAAACATGTAATCATTCTCCTTCCTTCTATATTCAGATTATTTGTTGGACTAAAAGTCCTGGAGATCACAACAGCTGATTTTCTTCCTTTTGTTTGAGAGGTTCATGTGTTGAGGAGTCTGCTTTGAGATAAATACCTGACTCTCTGTGGCTGTTTAAGTAGCAGTAAATATATCCCACTAAAATGCAATCATCTGCCTACATAAAAAATTAAGTACCAGATGTCTAGATATCCATGGAAGGCATTTTCCAGAAACATAAAGATAAGGCTGTGGCATAAATCCTTTGAGAGTCACAAACTGAACTGTAGACAAAAAGCTAAGGACTGCAGTTGTGACCTAAGCTGGTTGGCAGACCAACCATGGGCTGGGCAGTAGAAGGACAGGAATATCTTGCTCTGATGAGGCAATTCTTGAATAACGGGTTCCCACATTTCTTTCATGTGGACTAAAAGAGGTTTGCAGGTCCAATTCAGATTGTGCTGTTAAGAGATTTGGACTGCAAGGTAATTTCCGGACTGCCTCTTCCAAATAGAATCTGCCCATCCAGGAAGTCTCTTTGAAAGGGAATGTTAGGATCCTGACCCTTTGAGAAATTAAGGGAATGGACTGCAGAGGTCAGTGGCAGAACCAATGATGCAGAACACTTCACTTTTGGAGATATGTTTGACTTTTATTTGGTTGACTTTTCAAAAAACTTTAAAACCAGTCCTGCTTCAATAGGCCCTTGATCTCTCTTTTGTCTTTTGGGAGCTTTTCTCCCATTGATTACAATTCTGACCTGATAGTTTTACTAAGAGATAGAGGAAGAACATTTATTATACATTGCCATGTGTTTTATTGCTGAAGCCACCTGGAATCCTTCTGACGTGATTATCTATCTGACTATCACATTTACAGTATTAGCTTTAGCCCATGGTAGAAATATTCATATAGCTTGAGTACAGCTCTCAATATTAACCAGTTTCCTAGAAAAAAATAATCAGTCATGAAATTAATTTATTTTATTTCCTGGTGTGAAAATTGATTCCATACTTTAGAAGTGGAAAGTGGAACGTTGTGGGTTATTTTTTTTAAAGAAAGTACTAAACAGGTCTCATTTAAGTTATTCATCGATTTGGTTTTACTGCTATAGATTTATACTTTTTAAGCATTTCTACAACACACACCAAACCAGATTCCAAGGTGGTGTGTGTCTCTGTGTGGGTGGCTTGTTGTTGTTAGCACTTGCCCTGCATGATTGTAGAGTCCACTTCTGTTTGCACTGTGCTCGCCCAGTTCTTACAGTGCATGAGGTGATGAGGGACTTCATCAGTGCATGACGTAACGATGGACTTTGTTGTTCATCCAGCTGGACATAGAATCAGGTGGATTAGTGCTGAGAAAGGGACCTGCCCAAGGTCTCTAGATGGCCTAAGGGGAGAATCTGGGTCTCTCCATTCTTAATCCTGCATCTTAATCACCACATTACATTGGCCTTTGTATCAGTATGTGTATGTGCATACACATTGTAATCAATGCAAGATAACTGTTAAAAAAATCCAGTGAATTAAAACCTCTCTACATGCACTAACACATGCCTCCTCTATGAAGAAATTTCAGATTTCTAAAATTTAAGTCCCACATGTTCATTGTTTTAAAAAAGTAACAATGGGTAATGAAACGTCTTGAAGCAAACAACAAGGCTGAGAAACACCAAGGACTCCATATTGTCAACAATACTTCTATTATGGACACATCCTGTATCAATAAGATGAGGAGAACTTGGGGGGGGGGGGGAAACCAACATCGATCACTAAGGAGCAGTGCAGTAATAAAGTAGGAAGTCCTAAAGTTCTTGAAACCTGCAGAAAACATTCATGACATTTTAAAGCAGAGGAAGCCAAAGCTCTACCATTGGTTGCTCTGTATTTTTCCCCTCAGCTATAGGCACCTGCTCCAAGTTGAAGGTCAGAAGTTTCTGCTCCTTGGATCTCCTGGCTGTGTTATCTTATTACATGATTTTAAAGAAGTGAGAGGATAGACAAAGCTAGAGACTCTTGTAGTGTCAGGAACTACTTTTTAAATATTTACTTATTATGAAGACAGGAAGACAAAAGCAATCATCCCCACTTGTTCCAAAAAGTTTATACTGGGACTGCAGTGCTTACTGCATTGCAAGAGAATTTGAAGCCCAAGAGTTAAGGAGGAGGAAAGAATTTTCAGATCCCTAATTTTTCAGTAGAAATAGAAACTTGGGAAAAATTATTTTTTTAGGAGAAATTTAAAAATGTCATTACTACAGCTTAGTTTGCTTATTCAAACAAACAAACAACAAGCACACAAACAAATGTTTGATATGCATTCAACCACGTGGACACATATTTGTAATATTTTTAAATAAAGTTTCTAAAGAAGGAACAGAACAGAATTTAAAAATCGAACAATGAGAAAAAAAGCAACCTAAATCTGAGTCACCCATTTCTAGATCTGGGATACTTAATTTTTCTTAGAAAATACTTAGTCATCAGTAGTGCTGTCCCAGCTGTGTTTGCACATACAGTCACATATCAAAGACTACAAAAGACAAATATATTTATACATTTTTTTCCACCGTGACAAAAAATAGTTCAGAATAATTGATTCTAGAAAGGAAAAAAATGACGCCTGTAACTTCCAATAAATAAAGAAACTAAGCTATTTCTCTTGCCTTCTTCTTAAGTGTTGTTTTCAACTTACAGATCATTTTATGATCTGTGAGATCACTGAGAAGTAATTAATTTAAAGCCCAGCTAAGGTTTAAATAATACTAGGCAGATAAAATCAACTATATACACATCAACCAGACCTCTAAACATATCAGGTAAAAACAGGTAATGGCATGCTTTTAATCAGCAACCACATTACAGATGCTCTTTGGCTTACAACAGCAATTGGGACTGGATCTGGCCACCTTGCTTAGCAATGGCAGACCTGGCAGTCCCAATGTGTAGATCTTAAAACAAGGACCTCATATGATCATGACTTTTGTCCATCTGCCAACTTCCACGTTGACTTTGCTTAGGGAAATCAAAAGGGATTGGAAATGATTATCACATGACCTAATCTCGAGCCAAGTGCCAAGCTCTCACATTGTAATCACATGACAGTAGGGATCCTGTGATGACTGGAACTATGAGGACTCATTGTAAGTACCATTTATTCAACACCATTGTACATTTGAAAGGTCACTGAGCAAATGGTCATAACCTGAGAACTACTTAATGCATCTTTTCTAATGTATGTTAACGAATGTTAAAGCAATTGATATTAACAACAATATATTTAACCCATCTATATTTGGATTAACAAATATTTATTTGTAAATTCAGGGAATAAAAAGCTTACAGTATTCTGTTAAGTGGAAACATCATTATTTCAGCATAATTCTCTAGAGCAGGGCTGTCAAACTCCTGGCTCGCGGGTCGGCTGTATCACGCGCTGGCCACGCCCATGCCCAGTCTAGCGAAGGGGGAGGGAAAGGCCCCGATACGTCACGTAATGCTGCCATAATGACATGAGTTTGATACCTCTGCTCTAGAGGGTCTCTGGGCTCTTATAAGGGGCGGAAGGAGAAAGAAGAAGTTTTAACGCTACTACGCTATACCATGATTATTCTTTTCTCCAGTGCAGAAGAACTCCTTTAAGATAAACTGGATTCATCCTAATATCAGTAGCCACAATGATTTTCATTAGGACATCTTTGTGAACACTTTCTTTTAATAGTCTCAAAAATTCACATCTGCTATTTCAAATTACATACTACCTTATGCATGTCCAGAGTTCAAGCACAGTGGTGGGTTGCCAATTTTTTTACTACCGGTTTGGGTGCGCTCCCACGTGCGCTCCTCTGCATGCCCGATGCTTCTGCACATGTCCAGATGGGTGGGCGGAACCTCCTGCCACCGCTACTACCGGTTTGGCCAATCTGGGCTGAACCGGGAGCAGCCCATCTCTGTCCAACCATCAAATTAACTGACTTATATTTAAATCAATTTTAAATGTAAAATTAAATGACAATAGGTCTAGTTTCTTTCTCAAATCAAGGTTCAAACTGTCCTTGCCGTAGGAATTAATTGCTAATGATCTATTATGGAGTTATTGAATGTTACTCCAGAAATCCCTATGAAAGAGCTCCTATTTATGCAATTCTAAAAGCAGTAATATTTTCCTTTCAAATACAAGTAATTATTTCCCCTAGAACTACAATGTTTTTTCCTTGCCTCAGCCGGGTTTCTGTTTTTTTTATATGTATTCATTTCCAGATCAGACGCTGCTGTGGTTACCAGTTCCCTGGCCACTCCTATGCCAGGCTTATGTCATATCATAATTTTCTGAGATTATAAACTGTTATATTATGAATTTGCATGTAGTGCATATATAATTATATGTATACTCTTCCAGATTCTCTCTGGTTTTTTTTTCTAATAGTGAATGCACTGAAGCAATCAATAACTAAAAATATAATCCTTGGAACTTAATGATAATTATTATGTATTTACTATATGGCACATTCACATCACATTTTGATAAAAATATAAAATTAAAGAGATTAAAATATAAAATTATAAAGCATTATAAATGTAGGTCTAGATTAATAATTTTTGGCATTATTTGTCACAGCCAGGAAATCAGCAAAGTTTCCATTATAGGCTCTATTCTGACACTCTGACATTATATGTTGGATGGTTTGTTTTTCGGCCCCATAGTTACAATTCCATGATGGTATTTTGGTCCACTTATAGAGGGCATCTGCATATCTACCAGGGCTAGTGCAAATTCAATTCAGTGTTGTCCATATCACACGGGGCTTGTCAAATCTAGATGGTTTTTCCAAAATGCAATGCAAACTTTGATATTGTGGAGGCATTATTCTATCCAATGTTCTTTCCACATATTGTGCAGGTTAAAACCATCTTCTAAAAGTACTTTAGCAGTAGAAATAGGATTAATTACTTCATTATAAGAAAAGGTGGGAGAAATCTGATAATTAAAATATTTTAATGACTGTGTTATGACCTTGAATCTCTTAGAATTTTACCTTTTGGGTATAACTAGAAAAATATTTTTCAGAATAAATGTTATGAGTTTATCCCAAAGGTGCTTTTTTTTCAAGAGACAACTGACTTTCTTTCTTTTTCTTTGAAGATGTTTCGTTTCTCATCCAAAAAGCTTCTTCAGCTCTGACAGGATGGTGGGGAATGGAAGGATTTATACACCTTGAAGACAGCTAGTCATTTGTATTCTTTTAAAGAGCCATTGAGGCCACTTGGAGGTTCCTCTGTGTCCTCAGGGTCATACCTGAGTAGTGTGAATGTGTACGGAGCCTTCTTGGAACTGTTGAAAGAACTGTGTTGTAGACTGGAGATAGATGATATTGTAGCCTTCTCCCTCTGTTGAGAGGGTGCTGTTCAATTTTGACACAGATGGCCTCTTTGACTCCTCTTTCAAACCATTGGTCTTCTCTGACCAAAATGTGGAGTTTGCTGTCTTCAAAAGAGTGGCCCTTAAATGCAGATCAACTGTTGAATCTTGCCCTGATGTGTTTGTTCTCCTATGCTCTGTTGTTCTCCATGTGTTTATGAAGTGATTGTTTTGTTTCCCCAATGTACATGGCTCACTGCATTGGTATACAACTTTGACTTCTTCACCAAAAACTGGAGAACTCATTGTTCTGATCCATCTCAAAATTGTGCCTGCCATCATGCACCCCAGGTATAAAACCTACTGTTATTAGTGGTGGCTATTTTAGTGCCAAACTGGAATATGATGAATGTATGTGTGTGGACATTTATGTGTAAGATGTTTCCCACGTCTCCACCCTTTTCTGTCTCAATATTACAATCAACAAGCTCAAACACACTAGTTTAAAAAAGTAAAGGTATTTCCCTCTTTGCATACAAATTAAAAACAAAATTGGTATTCTTTGACTTGGGTGGTTATTCTGAGTTTCTCCTCTTATTTTAAATTCATCATCAAATCCACTGCCATGTAGTTATTTCCCATTTGTTGACATTGTTTGATGGGAACACCACACCTCTGAAAAAGATTCACACCTCCTTTCACTTCCATGGGTGTGATGTACACACGCAGGTTCACCTAGATGTGCATAGTAATAATAACTATGTGTTGGGAGGACACTACTAATCGGTGTGTAGCACTGCATTGAAAAAAAATAACAAATTAATGCTAAAAGTGTCATCTCTTCTAATTTTTTTTTTTACATGTCCAAACTGGCCAACTTCCTTGGAAAGGGACATTCTGTTGAGAGAACTATGTTGATGTTCAGTCAACTGTGCTCTGAAAATCTGGATTGTTTGTAAAGTAGTGGATGATTTATAAGTTGAAAGATCAATCACTTTTGCTTGCTTAGTGGAAAAATACATTTGGCATTACCTTCATGCAAGAAGAAACGTCACTTTGAAACTATATTTAAAAGTGTTAATCATGTAATTAGGAAATTATGTGAAAGCATGTGCTATTTTAATGATAATAATAATAATAATAATAATAATAATAATAATAATAATAATAATAATAATAATAATAAATGATGCTAGGTGGAATTCATTTTCAGCCCAGAAGATATCTTTCAAAGAATGAACAGTATAAACCGCAGAGTGTTGTCTTTACTTTGGATAGAATCTGTTCTGTAAAACACCTGGAAGCAAACTGTAATTTTTTTTCTCAAGGTTTTACAGAAAGTATTTCTCAATGAATGTGGCATTTATGTAAAATTACACACGCACACACATGCACACACGCACACACACACACACACACATACATACATGAAAGATATATCTATATAGCTATACATCTCTTGCAGGAAACCTTTTAAAATCTAAAGCTTGGTTTAATATTTATATTAAATATTGATGAGCCGAATGACAGAAAGAGGGAGTCATCCCTCCCATATTTGGGCATAGCAGGGGTTGTAACACAAATACATACCTATTTCCCTGGCTCAGTTGATAAGGAGGAGAGCCTGTGGCTTAGTGGCTAATATAACTGCCTAATATGTAATACAGCCCTGGTTCGAATCCCAGTAAGGGTATGGCTAGTTGATGAGAGCTAAATAGCTTGAAATGGATCTATACTAGTCTCCCTTTATTTATTTATCAGCACAAATACAACACACACACACACACACACACACACACACACACATAGCTTTTCCTCAATAAACTATAGTTTAAACTCAGGCCAGGTAATCTTTTTCAAGGTGATGGCGAATTGGGAACATGAGAGCTTAATCTGGGCATTCTTCCAAAATGGTTTTTCTGGGTAGACTTGCCATGATCTCTTCGAATGAAATAGTTACTATTTACCAAGTCTTTTGGTTTCCTGAGCAAGCAGTGGGCTCCAGTACCTGGCATATAAATCCAATAAAAACAAACAAAACAAACCTGCCACTATAATTTTCTAAAAGCATATACAGGACAGACTCATATGAATATAGTCAGTGTACAACTGCGATAAATAAATCAGCAAATTCCCATGCATTTTCATATATTAAAAAGTTGCTACTAGATGCTGCAGCTCCTGGTGTTTTGTTTTGCAGCATGCCACCTTCAGATAAAGAGAGATAGGGAGGCATATGTTAATTAACAGAAACATTTTAAAAAGTCAGGTGGGATGAAGGATCTGATAAACAGTAAGAAAAATGGCCGCAGGAGGCCAATAAAGCTGCAGGATTGGTGTTGCCGAGCTCTGCTTTTAAAACTTAACTATTATTTCTTTCTTTCCAGAAATTCTATAAAAGTCTCTTAAAGGCTGTTACTTAATGTTAGAGCCCATGTTTTGAATCGGAAGATCTACCCTTCACCTCCTGGTATCTCCAGGGAGGGTGGAAAAGCTTCATAGAATTCCTGAAAACTAAAGAAGGTCAATGGAGAGAGATGGAAATGATGGCCTGACTTTGTGAGGGCCTGTTCTGTGGATACACCATGGTACTTAGCAATGGGGGTTTTTTTTTCAATCCCCAAAATTAGTGTAACATAGACTCATCTATTTTTGATTTATCAGAAAGGCTGCGATGTATAATTCTCTTTGTGCTTTGAATCGGCTGAGACTATCTTGAGATGCTCCCTCCTTTTTTTTCAGCAATGTTTCACATGTTGCTCTGGGTCCTTCTTGCCAAGAATTCCCAACCTTATTATTCTTGTCTGGTTTACGTCTGCCTCCCTCAGAGCTCATGGTGGGTGGCTGCTAGGTGGTTTGTCAAGGCTCCAGCTTTCTGCAGTCTTCCATATCTGCATAAAAGTCCCTGGGATATGGTTGACAGCAGCCTTTGGAAAGAGGAGGGGAAAAGCAACATTTCAAGTTGAAGATTATAAGTAGTGCTTTTTCTTTGGTTTTGGATATAATGTTGAGGAATACCCAGGTGTTAATAGATAAGCAATTGTATTGGAATAAGATAGATGACCTTTATTGTCCTTTTTCACTGTGGGCACACTGGCACACATTAAAAATGAATTTATGTCACCTGCTCTCAAATACAGTACACATATAGTACCTAACACACATATGTGCATGCTATAATGAGAGCTGAAGCAGCGGCAGCCAAGCAAGGCGGCGCCATCTTGAATAAGTGTAATATTCTATGTGTTATATAAGTGGAACTGCGACAAAATATTTCAATAGGGACTGACTGTTCTTGCTCAGTTTCCCAGTTATAAGCGATTTCTTTCTTCAAGATACTCTTTGCCCTCAGTTTTTGGGTGAGCAGGGGGTTGGATTAGATGACCTACAAGGTCCCTTCCAACTCTGTTTAACTGCACTGTATTGTTCTTGCTCAGCTTCCCAGTTAAAAGCTATTTCTTTCTTCAAGAAAGAAATTTGCTCTCAGTTTTGTACTCTCGAAAAATTGTAGACAATTCTGCAACCACTAAACATATTTAAGTCACAGTGGTTTATTTCTCTGGGATTCTTTACTCCCTTAACTGTTTTTTCTTATTTATTTATTTATTCATTCATTCAAATTATGCGAGTTCCCTTGCTGGTTTCCAATGTTTACTTCCAGTTTCTGGCAAAAAAAACACCACCCTTTGGGGAATTAACAAGTGCAGTGTTTGCTTAAAGACTACAGTGTTAGGCAGGCAAAGCTTGCATGACCTAAGGCCATTTGGGCTGCCTTGGAATTACTGGACACTATTCCAGATGTTCTCTTTTGTAAAGTTTGTCCAGATTTACCTAGTACTCACAGGACACTCTTAGAATTTGGACTAGAAACAATCTTGGTATACTTTTCCTTCCATACTTTACCTATTCAGTTCAAGCAATGGCAGTTTGCCAGGTTTTCAAGCAGCATAATTAATTACATAAATTAAATAATAGCATATATCTTCAGAAAAAAAAGAACCTCACTAACTTTGGGAGTTGGTCTTAAATGGTATCTAATATATCACATTTCTTAGTAATGCAAATAATTCTTGTTGGATGGACAATATAGAGTACTAGACCAGAGAAACTTGCTGTACTTCTTCCAGAACCAACATATTTCCATGACCTAATTATGTGGTTTCATAGTACTTTTCTTATGTTTTTAGTTGAAGATGCAGCTTGCAAGAACTCTCCCATATTATTCAATTTAAAAAAAAGGAAGCAACCTTTATTATTTTGGACATTCTCCAAGACATCTGGAATATATAGTAATCCATAATGATTGCATTCCTTTCATTTGTTATTAGATGTATGATTTTTTTTTAAAAAAATCCAAATAAACACATAAGAACACATCAAATTTGTCAACATTCTGTCTTATTCCAGTATATAATGAAGTTATCGCAACAAAGAAGAAGGACTATGTAGATGAAGACAGGAACAAACATGATTTTTAATGGCTAGACTCCTTAGATTTAGTCCCCATAACATTGGTGTCTCTAAATAAAATTTCATGGTTTTTTTTCCGTATAATTAAATAATTGTCATTGAATCTAATGAAGAAAAGTGAAGCCATTTAACTGTCGTTGCAGTTAGCAAAAATTTGCCTATCCTTTCTATTGTTCATGATGATGGAGCAGTTCCAACTCCATGGTGCCGGTCAACTTGGCATAGTTTGATTTGTTCAAATACTATGAATTGCAAAGTACTTCATTAAACTTTGTATTAACTAAAGCTTTTTTTAAAAAAGGATCACATTTGATTCTGAAATTCTAGGCCACCATTCAGTGCAACTGCAACATTGCCTGTGTTGTTCAGTTGCGCACCATACCTAAGGGTAAATAAAAACAGAGACGTATATTTTGCCAATGATAACATACTAAAATTTTTCTTTCATTCTTAATGCTGAAGGCTGTTGGATTCTGTTATATTTAACATTTGCGCGTGTTTGGGCTAGATAGACAAGCAAACATAATAGTTCTCTTAATTAACATCCATTAGTTCAGAAGAATTTGATTTCATTTTTTCCCACTGAAATTAACTTAATTTCTTCCCCTTCCCCGCAGTAATTTTAATTTGTATTCATCATACATTGACAGACTCCTCAAATTTCCTGGTGTTACAGTATTTAAACACAGTCTTGTCCTTAAAAAATAAATAAATAAAACAGGTCAAGAAAGACAGCTTAATCTCTCTGTGCACTCCCCTGTTTGTTTTTTGGTTTTTGTTTTTTTTTGAGACAAATGGTGTTGAGTACCTGTTTGTATAATTTGTTGAATAATGTGAGATAATTCCACCCTCTTTTTGTCAGTGTGTATTAACATGTCAGGAAGTCGTCATCTCCTGGAGAGTCCTTAACTAGATGGTGGATTTCATGGAAATGCTATAATGAGGTCACGTAGTTTTCCCATTTAAGGTTCTGAACAGGAATTAATTTTGTTCTCTAAACAAATACAGTATCAGTTAACATTCTTGACGTCTCCCTCCCTGGATTGAGTCATTTAGGGCTTCGTCTCCTTGAAAACTATCCCAGTCTGCCCCAAGGAAAGCTAGCAGGGAGACTGGAAAAAGACTTCTTCTTCTCCTCCATCAGAGTTTTTTGTTACAAATTTTTTTTTTGGAATATTCACTTATACTTTGCTTTTCCTTCATTGACAACTTTTCTTTCATCAGGGGCCGTGAGAAATATTTTGCTGCCTGAAACTGAAGAACAAATGGCACATAAGCACAGTAAGATCAGCAAGAACAATCACAACTGCTATTTTTTGCTACAGAGATCTATTGAGACCTCAAAAGAAGGGGCTCTAGGGCAGGTGTGTCAAACTAAAGGCCCGTGGGCCAGATGAGGACCACGGGCTGCTTAAATCTGGCCCACAGGGCCAGCCTCGAAATATCAAGGGACCTCTGCTAGCCAAAAAAGGTTGCAGGGGGCCATTTTCAGCCTCCATGGTCTTCTGCAGCACTCTGCTCGCCAAAAACAGGCCATGCAGAGGCCCCTGTGAGAACCGTTTTTGGCCGGCAGAGTGCTGCTGGAGGCAGGTGAGACCAAAAACAAGGTGCGGGTGGGTCTCGCAGGGCCTCCATGTTTTTGGCTGGCAGAGTGCTGCAGGAAGCCATTGGGGCCAAAATTGAGGTGTGTGGGGCCGCTGTACATCCCATTTTGACCAGCAAAGTGCTGCAGAAGGCATCTGTCCCGTCTCCCCCTGCTCCCCCTCCTCCGGCCCATGGAGAACTACAATGCTGATCCAGCCCTCAAAGAAATCCATCCCTGCTCTAGGGCTTGTCCAGCATGCCACACAGTCATATCCTCAAATAATTACTTTGTGACAGAGGAAGGAAGCGCCCTGGGTATTTTGGAACTGAACCACACGTAGCTTTCTAAACCGTTTCGGCAGCCACCATTCCATCCTTTTCAAACATGGATGTTAGTTTGGAGCAGTTGGATAGTGTTTACATGGCAAATGGATGCCTTAAATCTTTCCGTTGCCAAAGGCACCCATTTTACTCCTTATAATTTTCAATCTCCACCCCAGACTGAGAAACAGATGTTTGATTGCATATGCCTGCTGTGTGAGGCTCCTATCTTGGTCAGCTCGGTGCTTCTTACTGTGAGGATTTTTAAAATGTGCACACAAAAGACATGTAATTATGTGCAACTGAATATTGGGTTTAATGATAAATAAGAAGCAAAAGGTAAATGTTAGATCAGGGCTTGTGTGGATATCTAAGAGTAAAAACTCTGTCAACTGAAAGGATCTTCCAAGTAGTCCCCTTCTTATAAGATGTCCTTTTTTAAAAAAAACAGAGATGAAGTTTGAACTCCCAACATGAAAGTAAAACAAATAAAACAAATGTGGCTCCTGAATTAGATATCTTGCCATATTTCATGATAAAGCTGTCACTTCTGACTTCTTTCCGACTCCACCCTCACGCTCTAATCCTTAAATTTGCAGAAATATTTATATTGCTGAAAAGAATGGCACTGCCAAATTGCAAAACTTTAATTCCGCAGCTCCTGAACAGATCTTAACTTCCACAGCCCCAAATCAACACATTGTAAAACATTTGTAAACAGGCATTTAATCTCAGTGACTCATAGATTGAGCTGTGCTGGGAAGTTAGCTTGTAGTAAAAACAGATATTCTATTTTATGCAATAAGGAAGCCCATTTTATCCGAACTGGTGCAAGTTCAGTACTCTAACAGATATTCACATGGATTGTAATTGTATATGGATTGCAGTATTTATTTGTGGAAACTTACATAAATAGATACAACTGAACATTTAAAGCAAAAAATAATAATTTAAAACAGCTTTTCCTAATCTACTGTCTTTTGCGTACAGTGAGCTGGACTTCAGCTTATTCCCCAAATGTCATTGGTCACATTAAGTAGTTAATGTGTAGTTAACTAAATAATTAAGTAGTCTTAACCTATTAAGAGGTTAGGAAGCACATGGGGAGTGGGCAGAGGGACAGTTTTTTTCCCCAGCAAGTCACATAGAGACATATACAGATTTACCTTCCTTTAGGCTAGGGTTAAGTTCTCTGAAAATCTCACATAAACTGACTGCAAAAAAAAAACAATGCACTGAATGAACCATTGGAAAAAAGTGGTTTGTGGGGCACCACCATATTGAAATTTTGTAACCCAAATGCATAGACAGGTGTGTTTATAAACTTTTAAACTCAAACAGGTTTTCTACCTTGTCTCATGTTCTACGTAGTGAAAGCAGTTTCTCACCTTTTTAATGAGGGGATATCTAATGGGCATAGCTATCAGGGTATACAAAAATATAGAATCATTATGGCACTATGATTTTTATTAGCACAGTTCATTATGTTGCACACAGTAGATTCACTTGAATTCTAGGCTGAGGGTCCTTTACCAGCTTTAGCATGATATATATCGTGTCTAAATTTGTTTCTAATGTTAGAAAGATATCTTTCGTTTTGGATAAGGAGGTTGAACAACAGTTGTAGCCATTTTGAGCTCCTAGCAATAAATTATTGCCAAAGTACGTGGGAGGCAGGACACACAGTTAGAATAACTACATAACACAATGATAAATTGTGAAAGAGAGCAGAAAGAAGTTTTGGTGGAAATAGTTCAAACAGTTTTGGCAGGAAGAAGTCTTGGAATGTTTCCAGTCTTTGGCACAAATTGACTATGCATCAATCACATAATAGTGATTTTGGTTTTCACTGAAGGCAAATTTCTGCACAAAACCAATCAATTGTATAACAGTGAATTTACACAATGCAAGGGATACTTGTAGTCACAATTGTTGTTGTTTAGTTGCTAAGTTATGTCTGACTCTTTGCGACCCCATGGACCATAGCACACTAGGTATCCCATCCTCCACTCTCTCCTAGAGTTTGCCCAAATTCATATTCATTGCATCAGACAGCATCTACCGAGTATAAGACACTCCGGAGTATAAGGCTCACTTTAGTTTTTGGGGAGGAAAACAAGAAAAAAAAATTCTGTCTCTGCCTACCAGCATCCATCGGTATTCATCTGGCTAGTGTCCTTACAGCAAACAACAAACAGCCTGGTCAGCTTCAGCATATTATCGCAGCCTAAATTAGCCTAAATTAGCATGAGCAGCTGATTGGCAGGTGGATCGGCCTCCCGGAATACCCCCAATCAGCTGTTCCAGGCTGCAAGGATTGCCACAGAACATTGCTGCCCATGTGCCTTGCGTTTTCAGCCTCCCTGCCTCGCGTTTTCAGCCTCCGAATGCTCCGTTTCAGATCCGTTCAAGGCTACGGGGATTGCCACAACACATCGCTGCCTATCGCCGCCTCCACGCATCATGTTTTCGGCCTCGGCACGTTGCGTTTTCAGCCTCCACACACCCCATTTTTGGCCTCTGCACATCACATTTTCGGGTGGTTCCAGGTGGCAGGGATCGCCGTCACTGCTGATCCCCACTGTCTGGAACCACCTGAAAACATGACACACGGAGGCCAAAAATGGGGCGTGCGGAGGCCAAAAATGTGGTATCTTGGTCTGAAAAATATCAAAGTGATCCAATGATTTTTCGCAGCTGAGTATGGACTTAAGTTTGGGTTTTCTTACCCAACTCATTAATTGATAGCAACTAATTGTTTCCCCTAGAATGCTCACTCTCCCATTAATTATATACAACTCTGCATTAAGAGATGCATCTAGTCAATTAAGCAGTGTCCTGAGCACTATAATTTAGTTGTATTTCCAATGCATCATCACGTCTCTCCTGGTGGCCCAGATTCCTGCTTCAGTACAGAAAACTCAGCTGATGAATCAGAAAGTAAGGCTGTATACAGGTGGTGCTGCATTTACAACCACAATTGAGCCCAAAATTTATGTTGCTACCCAAGACAGTTGTTAAGTGAGTTTTGCCCATTTTATGATCATTCTTGCCACATAAATAAATCACACAGTGGCTAAATTAGTAACATGGCTGTAAAGTGAATCTGGCTTTGGCATTGACTTTGCTAGTGTTGTTAGTTGCAAATTCATGTCCAACACAACACGATCCCATGGACAACATTCATCCAGGCCTTTCTGTCCTCTATCATCCTTTGGAGTCCATTTAAGCTCATGCCTACTGCTGTGGTGACTCCATCCAGCCACCTCATTTGCTAGTGAGAAGTTGCAAAAAGTGATCACATGACTCCAGGACACTCCAACTATCAAAAATACACGCCAGTTGCCAAAATTAATTTTGATTATGTGACCATGAGGATCCTGCAGAGATTGTAAGTGTGAAAAACAGTCATAAGTCACTTTTCTCAGTGCTGTTGTAACTTCGACCAGTCACTACAGGTACTCCTCAACTCACAACCACAATTGAGCTCAAAATTGCTGTTGCTAAGCAACGCAATTGATAAGTGAGTTTTGCTCCATTTTACGATCTTCTTGCCACAGTTGTTAAGTTACCACAAGGGTAGTGCCACAGGGGTTAAGTTAGTAGCTTGGTGTGAATCTGGCTTCCCCATTGACTTTGCTTGTCAGAAGATCACAAAAGGTGATCACGTGATCCTGGGACACTGCAACCGTCATAAATATGAGTCAGTTGCCAAGCCTCTGAATTTTGTTCACATGATTGTGGGGATGCTGCAATGGTCGTAAGTGTGAAAAAATGATCATAAGTCACTTTTTTAGTGCCATTGTAACTTTGAATGATCACTGAATTCAAGGAAGTAGTTTTCTCATCTATCATTTGTAAAGTATGTGGCAGTACTTTTTTCTAGTGTCTATGGAAATTCTCAATCATCCAAATCATGGTTGTCCCAAAACCTGGTTCAATGACCATGGGATTACTGTGCTTGATTGGCATCTCCATTCTTCCTCCATACTCGGGGTCCTTGGTTTCCAAATGAGATGCAAAAGTTGCTCTCATCAGAAAAGAAGACTTTGGACCACTGAACAACAAGACTTTGGATCACTGTGCTTCATTAAGACCAGGGTCAACGCAGCCGTCTACCAGGAGATTTTGGAGCGCTTCATGCTTCCTTCTGCAGATGAGATTTATGGGGATGCTGACTTCATTTTCCAGCTGTGCTTGATTGGCCATTGACCTGAACCTATAGGGAGAATCTATGGGGCATTGCCAAGAGAAAGATGAGAGACATGAGACTGAACAATGCAGAAGAGCTGAAAGCCACGATTGAAGCATCCTGGTCTTCCATAACACCTCAGCAGTGCCACAGGCTGATAGCTTCCATGCCACGCCGCATTGAGGCAGTAATTGCTGCAAAAGGGGCCCAAACCAAATACTGAGTACATATGCATGCTTATACTTTTCAGAGGTCCGATATTGTTCTATGTGCAATCCTTGTTTTATTGATTGCATGTAATATTCTAATTTTCTGAAATGGTGGATTTGGGGTTTTCATGAGCTGTACGCCATAACCATCACAATTATGACAAATCATGGCTTGAGCTATCTTGCTTTGCATGTAATGAGTCTTATCTCACATATTAGCTTCACCTTTTAAGTTGCATTACTGAAATAAATGAACTTTTGCACAATATTATAATTTTTTTGAGTTTCACTTGTATATTCCTTGCAGACCACTGCTAATTTACATTCTTTCAGAGCAGGGGTGTCAAACTGGTGGCCCGCGGGCCGGGTCCTTCACGTGCAGGCCACGCCCACCCCAGCTCCAGGAATGCGGGAAATGTCATGAAATGTCACATGATGGCAACATGATGTCGCGAGTTTGACACCCGTGTTTTAGAGGGTCATTGAAGCACCTGGAGGTTTATCTGCGTCCTCAGGGTCACTTGAGCAATGCTCCTGGTTCCCGTAGTCTGCAATTTTTTCCCTGGAAATCCAGAGTGCACCATAATACATATTCCGTCTCTGTAACTAAGGAAATGAAAGGGAAAACACAGTGAGATGAATTCCCGTTGTCTCAAATGAAGCTGAAGAGATTATCTCAAGGTCAAATTGTGGGTCAGAAGCGGTAAGAATGCCATTACCATGCCTAGGGCTGTTGGCATGTGATGCAACTCCTCAAGACACAGCTTTCTTCTTAATAATTCCTTCGGTGCAGAGTGCCGATTGAAAGGCCATTATTAACACTGCAAGTTAGAAGCCAGCCATAATACCAAAGTACAGGGCAGAAAACTACCCACCAATTCTCCTTAGAAAAGGGCTCATTAACTTAAACTAAACACAGTTTCTTTTCAACCAGCTGCTGGGAAAGAGGCTTACGTTAGTGGGATCCTACAGATGTAAAATAACTTGTGGTATATAGAATTTCTATCATATTTGCATATGGTTTCTAATGTGTACTTTTTACACATAGATGAAGCCATTGTTGGATGTAATGTTCTATAAGAGTGTGGCTGACCTAGGGAATCAAATCATCTTTTATTCTGTTGTTTTCCTATGAAGGTACATCTTCTCTTCCAATATAACTAATTAATCAGCTAGGGCCCTGATGGCAAACCTATGCTACACCTGTCACAGGTGGTACATGAAGCCCTCTCTGCAGGCACATGAACCGTTGCACATGCTGATTTTTGGGTCTCTGCCGTGCATGTGCAGCGGCAGGACTCATGCGGGAGATGCAGGTGCATGCATGTGGGGGGGTCATGCACGTATGCATGGGGTGTGTGGCATCCCCCCCCCCATGGCCCATTTTTTGTCCCAGGAGGCTGCAGGGAGGCCTACTGGGCCCAAATTGGGGTGTGGGGTTGCACACGCATGCACAGGGGGTGGGGAAAGCACAGGAGGTCATGTGCGCAGGGGCATGGGGGGCACAGGAGGGATCGTGCATGCATTGCATTATGGATGTGGCCACACGTGTGCATGCTTTTGGCACGCGACAACAAAAAAGTTAGCCATCACTGAGCTAGGGGGGAAAATGATAAAAATTCAAACTCAGTGCCATAGTCCTAGATAAAATCAAGATCACAGATAGGACATCATTTTTTGAAAAAGAGGGGGGGGGAATTTAGCAGATCTCTTTGATGTTTTGTGTGGTGGCCTTTCAATTTGTCTAATTCTAAATCCAAATCTACATGGGGGGGGGGGGGGAACCCCAGTTTGTGAAATGCTTAAAAGGGATTTTTTAAAAAATTGATAAGAATTAGTATGGTAGAAGCTAATTGTATGAAACAGAATGCTGCAAGGCAGCAATCACATGTAAGCAACATCTTTAATGCCTCATTGCAGAATATATATATTTTTTATTTCGGTTGATATGTACACACTGTAAATTAGCCTTCTTAATTGTGATCTCTCCTGTCACATTTTACTTACATAATACACCTATTATTCTGGAACTAAATTCAAGACAATTCTGTCCTAATGGACATTTCGCAACGTGGATGGACTTAATTTTGCAACGTGGATGGGTGCACCGTTGGAAAATCCTTTTAAGGATCAACCTGGGGGGGAACGATGACACATGGACAGAATGTCTTACAGAAAATCTATCCATGTGGTCCCTAAAAGTCAACAATGATTTGATGGCACAAAACCAACAACAACAAAACAATGTTCCTGTCTGTTGTATGTTAAGTTCCTGCTCCTATCTGCATAAAATAAGATATGTCTTATTTCATCAGCCTCTTTCCAAATAAAACAAAGGGTGTGACACTGACCTATTATCT
This sequence comes from Natrix helvetica, assembly GCF_964273705.1. Classification (NCBI taxonomy): domain Eukaryota; kingdom Metazoa; phylum Chordata; class Lepidosauria; order Squamata; family Natricidae; genus Natrix; species Natrix helvetica. The sequence goes on from NC_138548.1 coordinate 101,147,492, forward strand.
CTGACTGAACTGCTTCATTTGATGCTGCCAATCTTATGACATGTATCTCTTTTCTAATCGTTTGACCCAATTTCTGATCCTATTGGAAATTTCTGTGGTAGCTTTTTTTTCTCCATTAATTATCTAGACGCCAGAGTCATGTTTGACTCCTAATGATTGCATGGATAAATGCTCCCTATTTATGTTGCTCTATGAGACAGTCTACAAATGTGATATATAAATTTTATATAAATATAAAAAAATACAATGACCTACCTACCTTTAGAAATAACTCGCCGCTCTTTCAAAGACATTCCTGTAATCTCTTTGATCCCAACTACCTTACCTGTTGTTTTTCTCTTTTTCTACTTCTCTCAAGTTTGCCAAGTACAATATTATTTTCCAGCCCTTAATTTTCTTGAATAACATGCCAAGCATATGTGAATTTCTGTTTGTTAATCATCACGTCAAGGTAGCCATTAGCTTTGATTTGGTCCAAGACTGATTGAATGGTTCTTCTTGTATTCTGGTTGCTTTTAGTCTTCATCTCCAAATATAACTTAACTTAAATGCTTTACTATCCAGCATTCATTGCCCACTTTGCCAATATTCTGATCTATGTTGTGATTTAAGTTTCCCCTTGTCCGTGTTCTTGCCTAAATTAGGCCTTTCCTTCTTCCTCTTTCAAGTGCAAATGCAAGCTGCATTATTAGCCACTTTAAACCCCTCCAATCCATACATGAAGCAAACTGATGCCCACCACGGAGATGTGGCACGACCACAAACGCGAAGCCAAACAACAGCAACGCAGCTCACCAGCTCAAATCCCTCTGCAACTCAGACTAACACAAGCACAACCAGGCCCCCACCCAAACAGAACACGCCCCCATCCAATCAGAGCACAGCCAAGCCCCCTACCAATCAGAATACACCTCCACCCAATCAGAATGCAGCCAAGCTCCCACCCAATCAGCACAAACCCCCACTGGCATTTAAAAAGAGGAACCGGCTGAGATCTCACATTGCTCCTGGAAGCACCAAGCCAGAAGCACCAAGCCGGAAGCAGCAGCCTGAAGATGATGAATGAGACTTCATCGAAACGTCGTGAAGATACTTCCAATTCTATGCGGGAGAAAACCCGAACAACCAAAGACATACACACACACATTTATATATATATATATATATATATATATATATATATATATATATATATATATATATATATATATATATATATATATATATATATATATATATATATATATATATATAATATTTTTATTGTTTGCAATATAAGCATACATATTTTGTGGACAGTACATTGACTGGATCAAATCTTTTTTAAACAACATTAACAATAATAACAATAATTAACAATAATAATACAAATAGTATGTGGAATTCTAATCTTCCAACTTCAACAATACTAGTCTCATTTCATATTCCTTTTACATTGTCTCATTAATTTATTTAAACATAAATAACATTTCTTTGCTTGTTATCCCTTACTAAATGTTATCATTCAATATTTTAAAAATCACTCATTATTCCACCATTGCATCAATATTCCAAATGAGTGGGATTACTAATAACACCAATTATTAACACTATTCAATCCAGCACGGGAGTGTATCTCAAAGTCCCCACCATTTCTAATCCTTAGTATTTTAAATTCACAATATATTTTAACACACTGTTAGTATTAATAATACAGTTAAATTACCTAATCTTAAATTACCATCTACTAATCTGAATTTATTGGAGTACATTTTCACCAAGCATATAGGTTTTTCATTGTCTTTATTTTCTTGATATTTAATATGAAACCAAACATTTCACTTTCTATTATTATGTTAGTAAAAGTTGTTATTTTTCATTTTCAGTTAACAAAATGATATCTGAATATCTCAAACTGTGTTTCAACCTCCAGTTTTGTTTTTATTTGACATCTCTTCCATTGTTACAATTTTAAAATATTCACTATACCAATTAAAATATGTATGGAATAATGAGGTTTATCTCCCTGCCATATTCCAAACTGCCTCTCCATATTATTCATATTTTGTTCTTACAGTGCCTTCTTAATTATAAAGTTTCCTTAGAAGAATGATTAGAGCTAGTGCTTGTTAGCTTTAATTAATTCCACATTCTGGCATGATTGACACAGTCAATGCAGTAAAAAAAAAAACAGTGATGCACTTTCTTCTTATGTTATCTTGTCCTGTATTATTTTGCTTATGTTAGAAGTTTATATGGTGTCCCTTTAGCTTTTATAAAATGTATCTCATTTTGGTTTCATGACGTATGACTCAGTTCTTTTTTGGAAGCTTTAAATAAAATGTTTGCATTAGGAGTAGGTTATCTTATCCATCTTATCTTGGACAAAACCTACATACAACACAATCCTACACATTTTTCTCACGTATAATTCGCAGTTAGTTCATTGAAGCTTGTTTCCAAGTAAGTGAGAATACGTTTCTGGCCCGTAATGCTATGTGGGAACAATCTGGGGAGACAAAAGGAAGAATTGTAGACTACACAATGGTCAGAAAAGAGACAGCTGAGTCTGCAGAAGGAATTGGGCATGGCAAACATATTCCTGGTTTCTTGTCAAGGGGAGAGATGTGCTTTCACACATGCAAGATTCAGTTCAAGTACCCTTAAAATAAAGTTAGAACTACGACTTCTGGGTTTGCTTTTTGCCTGGACTGCCTCACAAGGCTGGCACGGTCTTGTTGAAACAATTAATCAGTGGAACAACTTGCCTCCAGAAGTTGTGAATGCTCCAACACTGGAAGTTTTTAAGATGAGGTTGGATAGTCATTTGTCTGAAGTAGTATAGGGTTTCCTGCCTAGACAGGGGGTTGGACTAGAAGGCCTCCAAGGTCCCTTCCAACTCTGTCATTCTATTCTATTCTATTCTATTCTATTCTATTCTATTCTATTCTATGCATCTTCAAATCTTTGTATTTATAAAAAATAAAGGATGAAGAATAATCTGAAAAATGGATAAGTAATGGGCATTTCTAAGATGATTCATACCTCTAAACATTTGTTTAATTCACTTACACTCTACGTTAATTTTATTTTTGTTGCATATGTATTTAATTCCCCACCCTCAGGAGCTAAGCTAAGCTCCTGAGTTTATTTAGCAAAAGTTACTATTAAAATGGCATCTTAGCAAACAATAACATCAATGTACATTTCTGGGCTCCAAAAGCTCTTTTTGAAGAATGTTGTTCCCACTCTAAAACCTCAACATTGTTAGTGAAGGGTTGGAGATATCTAATTTAGATATGATATGCCCATGTCAACATTGGGACCGCAAGTAAGAAAGGAGCATTAGTTTGATCTGTATTTCTACATCTCTGTATCTAGTTATAACACCGCCTGTGGCAGTTGTTTTTTGTTTGTCTTTGGCATACTATGATAGTTTTTATACAAGTTTCACTCCAAGTGTATTAGCTTGTGAAACTTGCATAAAGACGATCTCAGTCTGCCAAACACAAACAAAAAACAATTGCCATAAGACAAGTGTGGGAAAAAGAGGCAGCACTGCTTCCTCACATATGGCCTCAGAAGCCAAAGATTGCTGACTTAGCACAGTTCTCATATAAAGAATGGTAACTTTCAATGGGCAGCTCTTGAACATGGCTGCCATAATGTAGGACATGTAGTCATGTGAATGGGTTCTTTGTACAAAAATATCAGGCACAAAAAAGACAAAGCCTACCTATATTTCAGCCTATTTTTCTCTTCCTTCCTTCTCTAACTCCATTCAATTTTTTAAAATCTCATGCCCCTCTCTAAGCATTTCCACATGATCCATAGAAAAACAGGGAAATTATGCATGTATGCATTATGCATTTGTACCAACAGACATATTATTTTTTCATGTTGCTAGGTTCCTTGTTTAGTTCATCTGTGGATATGGAAAATCCAAAGCTGACAGTGCTACATAAAAATGCTAGCCTATAGTACCACAGCTTTTTTTTAAAAAATGTACAAGTTACTTCTGGACTTCACATGAGCCATGGACTGCCTTGGGAAATATAAATGGCAAATAGCTGCAGCTCAGTTCTTCACCTGGAAAATAAGCTTGGATGGTATAGATCATCTCAAAAGAGTGATGGTGAGACCATTTATCTATCGGTCTTCTAGCAAAGGAATGCACTGGGTGATTAGGCATGCCTGACATGTCAGCCATTTTGTTAATAGACAGCCCCTTCTCTTGGAAGCAGCCAAGGTCTACCCTGATCATGTGGGCCATGTCATGTAATGTCAGGGCATAATGCAACATGGATTGAAGAAAACAAAGAACATACATAGAGAATTATTTAGAACTCTTGAGAACAAAACAAGGATTGTCTAGGCAGGCATCTATTCTGGTTATCTTCCTCCTAAGTAGAATCAAATACAAATTAGGGGAGCACATCTGCTTTCTACTGCAGATGCATGGACAACAATGGAAAGCACACCCATACAAGAGGGGCAAACTTGATGATCTTAAAATGACTTACTTGTTTCAATGTTGTGTTTCATCATGTAAGAAACCAGCGGTGAGGATCAGGAACAAAGGACTGGGCAGACAAAAAGTAAAAAAAAACATGAGTGTAAGGTATATACAGTATGTGACAGAGGTTTTGTAAAAGTGCAAAGGTGGGATAAAAAATTCAATTAATAAATAAATTTTTCAGGTGTCTTATACATAGAATAGAAACAGCTGAAGGCTACAACACATACAAGAGCTAAATTCCAGTAAAATAGAACATATATAGTTTAGTATCGAATTGTAGAGTCGTTGGGGCTCTATAAGCTTAGTTGTTTGCTTGCAGAATTTCATTATCTCACTAGGTAATATCATCAGTGCTAGAAGGAAGTGAGGTTTGTTTTGCCAATTTTGTTCAGGGTGTGGTAGTTCCTAGATTTGGATATTGTTTTGTGTTTGTTTGATTGTTTGCCTGGTATTAATCTCTGCTTATCTGGATATAGGCTGCTGGGAAGGATATGATTGGGTCTTTTTGTATCCTTCTTAGCATTTTTTCCCTCTCAAATAAATATGGTTTGTTTCTATGTGTGTATTGATGGTTGATTTGTCTCATTGCCAAGCTTCCAGGAATTCCCAAGCAGTTTTGGATTTAGCTTGGTCTCTAGCATATTCACTGCTTTTCAATTGAAACTATGATTGACTGTCCATGTGAGATGGAGTTTTCATTGTATCTACTGATAGTTGGTGTTCATGGTTGCACTCTACTAATTTTCTACCTGTTCTAGCTACAGTAGTGGCTGTTACAGTCTTTGCACTGTATATTATAGATGATTCCTGTTTTTTCTTCTTAGGTTACTGAGGCTTTTGTTTTAGTCAATAAATTTTGGTGCAAGCAAAAACCAAATATTGTATTTATACTTCCTAGTTTAAAGAAATATATGTCTTTTGGACAGTAAGATAACCAATCTTGGTTATAACCAATCTAACCTGACAGTCTTTTTAAATTTGTAATTTTAACTGAGGGTATTTTAATTGTTAATTTTAATTCTATTACTACTATTGTATGCATTTAACGATTGTTACCTCCTCCGTGTACGTGTATGTGTTTGTATGTATGTGTATATGTATTTGTATGTATATGTATATATGTATGGGTTTTTATTGTACGCCGCCCCGAGTCCTTTTGGAGAGGGAGCGGCTAACAAATTAAATTTATTCTATTCTATTTATTCAATAAAGGAATTTGTGCCAAAGGGGCAATACAAGGTATGTAATGTGGCTATTCCTTTAGAATGGCTGGCTTGTTTGTCTTCCCAATGATGCAATGAGAGAGCACTTCAATGGATGAAGATTTGTTTATTAATATGCTGCTTGATGGTATTGGAATATAAAGGAGCTACTTGGAAAATGATTACTAGAGTTAGACCTGATTACCATTGCTACTATAATAATAGCAGATGGAAATGACAGATACTACAATCTGTCATTACAGAGAAGAGAGGGCAAGTGTAGAAGAAGGAGTGGCAGAACCTGGGGCAGAGTCAAAAGAGGAATCAGCCTAGAGTCTCTATGTGGCCACAAGTAGACCAAGTCCCCCCCTTGAATTCCATTGACCCTTACTTGGTACCAAATTAGTGATAACCATTAGTTCAGTAGATTCCTCATTGTAACCTCGTGTGTGGTCCTGGTCTTTCATGCCTGATAGTAGACCAGTGATTGGCCTCTTTTCCTTTCAGGTTGAAAATTAACCCAAGACGTTGGCAACAATGATAGATCCTCCAGCCTGAAGATTCTGTTCATTAATGCTACATCAATTAACCATGCTCGTCCTTCATTGGCCCCTTGATGTACCAGGAAACTAACAGTAAAGAAGTAGATGGAGAACAGATTAGAATACAAATGAAGGAATTCTTCAAACATTTTTCAGCTCCATTTAAGATTATATTCTATGGCAGTGGAAGCAACAAAGAGGCTCTACGTTCTGTCTCCACTAAGTCTATGTAAAACAGCTGAGCAATGAATTTGGGAGAGGAGAGTTCAGCCAACAAGACTCATTATAAACAATTCTCATTATTTGTTGTTGTAATGGTATGTGCGAATGACCTTGGAAGACCAGGGAAGAGCCACAGCTAGGGCAATGGTTGGATTAGAGGCAGCTTAACCCACAGAAGGAACGTAGAAGTGGCAAAAATTTCAGAAGGCACCTCTCTAGTTTCTTGGGTTGTAAAGGTAACAAAGAAAAATATACTTTCAAACTTGAAAGGTTCTGTTAACAAACCTCAAAATAAAGTAATTCATCTGTGTTGCCTGTTTGGACCATCTCACAAGGCTGACACTTGCAGTCAAAGTCAACCAGAGTCACCTCAGTTTAAAGTCCAGTATTATAATAGATTACGCAGTACATAGCTAACCTTAGGGCCAGGCTCATATGAATTTCTTCTGGGCAGTTTATGGATGTCAACGATATGAACAGGATAATTCAGGGCTCTACCATATTTGTTTGTTCAGTTTTTGCCCTTTCTGGCTGTTTAAACAAGCCAGGTTAGGACTGGCCCCAAGGTTAGGAGATGTGATTAATGCCTCCTTGAGCAAGAGATGTTTTCCTGCATGATTAAGCAAGACAAGTAAAATATTTTTTTACTGAAAAAGACCTCCCTTGACCCAGGAGAACTTTCTAATTATAGACCAGTCTCAAATGTCCTATTTTTGAGGAATTTCATTAAGAAACTGTCTTCGTAGCTCCAGATGCATCCTGATCTATTTTCTGTAACTTCAATTTCAATTGGAGTTTCAAGTTCCAAGTAAATTTGCCTTTTGAGTTCACTGAAGGTTAACTTGTCAATAGCAATGGTGTTCAAGTGCTGCTCCAGTTGTATTGGGCTTGCATCCAAGGCACATGTTACTATTGGGACTACCTTTACCTACTTCTGCCACAGTCATTCTATTTCTATTTGCAGCAGTGGTGGGTTGCAGGCAGTACGCCCCAGTACGCGCGTACTGGAGCCAGCCTGGAGCACCGGATACCGCTCTGGTACGGTGCTCCAGAGGGCCCATCTGCCCACCCGAGCTTCTTACCAGAGTTTAAAGGCTTTTGCGCTTCCGCACATGGCATGTACAGCGCCTGCGCGATGCTCCGTGGAGCAACTGGAGCATCACAGAGCATTGCGGAGGTGCTTGAATGCATGCGGGTGCTGCATGCATCCAAGAGGACGCTGCCGGCCCCGTTCCAACCGTACCGGTTGGAATGGGATTTGAAACTCACCACTGATTTGCAGGTCTTTGTATTTTATGATTTTCTCCAGTTCTTTCTCTTCTCTTCTGCTCTCTCCAGGTGCACTATCCAGACTTTTTTGTCTTTCTTAACTGAAGGACAAAAATGAAAAAGAAAGAAAGAAAGAAAGAAAGAAAGAAAGAAAGAAAGAAAGAAAGAAAGAAAGAAAGAGATGATGATGATCATTGTATGGTGTTTTTTCTTTAGCCAGGAGATGACAATGCTATTGCAGAGTAGTAGTTTGCCTGTCAGTTTACCTGCTTTGTTGTGAGACACGCTTACATGCTTTCCAAGGTGCACCAGGGGAGGACAAGCTGGCTTCACACCAGAAAGAAAGATAAGTAGCTCTTCCTGCAGTGTCATCCAAAGCTCTCTTCCTCCCCTGGAAGTGCCTCTTAAACAGGTCTTGCAACTTGCAAGGTTTGATTCAGCAGGAATCTGACTGCCTGCACGGAGTACCAATGCATCTTCACATCAAAATGGTACCTATTTATCTACTTACATAGAACACACTTTTGAACTACTAGGTGGGCAGGAGCTGAGGCAAGTGATGGAAGCTCACCCACCACACAATGCTACCAGTAGCACCCAAACCAATGGAGCAGGAACCATCTCCAGCATCATTAAGCCACTGCGCCACCATGTCTCTAATTCGCCTGATCACTCTGCTCAATAGGAGATTTCCCCTTGAAGATACCTTAGCTGCCTACAAGTGAGGAATTTCTCTGCAGCTCCAAAGCTATAGAATACGTTCCCTGGAGAGTTATGTTTGGCTTCAATTTCCCCAGAAGTTGGTAAAAGCATAACTCCCCAAGTTTTAATCATTATGTTTAATTTTTAATTTAATTTATGTTTTGTATCTGAATTCTGGTTATAGTGATTTTTTAAAAAAAGATTTGTAAAACTGACTTGATAATCAAACAAATAGAAAAGTGGATTAATAAATAAATCCACCTCCTCCTATAATGAAAAATAATCAGAGTGACTAGATCCTTTGTTTCTAGAGTATTTTCTTTAATGTAATAGTCATTCTGAGATGGAAGAATATACTTTGCTAGCTTTTGTTTTGAGCCAAACTTTCTCTTCTCTTTCATATGACTCTGGGATCCAACAAAGAAAGAAAATCTGAGAAAGATAATAATCATGGTGTAGCATAAAAAGCCATTTGATCTTTTCTGCCTATGTTTTTGGCTCTGTGAGACCACTAAGCCTGCACATAAATTGTGGGTTTGAATTGCCAGGTTTTTTTAAACCTGAATCAGGCTTAAATTGCCAACTAGACAAGATGGATGTTTTGCCAGAGGATTCCTTGTGGCCATTTTCAGAAATGCTATGCAGAAAAAGAAAGATTCTTTCTGATATTTGCATGCCAAAGAAGTCTTTCTTTGTGAATAGCAATAGCACTTAGAGTTATATAATGCTTCACAGCCCTCTCTAAGTGGTTTACAGAGTCAGCCTCTTGCCCCCAACAATCTGGGTCCACATTTTACCCACCTTGGAAGGATGGAAGGATGGGTCAACCTTGAGCCAACCTTGAGGACTGAACTGCTGGCAGTTGGCAGAATTAGCTTGCAATACTTTATTCTAACCACTGTGCCATCACAGCTCTTTAAAAGTATAGAAGGAAAAAGAGTATAGAGTGATAACAAAAGTAGTTGTTTTACCTAAGGAATGCCTATGATGTGTGAAATGGAATAAGTCAGATGTGAGGACTAAGTGGAATTCTACAAGAGTAAACCAAAGATTCCTCCTTCCCACAGTGCCCAATGATGGGATGTTCCTAACTGGTTCACAACTGGCTTCCATGTTGCTTCTCAGCAGGAACGTTTCAGTGACACTTTGCTACTGAAGCTGATAGGAATGCATGGAAGTGTCTTTATATAATTCTTTAAAAAAATCTCCAGATTGCAAATCTATACACATTTTTTAAAGCATGCTTATGTTAACATTTGTCGTCTTGGAGCATGTCACTTATTTTTCTTGCCTCCCCAACTCTGCTTTGCTTCTGATGATGCTATTGTAATCATTTGCATCTTCAGAAGCAAAGCAAATAACAATCTTATGGGGGAACATAATGCCAGAATAAAGCATTGGCAAATGCTTTTCCAGCAAAATAAAGTGTCACTGTGGTTGACATTTTTTTTAAAAAAAATATGTAGAAATATAATGCATTCACTTAAAAAAACAGACTGCAATTCAGGGTGCTCCTTGGCCCTTAGCCATCACCACACGTATGAGTGACAGCTGTGATGAGGACTAAATTTGCACATCTACAGCTAGTGTGATTTATAGTCCACTTATGTCATTATCCACGATTACGTAGTTACATCCCATTTTGACAATTGCAGTGTGTTCTACATGGGACTCCCCTGGAAAAATATCTGAAAATTATATTTTTCTGCCAAATGCATCAATCAAGCTAAACATCTACCGTGTTTCCCCGGTAGGGGCAGCATCTCATCAGACCCATGGTGAGGCAACGGGTCAATCGCAGGTCAGAGATTTGCCCTCTGAATCAGAGCAGGGGCAGCAGCATGGCAACATGGCTGCACAAGAAGCTGGCTTCCAGCCAAAGCAACTGAACAAGAGTGTGACGATGAGATGAAAGACCAGTAAGAAGATTCATTTAACCAACAGTCATAAATCAAAACTTGGAAAAGGCAAAGAATCTTGAGAGTACAAATAATATTAATAGACAGATCTGGATTTTGGCAAAAGGAAAGAAAGAAAGGGAAAATGGAGGGTTGAAACACTAGCTCCACAAAAAAGCCATCTGTTTGAAACAATTCGGACAGAAAGGGAGAAAGCAGAGAAGTGACAAACCCACTCAAATACAAACTCTAAATTTGGTTTTGGATTTGAAATAGAAACCAAACATTCCAAGGTGATTTACTTTGTCCAAATTTCTTCCAACTAATATATCTTAAGCAACTCCAACTAATGAGAAGTGGAATGCAACAAATGAGAAAAATCAAGAAAAAAGCACTATTTTCTTACTGATAACTGATAACCTAATCTTGCCTGTGCGGGAAGTTTTAATTAACCAACTGCCATAAATCAGAATTTGGAAAAACAGGAGGCAAAGAGAAACATTCCCGAGTTTGGCTGTATGCAAGTTTGTTCCAATTTAATATATTTTTAGTGACTATAACCAATGAGAGGTGGAAGGTAACAAGAGAAAAAATAATAACAAAATCAAGAACTGGGAAAATACGAAGGTTTTTTTCTTCTTTTTCTGCAAAAGATCAAGATGTCTCCAGCTTCTCTTCCACTTTCACATTAATTGAATTAGCTAAATTTAAGGTGGTCCAGAACTTCGAAATATGATCTGTATAACTAACTGCAATTTTGAAACTGGACATTAAGGAAGAACAAAAGACTAAGATGGCTTCTGTCGCTCTTCTCCACAGCAGCTGAATTAGATAAATTTAAAGTGGACCAGAACTCTGAAATAAGAACTGTATAATTAACTGTAATTTTGGAACTGGACATTATGGAAAGGTGGGGATTTGAAGAACTACGTGAAATTATAAAAAAATATGCATAAATCATTAAAATCAAGCCTAAATAGAATTCTGAACTCAGAGAAGCAGGTATTTAAAGAAGAAGGGAAGGAAGAAGGAGGGAGGGATTATGAAAGGGTAGAAACGGTGGGAAATAAAAAGCAGACGAAAAAACTCTATTAGGTTTGGCAGTGGTATAGGAAAAATTGAAAAGGGGGGATGTGTCCCAACAAAAGGGAATAAAAAGCAGACAAAAGATGTTTTGGAGGTTGATAGTGGCATAAGGAAAACTGAAGAAGGAGGTTACGCCCCAACAAAGGGAAATACAAAAGATTTCTTTGACGGTGACTTGGGGAAAATTGAAGAGAGTGGACATGTCAAAACAAAGAAAAGGGAGAAAACAGGAATAAAGAAGTAGGACAAAAGACCTACTAGGAAAAAATCAGACAACTAGAAATTGTTATATGGGAAAATATAAAGCTGAGATAAGGGATTTACTCCTAAATATGACAATAAAATTGATTTGCTAACTGATTGAATATGATAATGGAAAGATAATTAAATAAAGGTTAAAATATATGGAATATAGACAAATATAAAACTGATATGGTGAGATTGTAAAGCAGAGGTTTGTGATTCACTTTTATACATGATAATTAAACTGAGTTGCTAATTGATTGAATATGACAATAGAAGGACAATTAAGCATGGGTTAAAATATACAAAATATGGACATATATAGAACTTCTAAGATGATGAACAAAGTGAGATGTGTACCGCTTGTTATTCTATATAGTAGATTAAGGGAATTGTAATGAACATTGAACAGTAAGGATTGCTATTTATAGACAATTAAGGGTAACCTAAACCAAGATATGGAAAAATGGAGCGGGAACATGAAATATACTTACAATGGGAAACTATTGGGATTTAAAGACAGAATCACAAAGTTGGGGTGTGTAAGGATGCATAATTATATGAATATAATGATGAGAGTAGCTGGGAATTGTAACCAGGTCTACATCTCGGCCAAAATTAGGCTGGGGGGACGGTTTAAAAGCACAATGACTATATATGTATACATTTTTCTCTTTTAAAAAAAGGAGGAAGATATATATTAAAATTAAATATATATATTGAAAAGGAATATAAATACCATCAACATAAAATGGAGCTCACTTAGAAGCTGAAATACATCAAGTAAATGAGATGAGGAGTGTGAAGTAGAGGAGAGAGGTAAGGGAAGAAGAGAGGGATAGGAGAGAGGGCAGGGGGGAAGAGGAGGAGAGAAAGCAGGGGGAGAGGAGAAGGAGAGAGGAAAGGGAAGGAGAGAAGAGAAGGACGACAGAGGGAAGAAAGGAGGTAGGAGAGAGGGAGAAGAAAGTGATGGATAAGGTACAAATATGGTGTATGGGGAGCAGAAGAGCCAATAATTATTTTTGGGAGTTGATGGTAAAACAAATTGATGTAAACATTTAATAATACAATATGATGTTGGCTATGTAATAATAAACATGTTATTATATGTTATGAAAATGGAAAAATAAAAAACTTAAAGAAAATAATACAACAGCCTAGGAGCACAGGAGTTGAGAGATATATATGCTGGTCTTGTTGTATTCAGGTCTTTTCCCATGTAAGTTTGAGATTGTCTTGTCTTCAGTGTTGAAGGCTGTCTTGATATTGTGTTTGTGGAGAATTTTGCTGATTTTGTCAGCCAGCCTTCAACACTGACCAAAAAAATAGCCAACATCTTAAGAAACCCCAAAGACAAGATCCAACTAGAAAACCAAGGAGTCTACAAAATACTATGCAAAATCTGCCCTGCAACATACATAGGACAAACGAACAGGAGAATAAATGCATGCATCGCAGAACACAAGAACGCAGTAAGAAAAAAAAAGAAAAAACTTCCTCCCTTTTCCAGCACCTTAAAGCTACAGGACATGAAATTAATTTTGAAGGAACCAAATTAATCTCCAAAACTCAACACTTCAACAAGAGATTATGGAAGCTATCGAAATAGAGAAACACCCCCACAACATGAATAAACGTGATGATGCCTCCCGCCTGCGAGACATCTGGAAATCAGCCCTAGTCAACAAACGATCCCCACCCACCACCCAGGCTGTTACAACACAAAACAACAACAGACACACAGCAAGCACCAATCAGCACCAATCTACCAATCATGATACAGCCACACAGCCAATCAATCCAGTTACTGAAATAATGCCAGCACTCCACAAACTCCCACCAAGATTTTAAAAAGACGGCAGCTCCGGCCATGCTTTAAGCCAAAAACACCAGCCTGAGGATGGTGAGTGAGACCTCGCCAAAACGTTGCAAAGACAATTTCAATTTTACACGGGAAAAGACCCGAATACAACAAGACCAAGCCAGCTGGGCCATTTAGAGCCAGCCACTCTCAGCCCTAGGAAAGAGGCAATGGCAAATCATTTTCCAAAGGTTCTTGCTTTGAGAATAAGCAAGTACAACAGTGGTGAAATTTAATTCCCCCACCGGTTCTGTGGGCGTGGATTGGTGGTGGTGATATCATGTGATTGGATGGGCGTGGCAACTTTTTTTTTTACTTTCAGCTTTTTTAAAAGCTTTTTAAAGCATTTTTCATTTTAAGCTTTTCAAAGCAATTTAAAGCAGAAAATCCTTAAAAATAAGCTTATGACGATCGCACGGCTCACAGCTGAGCCGCGCAATCACTGGAAGCTTTTTTTAAACTATTGGTTCACAGAACCAAGGACAATCATTCCTACTGGTTCGGCCCAACCAGGCCGAACCGGGAGAATTTCACCCCTGAAGACCAGGCACTCACCAGAGGTCAGTGCTGGCTTGAAAGTATGCACATGCACTCATTCACACATACTCACACACCAACACACACAAAAGTATCTACTACCAATTAAGATGGAATCAGAATGATGACCTGCACATTGTCATGCCATAATACAACTCCCACTGCAGGTAACTAAAAAGAGAAGATTCTTCTTCTGTGTCTAGATCAGGGGTGTCAAACTGGCAACCCACAGGCCAGATGTACCACACGCAAGCCATACCCACCCCAACTCTGCGAAGGGAAAAAAAAACATTGTGATACATCACGTGAAGGCAACGTAACGTGGCGGGTTTGACACCCAAGGTCTAAATCAAACTTCCAACTGCATAATGAAGCCACTTTCTTGGCCTTTACATTGGCGAAAAATAAGCCATTATTGGTGCATGTTTGTGGTAGTAGCCGACATACCAGCAGATGGGCCAGGCTCTGTGTCTCTCCACATTCACACAATGTGTTGTTACCTGCCAAAAGCCTCCACTTGAGCGTATTGGTTTTACACTTAAGCACTCCAACTCTCAACCTATTCAGGATCTTCCAGGTAGGTCATAAAGGAGTACATACAATAAGGGGGGGGGGGGAAACCCAACAGATCATGTTCCCAACCACTTTTCTTACCTGTCCATCATGCTATAATAGTCACAGTCACAACACTCATCAAAATGATCATACTGACTTTTCCAAGGAAGCATAAGGCACATCTATATCCTCATTGTTTCCATTCTCCAGTCCTTTAAAAGAAGAATGCAGAAACTTTCATTAGGTTCTTAGTGTTGTGGTCCACCAGCGGCCTGCGGAGCTGGCAGCAGAGTCGGACAGTGAGGAGGTTGGGGTGGAGCATGGGACAGTCCTCAAGTCTGGGGAAGGCTTGGATGAAGGCTCTGCGTCAGAGGCAGAGAGGGGGCCAGGGCCATCTGGGAGTTATGTGCTGCCTCTGGAGCCTCCAGAGTCGAATATCAGCGAGGCAGAGGAACAGGGGGAGCCTGTTCCAAGTGTGCGGATGTGCAGAGCTGCCCGAAGGCAAAAGCAGTTAAAACAAAAGGAGTAAGGCTTGGAGGTGATTGACCCACCTATAGGACATAAAGGAGGAGCAAAGGCACGTGATCTTTTACAGGAAGCCTTTGTTCGTTCGGTTTAAATTCTGAAGTCCGTTTTGACTTTTTGCTCCACGTGGCCTTGCAATTTAATTGCCAATTAGGTCTTTGGCAAGGTTCAAGGAAGATAAAGGTGGGTGCTTATCAGGCTTATCCTGAAGGAGTGTGGCAGAATACTGTTGGACTCTTTACAAACTATTTGTGACTCCTTACGGGCTGTGAATGAGCATAATTCACAGCCCTTGAAAAAAAGAGAGGGTTTAGGGGACTAAGCGTGTGCTTTTTACTGTATCAGGAAGCCTATGTCAGAACACCTGGAATAAAAAGAAAGCAATGTCCAAGGTGCCTTGATATTCTTCTTTGTTACCCTAAAATGAGCATCAGCCCTTTTGCAACAAGGCATTGCAGCAGTTGGAGCGGATGAAACGAAATAATACAGACAGGAGCCCATGGAAAAGTGGGGAAGAGAAGGAGGGAATAGGATCTGGGAGGTGGGATGAGTCAAGGACTCCTGCCAATGGAAAAGCAGACTGCCCACAAGGTCTCCACAGCCAAAGGGTTGCAAAAAAGGCACCAGCTTTACTCTGGTTTATGTATTGGACTCAGAGAGAAAAAAAAATACCTCAGCAACTTACGTAGTTGTCACAGCAGCAGATTTCATACTGAAATCTGCTGGTCCAGGGTTCACCTTAGCGTCTCTTAGTTTATTGTTTTTATAATTACCTCATGCCAGAAATGCTGTGAAGTTTTAATCAAGAGCTATAAAAGAAAGCCAGGATTTCAGCACAGGACAGACTCTCAGTGCCAATCTGCTAAGCAACTGTATTTATGGGGCCACTTTTACTTCTATTTGACATGTTTTAGCATTATGTTCAGTTATAGGTTCATTTGTTGTTTTAGATATTATTAACTTGTTCTTTCCCTCCTTTTGGAGTGGGGGAGGACATTATCAGTTGTGTCAAGTGAATATGAAATTCTACTGCCCAATGGCTAGTTATAAGATGCTTTAATCAGCTAGCCTTTTCCAAAACCTAATTTAATGAATGCACAAATCTTTCTAAACATACTTATGGAGCATTGGAACCAACATTCCCAGAACCCACCATGTACAAACTTTTGTTTGTTTTTGTTTATTTATTGTTTATTGTTTTTGTTTGTTTTTGTTTATTTAAAAGCAGATCATGCTAAGTGTAAGAAAATATCTAAAACCAGGCTTAAAATTCTGAGCAGAAACATATTATGATTGGGCGAGGTCTCAAGCACTTCTCCCAGATCACTTTCAAGTCAGCCTTGGTAAATACATTGTTTGCAAGCTCTATAAAATTGTAGAGCCTGACACTTTAATGAATCCAAACAATCTCTGATGGAACATTATTAGATTAATGTGTTGATGAAACAGCATGAAATCATTTTGTAACATTTAGTTAGCTGGGTGCCGTGAAGTCTGACTTGGCCATTGGCAGCCTTATGGAGAGGTGCCCATCATCTCAACCCGTCCCTAGTGACCATCTGTAGCTCTTCCAAGTGCTTATCAACTCCCCCCCCCTTTTTTTTACTTCTTAGCCTTTCCAAATATCTTTAGATCATCCCACTTACATCCCATGCTCAAAATATGCATGTTTGTTTGCTGATCATGAGTTCTTAAACCTTGATTACATTCAACAGGTTGCCTTTGCGTAGTTGATCCTGTTCCTTAGTTTGCTTTTATATTCTAGTTTTCTAGATTATGTCTCAAGGGCAACACCTACTTGCTTTAATTTTAATTTAACCTATATACCACATACCAACCTGTGTCTTCCATAATCTGTGCTTGGAAGTGTCCTTGTGCCGATGTTCAATAGTTTGTGTACTAGATCTGATTCCAGTATCGTGCACCTGGTGATGTCCATGTGTTGATGTGGTTTAAGATAGACTGTGTGACTGATCACTTAGCAACCATTTGATGTTACAACAGCCCCTCCCCAAAACATACCTGCAAGTTGGTTTCAAAGTTCCAAGAGCTCCCCCCCCCCCTGGACACGTGACTTACATTTCGGGTGTTCAGCAACTGGCCTGGATTTATAGCTATTTGCAGCATCCCATGATCATGCAAACAAATAATGTTCTGCCCCCAAATTTATTAACCCTATCTCCTAAATTGTATGGTGTTCTCTCAGTCATAAGTTTCCCAATAGTTTTTAAGATGCTGCCATTTCTCCAACTTTTGCATTGCAGTCATCTTTTATTGGCACAATGTCTTTTATGGGTGCTGCATTTAGCCCCTTTCGGTTTTGTCGTAAAAAAAATTATGTCATCCTCCATTGCCTCTATCGTAAGTGCATATACTTGATACCCACTCATTCCAAATAGTAATTTACATCAAGACCTGATTAATTGGTATACAAATGACAGATCAATCCTGTGAAAAATACGTCTTTTTTATTCCATAAATAATCCAGTGTTATTGCAAATGAGGTTTTGATTCACCATTTTCTCAAATCTGTGTTCTTTAAACAGTAGGAATAGCTTCTTACCATCAGGTTCAGTATAGAAAATATACAGTACATTTTAAGCAAATGTTCAGGACCAAGGATGATTAACATTGCATGTGTGTAAAACTTTTATCTGGCAGTAATAACCAGGTTTATTTCTGAAACAGGAATGCATAGGATCAGACTGACACTTAGGTAAAATAACAAACTAAATGTTAAATTTTGACTGGAAAAAGTAAAATGGCTAACTTAAAGTATTTTCTTGTAGTGTTTCTTGGGCAGAGCACTGTCTTTGCACTTTTTTCCTCCTGATTTGAAATACAAGATCCACTCCCTCCCCAAATTCTGGTTGCTTTTAGATGAAGCTTGTATTGCATAAATCACCTTGCCCCCATTCAGGGAATTTCTCCCAGATAATGTGATTCATTTAATAACTGGCCTGTATTCTACCATTTTGTATCCATTTTTAAATAACTGACCCAAAAGACATAGAAGAAGAAAATAGCAGTGCAATTTATGCAAAGATGAAAGTAAGATTTTGCTTGAGAAAGGCAAATTGATATGATACGGATAGTACCCTTTCATCTTTTGCCAAGACTGGTTAATACGGACTTATTTGCTGTCCTATACACAGCCAATCTTCTTCATTTCCACGAGGAGCTCAATATACAATGAGATCCCATTAAATTTACTTCTAACTTTCCATTGGTAGAATCTGATTCTGCTCCTCTCTTTTACAAGGCTCTCAACACACTTTTAAAAGAAAACTGGAAAGATAATTTATGCCAAATTTCTTCTCATGCTCAGTTGAACTAAAACTGCCCTACTGTTCACAAGGATGATGATCTGAAAAACAAAGCAACAAAAATAGCATGTGCCACTTTTAACTTCCAATGGTTTAGTTCTGCTTAGAAATAAATCCATAGTATGAATTTACAATGACATTTGTTCAGTCAGATTCTTTTAGGGTCTGAGACTAAATCATGACTGTTAAAAAAAAAGTTAGAAAAGGTCATAATCGCCCCGCTAGCCTTGAGATGGTGTTTTGTGTGTGTGTGTATGCATACAAGAAAGGGTTAATTTGTTCTTGTTGCTTCACATTCCTTCCGCCTCCATCATTCCCACCAGTGAAATTCATTCCATTCATTGCCAAATTTGACATTTTAAAATGGGGTAGGAGTTTAAATGGTCTGAAAGTCTTATTTCCTTTCGAAAGTTTAATAAAATACATAGACCTATCAGTTTGGGAGATGTTGCCCTTTAGATTAGTCTTTTAGCCACTGAAACTTTGCTCAAAACTAGCAACAAACAAGGCACCAGAGCTGGTTTTGTAGAATAGCTCTTACCCAATGCTGACTTCAGCATAATTAGACAAATTCAATCTTATTCGTAACACATGGCATACTGCTTCTATAAATCTGCACGTCAAGCATACTCAGAGCATTAAAGCACATGTCACTTTTTAAAGTTTCAGTGCAATGTAATTACAATGTAAAGTCTCACTCAACCAGCATTCTCTCATGCGGATTTATACCGTTAATGTGTTGTGAGCAAATTAACTTAGGTCTCCTGCATTTTGTTCCCTATTTTCTAAGGAACACAACCAAACAAGCATAACTGCTATGATTCCTATTTACTTCCTATGATTCATTGTTAGCATTTAAATAACCCGGCCCACCTCCCCACAAAAACCTGGATTATTCCCATGAACACCTGTGTGTAAGAGATTTTTCCATCAGAGACATAAATTTGTTACTTAGACATTTGTTGGAATCTATTCCAAACACCCTGACAGCAGGCATTCCTGAGTACAGGTTTTTAGTCATCCCGATTCTTGCTACTGTGTATGCCAATCTGTATGTTTCATTTTGATCAGAGGTTCAAACTACTGTGATTCTTTTGGAGCAAATTACAGCTCTGTTTTATTAGACAGATGTCTTTATATTGGGAAAGGACCAAGGAGTTAGAAAATTCCTGAATTAGAAAGCAAATGAATGAATTACACCTTGAAAGCACACTGGCTTGCATTTGCAATTATGAATGTAAGGGTTAAAAAGCCATTCAAAAATAATGCAACCCCCCCCCCCCCAAAAAATGGAAAATAAGTTTCAGAGATATGCCAGCAAACCTTTTTTTTTAAAGCTTGCAGTTAAAGAGTGAGAAAGCAAGAGCAAAATCTGCCATTCTTGACTAGTTTCAGCAAGTTTCAGTGTCAAACCCTCAATGTAGATGTTGGGTGCTTTGTTTTATATACACAATATCATATACTTTCCTCAACAGTATTTCCTCAGAGAATTAAGTATTAAAAACGGCAGCTTTTCTTCATTTGAAAAGTTTGAAATTTTTTAAAAAACAAGGAATACCTTTTTTTTAATTATGGAGAAAACTTAGCTTGTTGCTTGTTTGTATAAATATATATTTTCCAGGATTTAATTATTTGAACAGAAATGGCCTATACTGAACCACCGTCATGATTACTACAATGGTCCCGGTGACCGACCCAGATTGGATCCTGCATTATTACAATGCATTGCAATACACTTGATCAGAAACGGGAGTAAAAGCAGGAATTCTTAATCCAAGCATTTTGCGCCAATGGAAGCTCGGGCACCGAAGGTCAAAACGGGAGGAAACACAACTTTGCAGTCCCTGAGATGATGGGAAGGAAAAGACCGGGAGAAGAGAGAAAGAGGGGCGGGAGGAAAACTGCTACACGAGGGATTCGCACACGGGCACCGAGTCCGAGTCCTGGCTGTGCATAGAACTCAAGCCCGTGTCGGAATCCTCGTCTTCACGATCCTCTTGGTCTTTGCTCAAACTCCGGGCGGCTTCCTCACCCCAATCTCCCGAGGTGATCGGGACTGAGGCGGGCAGCTCCTCGCCCGGGTTGAAAGGGAGGTCCAGTCGCTCGTCCTCGTCCGCCACCGCCGTTTCCCCCTCTTCCTCCCCCCCTTCCCCCTCCACGTGTAAGGACTCCAGGGAATCGAGCAAGCGCTGGAGCTCCCGCTCTTTATCGGCCCAGGCGTGCTGCGTAAATTCCAAGTCCGACTTCACGGCGTCCAAATCCGTGTTGAGGCGCAGCCCGATGTAGAGGCTGGTGCTCAGCTGCGTCTTGATGCGCTCCTGCTCCACGTGGAGTTCGCCGCCGCCGCCACCGCTCAGCTCGGTGGTGTTGCAGTCCGTCTCGGAGAGGCTGGCGCTGGAGCCCTTGGCGGCCGCCAGCTCTTCCCGGCGCCGCCTCATCCAGCGCTCGTTGAGCTCCTCCTGGATCTCGCCGGCCAAATGCTCGATCAGCTCCTCCTGGCGGCGCCACTGCTCCTGCACCCGAGCCACCTGCTCGCACTTCCACGCGTACTCCTCCAAGTCCTCGCTGCCGGACGACGGCTGCTCTAAGTCCCCCGCCGCCGTCGCTGTTGGGGCCGCACCTGCGGGAGACTTTAGCTCCTGCTCTCCCGCGGGGGACTCCGGCTCTTCTCCCACCAAGTAGGTGTCCTGCACGTAGTTAACCCCGTGGCGTTTCATGCGGTCGAAATGAATCCTCGCCTCGTAGCGGTCGATCTCCCGGTCTAAGTCGCGGAGCCGCTTGATCTGCTGCCGGATGGTGTGGTCCTGCGAAAGGACCAGATGCACCAGAGTCTCCATCCTTTCGCCCGCCGGGGCTTCCTTGGCCGGCGGCTCCTCGAGCTGCGGCTGCCCCTTCCTCTTGTTGATCTTGGCCAGCTTGCGGAAGGCTTTCCTTACCACGCGCCGTTGCCGTTCCTGGCTCAAAGCCAGGCTGGCCCGGGCTGTAACCCCCAAGCCGTGGCATCCCGGACTGTCCTTGCTGGGCACCACCCTGGCCTCGGCGCTCCTGGGTCCGGTGTTGGGCAAGGACGCCTCGCTGCGCACCAGCACGAAGCGCACGTTCTCCTGCTCGTCGCCCCAGGCCGCCCAGAGCCTCAGGATCTTGGTTTTGTTGGGCAAGATTCTCTCAAAACCCCGCCACTTCTCCACGATGCAGTAAGACTGCGGGAGCCCCGACAACATCCCGCCGCCGCACTCCTGCAGCGATGCCTGCTGCTGCTGCCGACGCCTGCGCCGCTGCTTGCTCTCCTCCAAAAGGACCCGCACCACATCCGAGCAAGTGGTGCGTTTGGTAAGGCCCGAGATTAACTTCTCCTCCTGGCAAATCCACACCGAGATCTTCTTTTCTTCCGGCTCCATCGGGGCACGGGACCTCGGCGATCGGGGGGGGGGGGGCGCCCGCTGCTACTGGGCGGGATCCCCCATGGGAGCGCTCACCAGAGCCGCGCCGCCCGGGAGCCGCCGTGGCGAGGCATGGCTGCGACCCTTCCTCTGCCCGCCTGCGGGGCGCTAAAAAAAACAAACAAACCCACGAGCCTAAAATTGCAGCGCTCCCGGGATCTCCCTCTTTCGGCTCTGCTCCTTCTAGGCTCGGGGTGGCTGATTTTTTTTTCCCCCGCCGATGGGATCCCTGAGAAGAATCAACTTCGGAGTTTCAGCTCCGCCTCCTTTGGTGCTACTGTTCCTGCGAAGCGCCTGCCTCCCCGGCACCTTCCCTCCTGACACTGCTCTGCCTCCTCGCTCTGCTACCGCGTTTTCTTCTCCTATCACGTGATTTCTCCCCCCCCCCCCCCTTTCCCCGGTGACCCGCTTTTCCAGCAGTTGTGGGCTTTGATTCAAGACTATCTTTCTGGTACTTTAATCTTAAGAGTAAGAGATTACTGCGTGTTGTAGGTTATAGTTGTATCTGTACGGAAGAAATCGGAAGTTACTTTTTTCCCCTCTTATTTTTTTTTCTCCCCCTTTCCTAAGCTCCGAAAACCTTGTTCCCTTCCTGATCTTTTCTTTCCAATCTCTTCCTTTTTCAGTTTTTCTTACATTTTATTCTTCGTTCTAACTGGATAAAGTCTTATAAAGAAAAGACGATTTTATGAGTAAAAATATAGATTGTACAGCTGTATAGATTCTCATCCTCCCCCCCTCCTTAAAAGGACAGGAGGCACTACACACGGCCAATTGTACAATTTCACACAAAGGGTTAAAAAAAGTCCTTGCAGTGGTCCTTCCTGATGGGTTTTGGAGCCCCTTGGGAGAAGGTGCTCCTGTCCAATTATTCTCTAACATTCTCTCACCCACCCTCCAAAAAAAAAAAAAAAACCCTGTTGGAAGGGAATGTTTCAAAGGAAGCAACCAAAATCCAGTCCAAATTTCTTTCAATTGAATAAAATCCCCCACCCTGTAATTAAAAACATTTTCACATGCCAAAGCATTTCACAGATCATATGCACCCTGAACTGTAAACCTTACTAAGCATTATTAAAATCTGTGGATGCTGCCAGGATTCAAAGAGAAAATTTGCCATGCACTTCAGTAGCAGAAGAATGAGCAGACAATAAGTCTCTACCCTTTTACATAAGCCTAGATGGGGCGAAACTCGGTTATTCTGAGTAGAATTCACTTCCTGGCAGTTGGATTACTGTATGTTTTATGTTTCATTTCTGGAAAATAAATATGAAAAATGAGATGTCTTTTTTGCCTTGTGTGACAAGCGTTTCTAGAGTACTGAGAATGTTGTTTTTATTGTATTTATTTACTTAAAACATTTGTAGAGCCTCCCATCTTGGAGGAAAGAGCAAATAAAAAGCAATGTGTGCAACAATAAAAGGAAAATAAAAATAAAAAAGCCAGACACTGAAAGACCAAGTGCCACAACTACACAGCTACAGTTCCCTTATGAAACTCCCAATGCTTTTTTATCTACTGTGACCACAGCAAGTCCCAACCATTGGGGGGGGGGGGTGTTCTCTGAAGGTTAAGAGAATGGGGGCCTTTGGTATCCGAGGGTGGGAGAGTGTTCCATAGGGCAGCGATAACAATTTGAAAAAGCGTGCATCTGGTGACTGGCAAGATTGCAGTATTTAATGTGCATCCTACTACCATCCCTATCTACTCTGGTGAGATAGGCAGATAGCCTCAGGGAGAGGCGATCCCACAAGATTATGTGTTCTTTTCCCATAAAGAAGTTGCTGATAAATAACAGCAAAGTTTCACTGACGTTTAACATGATCTGGTTTCTCTGTGAATGAAAAGTCTTAACAAAAGGCAAAAAATGAGAATGGGAGAAAAGGAAAGGAAGAGAAGGGAAGAGAAAAGAAAAGAAAAGAGGGAGGGAGGGAAGGAGGAAAACAATGCACAACTCATTACTCCTTTTGCTGCTAGATAAATTCTGAGTGTTTGGTGCCCAAAGCAGAGAACATTAAGAGTTGAGCTGGAGATGCGCAAATTACAATGTGCCAAGTTCAAACAGTTTGCATTTCAAGAGTAATGGTTCATGCTGATTTATGAGCTTTTGTAAAACTGATCTGGACTAAGGGTGAAATTGGGCAGATGTGTTTCCTTCAGAAATCGACAGGTGCATCGTTTCAAAATGTCAAATCCACAAAATGTCAGTCTTACTGAAGCAAAGAAATACTGTATATATCTTGGTCTGCTTCTGTTCTTCAAAACTCTAATTTAGACTGCTTTAACTTTCTAGGATTCAGGGAGCATTTGTGCAAGCACTGATCAAAACATTCTGCAACAGCCAGATACATGTTTGTGGGTTTAAAATAGCCGTATACTGTCTTTCAAGACAAAAGCTTTCCCAGAGGGCAGCTTACAAAACATATTCTAAAATTAAAATTAAATCTAGCAAAATGATCCAATTTAGAAACATATTTTTAAAACGGCAGCAGCTATTTTAAAACTACGATATGGACAGTGACGTGCGGTGAGGTTTATGGCTGGTGAGGCTGGTGACATCATCAGCAAGGCGGGGAATGGGACCACGTGTGCTGGAGGCTGAGGCTGCCTCAGCCTCCAGCACACGTGATCCCATTCCCTGCCTTCCTGAGCGCGCTCCGCTGGCTCGCGCTCCGCGATCCCCAACAGCAGCTGCTTTTCAGTGCTTTTCTGTGGGGATCGCAGAGCGCGAGCCGGCGGAATGCGCTCAGGAAGGCGGGGAATGGGATCCACCGGACTGCCTCGGCGCCACTCTGGCTACTTCCGTCCGTCCGCGCATGGCAGCTGCTGCAACGTCATCAAGCCCCTGCCACTTCTGGACGTCTATTGCAGTCGCGAGGAGCGCAGAAAGTACAGCGGAGCAGGAAGGTTATTGGTGCTTCTGAGAACCCTCCTGCCTCTGCCGGTTGCCTAGCTGGCACCGCCCCGCGCGCACTCCTCCTCCTCCCTCTTCCTCTTATATATATGAAACTCCCTTGTGGATATTATTATTATATATTATTATTTCATGATGAGAGGTGAGGCTCTGCCTCCCCTGCCTCCCCTGACCGCACGTCCCTGGATATGGAATATAGCCGAAGTGGGCAACTTAAATCAAGATGAAGCAAAAAGGATTCCTTTGGTGAGATAGTTCCAGAAATTTTGGTCCATCATTGAAAAGAACGTAATGGATATTGATGGGGGCCCCAACAATCTGGATCCTCATTTTACCCACCTCGGAAGGGTGGAAGGCTGAGTCAACCTTGAGCTGGTCAGCATCGAACTGCCGGCAATCGGCAGTCAGCAGAATTAGCCTACAGTACTGCTTCTAACCACTGCACCACCACATCTCTTAACAACAACAAAAAATCCTCTTCTAAATAAGTAGGGAAAGGCGAAAAATCCAGATCCAGTTTCATCCAGATGCATGTTGGGCCTGATGAGTCACTTTGAGGCCTTTATCTCCTCTCCTCTGCAAAAGTTAAGTGCAGCATCCGCTAAAAGACTGCCCATCCCTAGCGAAACCATTCTCTCAGATCAGCATGATGGAAGGGGTGTACAAAAGGAGCTACTCTGCCAAGGAGCTCCTTTTGCCTCCTCTGCAGTCTTAAGATAATAACCTCCCAGGAGAAGATTCCTAAACGCTTGAACAAGCTCTTCACCCTTCCTATTATCAAGCATCCCTCTGATCACAATATTTTCACTTGGAGTGATGTCAATCCCATGTCACAAGCTACATCAGATCCGTGCTATGCCGTGTGCTGTCGGTGCCAGCAAAAGCAAACTGTTGTGGTGGCCTGATAAAGTATAAAGAGACTTACAGTGCTGGGGCAGGGGTAGCTTGCCAGGGAAGCATGTTAGGTGGGTTAATTAAGTGTGCTTAGCAATGTACCAACCACATTAAATGCTTCAGGCTGTCTGCAGGCTTAGGCATATTTTATTGGTGTTTTGTTTTTTTTTAGCTTAGATAGAAAGAATGTTCAAAAGTATCATACACTCGTATGTTTATGTATAGAGAAGTAAACGGTAGAACATGGGGATCAGGTTGAGGGGGGAGGTAGGGCCTTGTGAAACTATTCCTGCCAAAGAGAGCCATGCCATTTGGGATTCAAGCACCCCTCCCATCTCCCTTCTGCAGATGAAGAGAGCTTTCTCCTCTAGGTTCCCCCACTTATATGAAATGTTGAGCAATGCCACCCTGGCCCTGGTTTTCAGCCTTGTGAAACTTCATTAGGCTCCTTCCAGGGCTAAGAAATTAGGGATTTGGGGTGCAAGGAGGAGGCTCAGTGCAAGTGTTAAGCTGCAAACAAATGCAACCACTTTCTTTCTAAAAACAGTCCCGTGAGGCAGGACATCCCTCAGCCAGGTTTGTCATTTCACATATAAGTATTTTTTTGGATTTGCTTCTGCCAAACCAGTAGAATTAGACTGCAGGATCATGACTAAGAAGACCAAGGTGCAAATGGACACTTGGTCATTAAGCTACCCAAGTCATGCTCAGCCAGACATTATCTCTCAACCAGACCTACCTTGGAGGGTTATTGTGATGATAAAAGTGGGGGAAGGGGGACTTTTCTGCATGCTATTTTCAGGTCCTAGAAGGAAGGTGTTTATAAATATTGTAAATACAATACATACTTTTGCAGCATTTTCAGCGTGCCCATTATAAAAAATAAAATGATTTGCTTGTTTTATAGTTCTGCAAAAGAAATGCTACTGCTATCACATATCTTCCAAGAAATTCCCACATATGGTGGATGATATCTCCTGGTTTACTAAAGAATTAGTGAAAGAAGTAAAGTCCTGGCTATAAATTGAATGAATGAACGAACGAATGAATGAATGTTCTAGCTTGCTTGAGCAAGAATAATATGAGCCAAGAAGGGATAAATTCAAGGAAGCCTTTGCAGAAGAAAGAGGTTTTCAGGAAGGACTTGAAAAGTGAGGGATATGAGATTGCCCAATTCAAACATTGTGTTAAGACATCATTTATTTAATTTAGGTTTGTTGTTAACTGCAGCTGGCTGAGTTTATGGAATCTGATAAGCTTTTTATCAGAATTTGTAGATCACACAAGGGATTAATCCAACGTATTTTATTTATTCATAAAATGTATGTAGCTACCCATTTCAGAAAAAAGTGCATAGATCATTATATGTCACAGTGAATTCTATCAACTCAGCCAAGGGTTTTCTATGCTGGGATTATTAAACATGGAATTGGGCCTGGTATCTATTGCATGATCAGCATAGCACTTTGTTGAAATCATACACATTACAGCTGAGTCATCTGCGCTTCATATCCTAAAAACAAAGTAAGTCATAATGTTATCACAAAGAAATACTGAAAGTTTTTTTTTCTGCCTGTTTTTCAATATTTTCAGTTAAAGCATATTATTGTTGCATTAATCAGATAGTTGGTGTGAAAACTGAACTGATCAATTAATTAGAAGAATTCTTGCCTCCTTTTGCTTTAACTGAAGAATAATACAGATAAATATCCATTCTATAACCCCCACACCCCACACCCCTATCTAATACTCCTGGGTTATCTCTTGTTTTTTCCTATTCTTCTGAGTTTTCCTTTCACCAAAGGTAACATCACCGTCCAACAACACTGGAGTGGAAATCAGTTTAATTTCCAAGCCATGCCTTTATTTAAGCATTTTTCAAGTAGTTTTTCTGATTCCCACAGGCTTTTCAAAATGTCTTCTTCAGATGTCATCTGCAGCATTCATCAGAACTTAGTAGAATTCACCAGCCATTTTTAATTTATGACTCAAACCCCTTTATAAGCAGGACTCCCTATCCTTCACTCCTTTTTCTCCTATAGATTCTACTCTAAACGCTAATGTTGGAAGAAATGTCCATTTGGGTTCAGTTCCAAGTGGGAAGAAAAACACTGGAAACATGGAGACTGCTTGGAAAGATGGCTTAATGGTGGACAGGACCACATGGCTTGAGTTCCTGGGCAAAAAAGCACATGGGTGAGAGAGTGAGATAGATTTATACCCTCTCTTGGGCCCTGCCTTGGAGCTTCCTGTTCCTGTTTAAGAAATGTATTCTGATTGGTTGTCAGACTCCCATGGGGCCAGGTTGAATCTTGCTGGATGATGATGTAATGAAGGGGCTTTGGGGAAGCCCTATTATGGCTGAAGGCTAAACCTACCTTTGTTGGATCTTGAGTGAGAGCATTTGCTTATGAATAGACCTAACTATCTCTTAAGTGCTGACATCTGCTTTGGGCTACTGAGGAGGGTGGTGGCTATTAAGAGTGTGTCTGCTTCCTGCCTAAAAAAAAACATGTTTCTCCATTTCTCACCCTGGGAAATATAATATTCTGCTTTTTAAATATTTCCTAGAATATTTCATTTTCCTAGGAGAAGGATGGGTGCTAACTTCCAACTCTAGCAATAGGACTTAGACTCATATCACAGTGCTTTTACAGCCCTCTCTAAGTGGTTTATAGAGTTAGCATATTGCCTCCAACAATCTGGGTCCTCATTTTACCAACCTTGGAAGGATGTAAGGCTGAGTCAACCTTGAGATGGTCAGGATCAAACTCCTGGCAGTGAACAGAGTTAGTCTGCAATACTCCATTCTAACCACTGTGTCACCACTAATTCTCATAAGGGATGTTAGTTATGGGCATCTCATTTCAATACTTGGAATACAATACTACACTCCAGCCCATTGTTATACCCTGTTAAGGTTGCAATCATAGATACACTTAGTGAACTGTATCCTGGGAATTGTTTTTAGAATTTTAACTAGACATGGTGTGTTTCTAGCAGAGGTGGTATTCAGCAGGTTCTCACCAGTTTTGGAGAACCAGTAGTGGAAATTTTGAGTAAGCTCTGACTGGCCCCGCCCCCATCTATTCTCTGCCTCCAGAGTTCCAGCTGATTGGGAGGGAATGGAGATTTTGCAGTATCCTTCCCCTGCCAAGCCCATCAAGCCACACCCACCAAGCCATGCCATGCCCACCAAGCCACACCCACAGAACCGGTAGTAAACAAATTTAAATTACACCACTGGTCTCTAGTATGCTACAAGCCATATTGCAATTAATGAAGAACAAGCACATGAAGCCTTGTATTTCATTATGCTTGAGTTTGTTAATTGACAGTGGAGAGGGGCTAAGTTTATTTTCTGTTAAGTAGAATCCTTTATATTTTTTAATGTGAGCCAAGGTGAGCAACAGTGAAGTCTAAACCTTTGTAGCAGAATTGCTTGGTGTTAGTTTTCTGCACACCAGGCCTGTATTCTTTGTTCTTAAACTTTATTTTATGAGGTTTCACAGTTGTTGGTTTTGGAATTACAAGACAAATACTGGGACGGAGCTGAGGCCCAATGAGGCCTGGTAGGCTCGGTTACAAGCTGTTTCTTACCTGTAACTGAGCCTACACATGGATAAGCAGGAGGAAGGAGGTTCTGGTGTGACCATCTCACTTTTCACAGAGGATTTCTTAAAGGTAACCAGGCTATCCTGAACAAAACCCTGCCACTTTTCAGTGGAATATCTGTCAATCTAATCTTCCCATCGGTTGCCATGTCAGAAGTGAAACTGAAACAATGGCGC
Source organism: Natrix helvetica (assembly GCF_964273705.1). Taxonomy (NCBI): domain Eukaryota; kingdom Metazoa; phylum Chordata; class Lepidosauria; order Squamata; family Natricidae; genus Natrix; species Natrix helvetica. The sequence continues at coordinate 101,176,997 of NC_138548.1, forward strand.
CCTTGATTTTGTCCCTTTTTGTTTTGCAGTCAGAAAAACCACAACTTTCAAATAGCTTGAATTTAACATATTCGTAGCTTGTGTAGAAATGTCCTTGCTGTTGTTGCAAATTGAAGAAATGGCAGTGTAGTTAGGTCATTATTTACTTTATTTTTCATTCATTTGCATCATATACACAGTAGGAAAGTGATCTTATCTGGATGAATAGCCTGGAAGCTAAAACCCAAAATGAACAGCTGGCTAACTGGGAATGCTATTTATAGTGATGCATCTGTAGGTTGGATTATTTAAAATTGGAAGAGAGAAAATTTACAGGAAGAAAGAATTATATGAAAGTCTATCTAGAATGGCTCGCCAGCTTTCATCATCTGCTGATTAGCCCAGTTTAGAGGCTAATTGTGTCATATTAGAGGGCAAATTTCTTCTGATATAAACATAGATATCATGTCTCACTCCTTTTTAAAAAGTTCTAAAAGAAAGACTTGTTTTTCCTCTTCATATAGTTGCAGGAAACCTTTTAAAATCTGAAGTTTGGCTTAATATTCGAAAGTCTCTCTCTCTCTCTCTCTCTCTCTCTCTCTCTCTCTCTCTCCCTCCCTCCCTCCCTCCCTCCCTCCCTCCCTCCCTCCCTCCCCCCTTCCTCCCTCCCTCTCTCCCTCTCTCTCTTATCTATCTTCTGCCTAAACATCTGACTATCTGGGGCTCAACAGATAATGCAACACAACCTTACACTGATACGTTCCCTTATTCTTGTTAATCTTTTTATTTTAGCTATGCATTTTGCCAAGGGCAGAGAAATACTCTGAATTCAGAATAAGGACCCTAATGCTGAAATGTATTCCAGAAGCATCTAAAGCCATTTTTCAAATATTAAAGAATATTCCTAAAACTAGAATTCCAATGTTGGAAAGGGATTAAAGGAGCATATCTTTGGAAGGAGCCTGGATTTGTGGATTCTGAATTCTGATGGTTTGGCAAGATGCAGAGCCAAACTATGTCTCATTTTAAACCAGGGGTGTTAAACCCAAGGGTTAGGGTTAGGGAATCTGGCCTGTGAGGTGCTTAGATCTGGGCTGTGCGGCCGAACTGGAAATAGCAAAGGACTGATCCACGGTGCCTTTGCTAGTGAAAAGGAGGGCACAGGGGGCTGTGCATGCCCCCCCCCCGTGCTCCATTTTCAGCTTGGATGGCCGCCTGCACCACTCGCACACACACACACACACCATTTTGGCTGCCAGAGTGCAGGAATCCGTCCAGGCCAAAAATGGGGCATGCACGCCCTCTCCTGCCCCTCGTTTTGGATGCCAGAGAGCTATCAAAACAAAACAAAAGGAGAAAAGTTTTCCCTTTTGCATTTGAGCAATCCAAGAAGGGACTGGAACGGAGAAAGACAAAGAAACAGAAGAAAAGATGGAAAGAGAGCAAAGAAGGAAAAATAAGGGAAGAGGGGAAGGAAGAAGAAATTAAATGAAGAAGGAGGGAGAAAGAAGAAAAGGAAGGAAGGAAGGTGATAAGAAGATTATAATGAGAGTGAAGGAGGGTCTCAGAGATGTCCTGCGTTAGCACTTGGCAACCACAGGTGTCCCCCATCACAACATAAGTCCCGTGTCACACCCACCATTGGCTACGCCCACCCCAGCCATGCCCACCCCAACCCCTGGCCATGCCCCATGCCTGCCCATCCCAGCCCTTCGAGGTCAAACACAACCCCCATGCGGCCCTCAATGAAATAGAATTTGACATCCCTGTCTTAAACAATTCTGGAAGGAAGGGGAGGGGATATTTCTAAGATTGTCCACCATTACTTTTTGATTGATCAAGAAACATATCTTCTATAGAAGAGAAAATGTTTCAAAGGTAACAGAATTATTTACAGTATAATGATGTCATTCTTAGACATTATTTCCATGTAGCATAGGTTTCTTAAAAAATTAGTAACAGGTTGGCTTTATATGTGTTCAGACCCTCCATCCTTGCTCTTCAAATGCCAAGGGGGTGATGATGCAACAAGCATGAAATCTTAATGCTGCTTTCCTATGCAGGTATATTTATTTTATCCCTTTTTTCATTGTACAATTGACTTCAACTAGTGCTGGAAAGAGCCCAAGGACTTTGCTGTGGAGGAAAAAAATGTTACAATCCCAAGGGTTATTTTCAGAAATTTTGGCAATCTGACTTCCCATTCATACTGGAAAACAGGGTCTCTATAGTGGCAGAGTTTATGGATTTCTACCTCTAACTTGCATGCATTCTTAAGTATGAAATGTCACTTTTTAAAGACAGCAATGCACCTAGAGAAAAGGCTTGTGTTTTTATTATATTTAAATCTTTAAAAACCCACAAAGTATAATGCTCTCTTCAAACTGCTTGCAAATTTCAAAGAGGCTTTCCAAAAATGAAAGCAGTTATCCAGAATGTTATGCTTGGAGGCACACAGCATAAAACAGAAGCAGAGAAACCACACTCCACCATTCTGCCTTTCTCATATTTTGCAGCATCCAGGAAATGTATTGAAAGGATTAAAAAATGCGTGACACAGATAGGAGATGTTGACATAAGCAATGCTTATGGAAGCTTGGCTCTCTGTTCATAGCTTAAAAACTCCAAAATTTTTAAATGTTTCTAGTAGAAAATATTTGCCGTAGTTTGAAACCTCAATTGAACATTTAACGTTGTCTAAGAAAAGAATAAATATAAGTTGCCCATTCATAAGTATGATTACATCATCAGAGGTGAACATAAACAAAAGGGTAGCATTAAAAAATGTACCAGAATGGTAACATGATTAAGTCATTGGCATAAGCATAAGGCAAATCCTGTAGGATCAGATGTGGAGTGGGTAAGGCACCAGGCTAGAAACTGGGAATTCTAGTCCTGCCTTAGGCGTGAAAGCCAGCTGGGTGACTTCCAGCCTGTCTCTGCCCAACCCATTCTAACCACTGTGTTACCACTAATTCTCATAAGGGATGTTAGTTATGGGCATCTCATTCCAATACTTGTGGCTACATTCCAACCCTACTGGTTCGCAACACGCACGCAACACTGTTCAATGTAAATTGTTCTTCTTGCATGTGCAGTCCCTAAAAAACAACATGGCGGCGACATCAGTGGTGGCAAGGGAACCAGTTCATGGGCATGGCAAGCCTGGGTCGCTGCCGGGTCTGTGACCCAGGCAAAAATACCACTACCGGTTCAGCCGAACTGGGCCGAACCGGGAGCAACCCACCTCTGCAACTCACTCACAGGATTATTGTTGTGGGAAAAATGGGAAGGAATATTAGGTATGTTTGCTGCCTTGAGTTATTTATAAAAATAATAAAAGTGGAAAAAAAAACTAAAATAAATAATAAAGTCGTCCAGTATCTTGCTACTAAACAAGATGCACGTAGGCAGGATAAATTGGCCAACAATGTACATTATAGTGATGCACCGTCTTCAGAGGTGGTATTCAGCTGGTTCGGACCAGTTCGAGTGAATTGGTAGCAAACATTTTGAATAGTTCCGAGAACCGGCAAATACCACCTCTGGTTGGGACTGCCCTCCCGCCCCCGCCATTCCCTGTCCTATATTCCCTTTTTTTAAGCTCAGCTGATTTGCGCAGCAGAGCAGATTGCCGTGCCTCTGCTCAGCTCACCAGCGCTGACACTGAGGGTGGTCTTTGAGTGCTGTGTGCGCTCCCATACAACTGGTAGGAAAAGATTTGGAATCCCACCACTGACAGTTTTGTGCTCATGACATCCCTCCTCCATGAATAGCAATAGCAATAACAATAGCACTTAGACTTATATACTGTCCCAGGGTGCTTTAGAGCCCTCACTGAGAGGTTTACAAACGTCAGCATATGGCCTCCCACAATCTGGGCCCTCCTTTTACCGACCTCAGAGGAAGGCCGTGTCAACCTAATCCTGCATCAGGATTGAACTCCGGGCTGTAGGCATAGTTTGCCTGCAAAACTGCAATTTAACCACTGCACTACCAGGGCTCGTGAAATGAATGAAATGCCTAGGAGCTGGATTCAGGAATTGGGAGTTTGGGGTGTCTTACAGAATATCAAAGCCAATCCCTGCTTGCTGTAAGAAAATCCTCACTACAGGATTCCCAGCCAATGGCCCTTGCTTAAAAACTCCCCACAAGGAAGAGTTCAGCCAATTATTTATTTATTTCTATGCTTCTGTCTTGGCAAATCACACTGACCAAGGGAGTTTAATCCTTATTTTGTTATAGAATAAAATAGCACAACAATATTGCAATGTATGGCTGCGAAGGTTGGATCGTAAGGAAGATCTGAGCACCAAAGAATTGAGGCCTTTCAACTATGGTGCTGGAGAAGACTCCTGCGAGTCCCTGGGTCAAACCAGTCAGTCCTAGAGGAGATTAACCCTGACTGCTCTTTAGAAGGCCAGATCCTGAAGATGAACTCAAATATTTTGGCCACCAAATGAGAAGGAAGGACTCACTAGAGAAGAGCCTAATGCTGGGAAAAACTGAGGGCAAAAGAAGAAGGGGACGACAGAGAATGAGGTGGCTGGATGGAGTCACCATCCATGTAGGCGTGAGCTTAAATGGGCTCCCAGGGATGGTAAAGGACAGGAAGGAATGTTGTCCATGGGGTCTTGATGGGTCAGACATGACTTCGCAACTAACAATAACAAAGCACAATAATCATTAACAAGAAAAACCATCAGCCACCTTCCAATCTTCCATAAAATAAAATAAAAAGGACACTTTATAAAGCTGTGATTCAAAGGCATCCATGGACGGACAAGGAATGTCAAATGAAGGAATGGCATTGTGATGAAAAGTCTGACCCTCACCTATGATGTCATGACTTTTCCTATATTTATTCAAGATGTATGCCTAAGATTTTAAGGAAAGCTGGATTGGAAGAAGATGAATGTGGTTTTAAAATAGGAGGAAGAAACATCATTAACCTAACAATGAAGCAAACAAAATGTTAAAAAGTTATGATATTGATGTAGTTACTTACCAAGCCCATCTAAATTATAGTAAAGTAATCAAAATGTCTTTACAACGCCCAAGGCATGTCAAAACCTTTGAGCACCCCTAATGTTTAGAAACTGAAAGTTGAAAAATTGGAAAACCCCCCCCATTTCTCTTCAGTTCTCCTCCAGCCTAATTAAATCCAGTTCTCCTCTTCTACATTGTAGTTCTACATTTATTCTGTCCTCATCTCCTGCACATTCTAACCCTCTATTTCCATCTCATGCCAGCTCTACAAACAAACAAACAAACAAACAAACAAACAAACATGATATTCAGTGGTGGATCTACTAATCAGGCACTATTAAAATGTAATGGTTTCATTGTCAAACTAGTCTTACAATTAAGATTTTCAAACAAAGCAACTATTAGACCATTCGATCTAATCTCTCTGAGGGAGAAGACTAGAGACCTTAGCTATCTATTGTGTGACAACCCTTCCGATATTTCCTATCATTTATCCTGTAGCCTAAACAAGTCCAATTCCTTCAGCCTTTCCACATAAACCTTGCTTCTCACAACACTTCACTAATAGGCTAAAGCTATCTCTGGTTGTGAGTAGACACACATACATACATAACATAACATACATACGTACATACCCTGTGTGTGTGTGTGTGTGTGAGTGTGTGTATGATTTTTTAAAAATTCTTTCCCACCATTCAGCCTTGTATCTAGTATTTTAATTTGGGTTATTGGAAGTAGCAGGTAAAGAGGAAAGTTAGGAACCATTAACTTTTCATGGTCCAGATGCAAAACAAAGACTTTATTGAACCTTAATTACCTTTTAATGACTATGGATTTAAAATGAACAGTTGTTTGGGCCCCCTGCCATATGTTCATATTGAGCTCAAACACCTGTGGGCAAAATGGCACAGCCTTCAAGGCTTCCTCGACACGGAGGAGCTCACCTCTTCGGATTAACAGATGCACAGAAACTGTTACAGCATTATTAGCCTAAGATATTTGTTTTAGAAAGCCTTCTGGCAAGAAGTTAAAAGGAAATGGAGCTTTTAATGACGAGCAGCTTCTCCTGGTGATTTAGCTACATGCTGCTCAATCAGGGCCTGGAGCAGAGGGGGTGAAGGGGATTGCAGTAATTGTGCATTTGGTTCATAGATTCCGGCTGGTGTGGATAACAATTCTAGATCTATTACTTCAGTTGTCCCCTAAGATTTTTTTATTGGGACAGGCAAATGATTTACAGAGAGTCCTCGACTTATGAGCACAATTGAGCCCCAAATTTCTGTTGCTAAGTGAGACATTTCTTAAGTGAATTTTGCTCCATTTTACAACCTTTCTGCTACATTCGGTAAGTGAATCACTGCAGTTGTTAAGTTAGTAACTATTAAGCTATTAAGTGAAGCTGGCTTCCCCATTGACTCTGCTTGTGAGAAGGTTACAAAAAGTACCATATTTTTCAGAGTATAAGACGCACCGGAGTATAAGATGCACCATGATTTTGAAGAGGTAATTTTTTTTAAAGTTTTTGCACTCTGCAGGCCTCCCAAACTCTCTGCACACCTTGGTTTTTTTTTGCAAAAAAAGGGGGGGCATGCAGAGGCTTTGGGAGGCTCTTAGAGCACTCCTGCGGGCTGGGGGGGGGGGCAAAAATGAGCAAAAAATGGGCCGCTTTTTGCAAAAAGAAAAAAGGACACGCAGAAGCTTTAGGAGGCTTATAGAATGCTCTTGGGGACTGGGGGACAAAAACAGCCCGTTTTTTGCTTTTATTTGCCCTCCCCAACCCTCAGGAGCACTTTGCAAGCCTCCCAAACCGTTTTTGCAAAGGGGGCAGGGTTTTAGTAGGCCAAAAATGCTGTATTCAGTGTATAAGATGCACCCAGATTTTCACCCTCTTTTTTGAGGGAAAAAGGTGCATCTTATACTCTGAAAAATACAGTAATTAATTACATGACCTCGGAGCACTGCAACTGTCATAAATATGAGTCAGTTACCAAGCACCTGAATTTTAATCACATGACTGTGCGGATGCTGCAATGGTTGTAAGTGTGAAAAACCGTCATAAGTCACTTTTTTCAGTGCCATTGTAACTTTGAATGGTCACTAAATGAACTGCTGTAAGTCAAAGACTATTTCTTTATATTGTCATCCGTCTTTCAGCCAACTGGAGGTGGCTCCCAATCAAAACCTAGAACAACGTGTATAGCGGCATATTTCTCAAAAAGTTTGAACTAGTTAAAATGGCCATTGGGGGGGAAAATGATGCAGCCCACACTTTTAGATGCTCCGATCATGGGACGTTGCCAAGGAGCAGCGCTTAGTCATGCAAGCATTGAGAGTTTTTTTTCCTTCTTTGATTTAAGAAGTTGATCCAAGGCAAAACCTCCCAGCTGTTCTCTCCAGATCAAATGCCCTTCCTTCTGTGAGCTTTCCCTCTCTTCTTAAACCATGTAGCAGTAGGATCTCCACCATCATTGGCTCTAAAATAGCAGAAGTTAAAAAAAAAGAGAATGACTTTCTCAGCCAGAATACCAGGAAGATAATTGGCTAGTGAAGTGGCATTTGTCCAATCATAAAGGATTTGAGAAAAGGTTATGGGGTGCAACAGCTGTTTTCTTAAAATTGCTGGCCAAAAGGGATCTATGAAAAGTAAGATAAATGAAAACGTGCAGTTCCCATTTGAAAGCTAGAAAGAGATTTTAAAGCTGAAGCAAAAAGCTTCATAGGTCAACCCACTTCTGCCAAAGTGCTGAATATTTTGGTTTCTGCGACTCTAATAAAGCTAGTAGTGCCTCCCAGCTGAAGTTTTAAGATAAAGGTAATGAAGATTCTTCTTTTATAAGGTGAGATTAGTCCAAACTGGATATCAAAGCCCAACACTGAAGCGCATACAAAAAGGGCAGAGTTCAGTTTTGCTGTTGCAAACATCATTTTGCCTTTCTTGGCCTTCCTTTCCATCTTCCTTTCTGGATACACCCATGCTGTATCAGAAAAACACAGATAGCAGAAAGATATTATCGGGCTTTGATAATAACACAAATCAAGAAAATTGTGCATTGAAATTAACAAAAAGAAAATGCTGAAGCCAAAGTTATGTGCAATTCAAGCTCGGTAGAATAGATTCTGCACACAACAGACCAAATTTTTGCTACAATTTTACAGACTTTGCATAATGATACCATCATGGAAATGATGGCAATTTGTGTCATTTGCATAACAAAGTTATCACTCAAGCAATATCCATTTCCATGATGATATTATATAGTTTCTGATTTAGTGGTTCACAAGACACCCCATCTGGTGCTTATTAAATCAATTTATAAATATGTTATATCTTTGTTTTCATTTTCACAGATTCAGCATCTGTAAGATGCAACCCCCCTGGGTGTATTCTTTGAATTCTTAAACTCTTGTTTCTCTTCTTTCCATTGTTTTCTACCTTTTGTTTTAGTCTTGGTATCCTCTAGGTGAGTTTTGTTTTGATAAAACTCTTCTATACATTTTGACAGAGCAAGAAGCTTCCTGGGTATTAGAGCATCTGCAACATTTCTTGAACAATTTCCTACATTACTTGACCCGATTTATCAGGGAATGATTGATGCATGTAATCTCCTCTCATCTTATGGAAAGGTTCTGGTGGGACAAAGAGTCTGTAAACAAGTCCCCAGGCAAAGGTCTCTCTTGATTGAAAAACAGTGCATCCCACAGATTGTATTCTTGAAGGGCCATGTTGTAGTCAGCCAGGAGTGTCCATAATTTTGTTATCACCTTGGTCTCTTTTTCCCATGCCATTTCTGTATGTTTTCTTTCCCATTACCATTACACTGCCAAAATAGAGTTTATGACTTGCATGAAGAAAACAGCGCATCAGACTCTTTTCACCTTTTAGACCGTATGTTTCAACTTCTATCGAGATCAGCGGTGTCAAACTCAAGTCCCGCGGGCCAGACCTGGCCCACAGGGTGCTTAGATCTGGCCCACAGTGCAGACCTGGAAACAGAAAAGGATGGCCCATGATCGGGAGATCATTTGAAGACACAAAACTGCATTCAATGATTGCAAAGTGGCTTGTGTGAAGATGTGTATGCACATTTGCAAGTACATTTGCTATCCAGTGTGCATGCTCTTAACAGACTTTGTCTCACAACCCATCAACCACTTTAGAGAAAGAGGATGTTCCAAATAGCTTTGTATGCAGCCTTTTCCCCTGCGGTGTTATGCTTTTGTGTTTTTTTTTCGGAAGTATTCTGAAACAAATGTCTTTGTTTTGAATTAGCTAGAAATCTAGAGACATCATGGAGATGTTTACTTAGTTATTCTGTGTAGACTTTGAGTCGCTAGTGTGTGAAGATGAGTAGATAAAAGCTGAGCATTAAGGAATAACAGAATCGTGAGCCCACACAGCCAAGGAAGATCAAGACATAAATTCTTCCATACAGAGATCTATTCCTGAATTTTTTTTTCCAAGTATTGTTTTTCTAATATCGATTGTTTGAGAAAGGGAAGCCTTTTAGTTGAAGATAGCTTTTAGAAATTGCAACAAAAAACAAACAAACCCAACACTCTTCAGCTGATCAAGAACAAATTATCCAAGGAGTTAATTCTAAGACATTTGCTTCTTCAAAACTCTGTCCAATCTCAAATCAATGCCCTACTTATATTCTGGAAGACACTCATTTAGTTGTATGATAGAGTTCGAAAGAATGACACTAACACTGTAGGGTGCCAAAGCCTTCAAACACAGAGCCTGTGAAGAACATTGTGGTGTTGTTTATAGATTCAAACCTTCATGATACATGCTTGATCTTGTCAACAAGAAGCCTGGCCTATTCCAAAAAAGAGATTGGGTCCTTAGGAGAAGACAAGGGAAGGAGGACAAAGCCTGAAAGAGGAAATGGAAATTAAATAAGGTAATCCTCGATTTATGGCCACAATTGAGCCTGGTTCAGCCAAACTGGTAGTAGTTTGCCAGCCTGGATCGCTGGAACCTGCAGCGACGGAAGCCTGCCATGCCCCCGAACCAGTTCACCGGGTCGCGCCTATGGTGCCGCCATCTTGTTTTTTAGTTCTGCGCATGTGCTGAATAATTTTAATTGCAATGTACATGCGCGCGCAGCACACACATGAGCGAACCAGCAGAAGTGCCTGCTGAAAACCACCCCTGGGTGAATCCCTGCAGTTGTTAAGTTAGTAGCACGGTTGTTAAGTGAATCTGGCTTCCCCATTGATTCTGCTTGTCAGAAGTTCGCAAAAGGGAATCATGAATTTTGGACACTGCAACCCTCATACATATGAACCAGTTGCCAAGCATTTGAATTTTGACCACGTGATGTTGCAATGGTTAGGGCAGTTGTAACTTCAAACGGTCACTAAATGAATGGTTGTAAGTCTAGGACCACCTGTATCTAAGTCCTGTCAAGCCGTACATCAGTTCCAGCTTCGATTAGAATTACCTGACTTTTTCTTCCTTTTCATATGGGCTGGAAATTTCTTTTGAAGGAAGATAATTTTGTAAATTGCTGAATGTTTGCTTTCCAGTGCCTGTGGCTTTCCGTAAGGCATCCTTACTTTTAATCAAGCTTTTCTGTTCCTACATTAAAGGATGAGTTTTCAAAGCGAAGGAGGTACATCCCTGGTGCAAATAGATTCTCCCCAGAAATCAGAGGATGTAGGAGTGTAAGAGACAACTCTTGGCTTTGAAAGTTTGCCCTGAGGGGAGAGGAGAGCAAATGGTTTCCCATGACGTGCAGGGATAGTATAACAAAACAAAACAGTGTTCATCTTGGAATGGTTGTTGACCTGTCATTTCGCTGCAGGCCTGACTGAAACTACCTTTTTTGGGAAAAGAGAAACGTTGCTCCCATGTCGTAGAGACACAGAGAACTGCAAAACACCGGGATTGAGTCACAGGAAGCTTTTTCTGTCTCTTCCAAATGTTCTTTCCCCCCCTCTCAAAGCAATTTTGCCTACCTCTCATTCAGATTCATTGCATCCGCCAGGGATGGTGGGCGTTGATTTTGTTTTTGTTTTCGCTTTCGAGGTGATCGTCCTCTGCTCTCCCCAAACCAATGCAGTGGTGTGCATAGTTGCCCTTCAGATTGTAAAGTTCTTCGGTCTTAGCAAGGCAGCACTTGGTCCAAAGACTGTTGTACTGTTTGCTTTAGAGATTTCAAACATTCACGGTTAATGGTGAATGTTTTATTGTTTTATAGTTATTGTGGATCTTTTAGTAGTTATACTACTCTATGTACTGTGCAGGAGAGCCAATTTGGTGTAATTAAAGTTAAAAGACAAGGCTAGAATCTAGGACTGTGTGTCTTAGTCCAGCTGGACAATTTTGGGCCTGTCAGTTCTTCTGAGGCCTAAGAAGATGGCAGTGTAAAGCTACTTAAAATGTATTGTCGAGAAAACTGCAGGAACTAGTCTAGGCAATCACTAGGAGTTAACAGGGAAGGGAAGGGAAGAGGAGGGGGAGGAGGGGATTTGGGAGGGGAGGGGATGAAGAAAAAGAAGAAAGAAAGAAAGAAAGAAAGAAAGAAAGAAAGAAAGAAAGAAAGAAAGGAAGGAAGGAGGGGGGAGGGAGGGAGGGAGGGAGGGGGGAGAAAAGGAAGGAAAGAAAGAAGGAAAGAAAGAAAGAAAGAAAGAAAGAAAAAGAAAGGAAGGAGGGAAAGAAAGAAAGAAGAAAAAGAAAAGAAAAAAAAGAGAGAAAGAAAACAAAACAAAACTATGGATGATATATTTCTATCTATCAAATCAAATGGGTAATAAATTGCCTTATTTTGTTTCTTTCTCTGATACTGTAGTTTCAGAACATATCTTCTGGTGGTCTTAGTTTTGGTTGGTGTGCTTTTTTACCATTTAACATTCATTTTTACTTTTTATTTCATGTCTTTGTTTCCTTTTCTTCCTCCCTAGTTTTTTATAATTTACTTTTCAGATTATATTTTTAAGTTAGGCACAACCAAACATACATTTATTTTACAGTTTTTATCTTTGACTTAATCATTTCTGTTAGATTCGGGCAACGAGAGGACAGACTCCAGACGATTGTGACAACAGCTCTTTATTAGTTAGGTAGTAGTGATCCAGCTGAATACGGGGTCGTGCAGCTCCCCTTTTATGGGGAGCTGGCAGACCTCCCGTCCAATCAGAACAACCCCTTGTTCCCGCCCTAGTGGCGGACCTGAGTGGAGACTACAGCAGTTTATGCAAATATCTAACACCCCTCCCCTCTTAGATGGAGTGTTCCTGTTAGTTACAAAGTCCTGTAAGTACGCGGGTTTCTGCCTTGCTCGGGTAGACCTGCGTAATTCGGGTTGTGCCAGAGTGGGTGCTCGCTCGGAGTGTTCTTTTTGTTCCTCCGACCTGGTTTGGAATTGTTGATTCCCTTCGCTCGGGAACTGCTCCGTTCTTACGCCAGCCTCTGGTTCCACCCTCGGTTCCGCTGTGCCATAGTCGTCTGCGATGGATGTGTCGGGTTGTCGTGTCGGCATTCCTTCCGATCGTATAAGCTCTTCGTTAGATGATCTTAGGTTGGAGTGCGTCAGGCGACCTCGGAGTTGGTCGATGTGTCTTTTCCAGTTCCTACCGTCTTCCAATTCTAACAAGTAGGAACGAGGCCCGGTGATGCCTATTACCTTTGCCGGAATCCCCAGCATCCCCCCTGCATAGTTGTGGGCGTATACGGAATCCCCTATGCCAGTGATGGCGAACCTTTTTTCTACGGCGTGCCAGAATTGCGTGCACGCTCGCTACTGCACCCCCCGCGTGCCCACTCAATTCCCCACCCAACTGCGCATGCGCACGTGACATACACACACACACACACACACACACCCCTTGCATGCACCCCCTCCCCCATGCTCCGGAGGCTTTCCTGAAGCCTGGGGAAGGAAAAAATGGCCTCCCCCGCCCTTCTAGATGTCCTCTGGAAGTAGAAACAGATTCTTTGGGGCCGTTTATTGTCCTTTCCAGGGGGGCTTTCCTGAAGCCCGGCTCCTCTTCCTTCCTCAGCTGTTGGAAGAGCGCTGCGCCCGTTTCATTCTCTTTGAGAGCCGCCTTGCTTGCCCCAGCGCCAGACTAGCTCTGCCGGGGAGAAATCAGCAGGAGGGGGAGAAGAACACAAACTTCTGCTAGGGATGCCTTCTCCCCCCCTCGCCTCCCCCTGATCTCTCCCTGGCAGCACTCGCCTCACACGGCTGCAAAGTGTGCGTGTGTGTAATGGGGGTCTGGCTGGGACCGATCAGCTGAGAGGCTGGCAAAGAAGCGGCGCTCGGAGGAAGAAGGCAGAGATGCTGGCTGGCATTCGCTTCCCTTACTTTTTGCCGCCGCTGCCCCAGCAGGATGGAGCATTACCACCCCCTCCCTGCTGGTTGCAGCCCAGGCCCCGCCTGCCTTGCTTAGCTGAAAGTGGCGAGGGAGCAAGCCGCGATGAGCAGGAAGGGAAATGAGCGCTGGCCACTATCCCTGCCTTTTCGCGGCAGTGGGGAAGACTTCTTTGCCAGCCTCTCAGGTGATTGGTCCCATCCAGCCCGTTACACACACACACACACACACAGACACACACACCGCTTGTTGCCGCGCGAGACCAGCGCTGCTGGGGAGAAATCTGGGAAGGGGAGAAGAAAACAATCTTCTGCTAGGGATGGTCTTCTCCCCCCTCTCCCCCTGATTTCTCCCCAGCAGCGCTCACCTTGCACGGCAACAAGTGGTGTGTGTGTGTGTGTGTGTGTGTGTGTATGTGTGTGTGTGGCTGGCGCTCATTTCCCTTCCTGCTCATCGCGGCTTGCTCCCTCGCCACTTTCAGCTAAGCAGGGCAGGCGGGGCCTGGGCTGCAATCAGCAGGGAGGGGGTGGTAATGCTCTGTCCTGCCGGGGCAGCGGCAGCGAAAAGTAAGGGAAGCGAATGCCAGCCAGCATCTCTGCCTTCTTCCTCTGAGCGCCGCTTCTTTGCCAGCCTCTCAGCTGATCGGTCCCAGCCAGACCCCCATTACACACACGCACACACACACTTTGCTGCCGCGCGAGGCGAGCGCTGCCAAGGCGTCCCAGCACCAGGGCTGAAGGGGTGGCGGTGGCGAGGATGGGTGGCCAAGGGCTTCCCTCCCTCCCCACCCAAGCGGACTTCTTGCACGGCTCCAGCCTGCGGCTCTGATGAGGATCTGCGGTCTGGAGAGCTGCTGCTTCCAGCGGGATATATTCCTCCAGGCCCTTGGCGGCCTCTTTTTGCGGTTAGCTCGCCTCCCCACCAGCAGCTCCTCCGCCAGCATCCCGGCTGGAAGCAAAAGCGCAACAGCCGCTGTTGGGGAAGGGAGGAAGGGGTGGCGGTCACCTGTTCTCGCCACTGCCACCCCTTCGCCCCTGGTAATGGCGACTGTTGCACTGCTACTTCCAGCCGGGATGCTGGCGGAGGAGCTGCTGGTGGGGAGGCGAGCTAACCGCATAAAGACGCCGCCAAGGGCCTGGAAGAATATATCCCGCTGGAAGCGGCAGCACTCTGGACCGCGGATCCTCATCGGAGGCGCAGCCTGGAGCCGTGCAAGAAGCCCACTTAGGTGGGAGGGAGGGAAGCCCTGGCGGCTATCACAGTGCCGCTTCTGGCTGGTGTGGGAGTGGCTGCAGGGACCGGCTGGCCGCTCCTGCCCTTCCCCTTGTGGCTGCCGCTGCCGCTGCTTTTCTGAAGTGCCCGAGCCGGCCAAGCCCTTCGGACTGCAGATGAGCCATGGGTTGGAGGGCGAGGGCCACGCAAGAAGCCCACTCGGGCAGGGAGGGAGGGAAACCCCGACCACAGCTCTGCTCTACTAAGCGACGGCCGGGATCCCCTCTCCACGTCTTTTGGCACGCGCGGCCCTTGCTCTTCCTGTTGGTGTTTTTTGCGTGCGCATGTGCACACTGAAAACAAGGTCATTTTCCTGGCGTGCGCATGCGCACCGGGCGGCTCCTCTTCTGTTTTCTGGCAAGCCAATGCACGTAAAGACCAGCTGGATGCTGCGCCCGAACCCGGAAGAGCAACTGGTGATGGCTCCGCGTGCCAGGAGAAATGGCTCTGCATGCCACTTCCGGCATGCGTGCCATAGGTTCGCCATCACGGCCCTATGCTAAAATTCCGAATTTTGCTAGTGGAGTCTGGGGGCGATGTGGCAGAGTCCCTTTTGGGAGAGGGGGCGGTATAAAAGTTTGAAATAAAGTAAAGTAAAATAAAGTAAAGAGTAATTTGGGTGTAGCCGATCTAGGTGAGATCTTAGCCGGCGACCCATGAGGAGTTCAGCGGGGCTCCTTCCCGTCGTGGCGCTAGGGGTAATATGTTGAATTAATAGATAATGGTCAACCCATGTTTACCAATCACCCGGGCCCATCCTAGCGAGGGCCTCTTTTGCAGCTCGCACCATTCTTTCCGCCTGACCAGTAGATGCCGGATGGAATGGCGCGATGAGGGCATGCCGAATTCCCTGACTTGCTAAATAGGATTCGAATTGCATGGCCGTGAACTGGGGCCCGTTGTCGGAGACTAGAAGATCGGGCAGGCCGTGCGTGGCGAAAAGTCACCGTAGTACCTTGATGACCGCCTCTGCCGTGATCAAGGTCATCAAGACTACTTCTAACCATTTGGAGTATGCGTCCACTACTATTAAAAACATCTGGCCCTGAACTGGTCCTGCGAAGTCTATGTGTATTCGCGACCAGGGTGCCTGTGGTTTGTCCCACTCCGTAGAGGGCGCTTCAGGGGGAGCTGGTCTGGATTCTTGGCATGGCTTGCAAGTGGCCACCCATTCCTCTATCTCCTTGTCCATGTTAGGCCACCAAACATAGCTCCTTGCAAACATAGCTCCTTGCTTCATCCTTACGATCCCTGGATGCCCTACATGCAAAGCTTCTAATACATTCTTCCGCAATTTGTGTGGTACAACAACTCGATCCCCCCACAATAAACAACATTTTAAAACCGACAGTTCATCCCGCTTAGACCAAAACAGTTTGAATTCGGGTCCCACAATCACTTTGGGCCACCCCCTCCATACCCAAGTTTGCACTTGTCTGATTACATTGTCCTTAGCAGAAAACCTAGCAACGTCCACAGAAGATACTGGTCCTATGTCCAAACAGTCAATCAAAAGGACCGGTATTTCTGGAGTGGGGTCGGCCAACAGTTCCGGTAACGGGCAGCGGCTGAGCGCATCCGCATGTCCCAATGTAGAACCCGGTCGGTGTACCAGTTTGTAGGAGTACGCAGCCAAGAAAACAGTCCACCTGGTCATGCGCGGGGAGAGGGAGACCGGTGTGGGTCGGTTTCCCGCCAGTAGACCCAGCAATGGTTTGTGGTCCGTCACAAGTTCGAAATCGTGGCCGTAGAGATATTTGTGAAAACGCTTGACTCCCGCCACAGCGGCTAACGCCTCCCTGTCCAGTTGGCTGTAGTTGCGTTCCGCCGAAGACAATGTCCTTGAGTAGAATGCGATGGGGGCTTCGTTGCCGTTTGGCATTCTGTGGCTGAGTACTGCGCCGATGCCGAAAGGTGAGGCATCGCAAGTTAACACCAGCGGTAGGGTTTGGCTGTACTGGATTAGCAGAGAGTCGGCCGTCAGCAGGCGCTTGACTGCGGCGAAGACGGTCGCCTCGGGACATCCCCAGGTTCATTTTGCGTTCTTCGCTAGAAGTCGGTGCAATGGTTCAGCAACGGTAGCTTTCTGTCTGAGAAAGACGCTGTAGAAGTTAAGAAGTCCGAGGAAGGCCTGCAACTCGGTCTGATTTCGTGGTGTGGGGGCGTCCTGAATTGCCTTAATTTTTTTCGATGTCGGGTGTATTCCCAGTCCATCGATCCTGTAACCCAGGAATTCTACACTGGGCACGTTAATTTGGCATTTTTCCTTTTTCAGGCGGAGACCCTTTTCTCGAATTCTGGCCAAAACAATCCTAACACGTTTTAATAGTTGCTCCTCATTTGCAGCCGATACTAAGATGTCGTCGAAATAAGGGACGACTCCTGGTATGCCCTGCAAAAGCCGTTCCATGACGCTTTGGAACAATCCCGGAGCAATGCTTACGCCCAATTTTAAACGGTTGCATTTAAAAGCACCCCTGTGCGTCACTATGGTTTGGGCCTCCGCCGTGGGGCTATCCACTGGCAGCTGCTGATAAGCTTGTGCCATGTCTAGTTTTGCAAAGATTTTTCCTGGTCCCAACAAGTGCAATAGGGGCTGTACTACGGGCACAGG
Organism: Natrix helvetica; assembly: GCF_964273705.1. Classification (NCBI taxonomy): domain Eukaryota; kingdom Metazoa; phylum Chordata; class Lepidosauria; order Squamata; family Natricidae; genus Natrix; species Natrix helvetica. Next base: position 101,194,170 of record NC_138548.1, read on the forward strand.
ATATGCGCTCTGTTGGAGAGCGACATTAATTGTGCATTTGTAGTCCGCGCAGATGCGGACTGACCCGTCTGGCTTAACCGGGGTCACGATTGGGGTTTCCCAGCGAGCGTGGTCCACTGGTTCGAGGATTCCTTGCTCTACCAGCTTATCAATTTCTTTATCGATTTTGGGTCGGAGCGCAAAAGGCACTCTCCTGGGTTTGAGTCTGATAGGCGCCACATTTGGATCCAAATTGAATGAGATTGGTGTCCCCACATACTTACCAAGGCCGGGGCTGAACACATCCTCGAACTCCTTAAAAATTCCTTCGGCGCTGCTATTGCCCATGGCGTTGATGCTGGTGACTTCCAGCCCCAGGGCTTCGAACCAGTCCAATCCCAGGAGGCTCTGCAGTGGCGCACTGGCTACAGTTACGGGCAGGTGGGCCGTGATGTCTTTGAACTGGATTCGGAACGTGCCTTGACCCGCTATGGGGACCCTGTTCCCCTGGTAATCGCGAAGCAGGATGTCTGGTTTCCGCAGTTGGTGCTTCTTCAGGTTGGGAATCGCCTTCTTCATCGCTGACCACGAGATGATCGTCAGCGATGATCCCGTGTCGACTTCGAGCTCGCATGGAGAGTCCTCAAGGAGGACAGTGAGTTTCAGCTTTTTAGGTCGCTTTGTGCGGACCTGTCCTATCGTTGTGAGATAGGTTCTCAGTGGTTCTCTCTGGGAATACTCTCTCTTGGCTGAGTCCCTTGGTTCTCTCTCTGGGCGCCCTTTGTTTTTCTGCCAAGCCCCTGGGGTGGGCTTCTGTTGGCGATAAGATGGCGGTTGCCATGTTGTAGCAGGGACTTCGCTCCGACACACTTTTGCAATGTGTCCGATTTTGTCGCAGCGCTGGCAAACAACGTCTCTAAAACGGCAGGTAGACCGGGGATGTTTCCCTCCGCAGCTTGCGCAGGGCGGCAAACGGGATTTGAATTTTCGCGCCAGTTTTGTGTGGCTACTGCGCATGCGATGGCTGTCTTCGCACTCGCTGTCCTCGGTCTCCTGATCGGTGGCTTCGTGATGCACCCGGTCTGTCTGGTTCCGGATTGGGGTGCACTGTACCCGCGTTGCAGCGTTTCTGTTGATCTGTCCGCCGATTCCGAAGCTCTTGCCTCATCAAGTGCGATTTGCAGGGTTAAGTTGGGTTTGGCCAACAACCGTTTCTGCAAAGAAATGTCCCACACTCCGCATATGAGGCGTTCTAGGATGTGCTCATCCAGATTCCTGAATTCGCAATACGTTGCTGCTTTTCGGAGTGCTGCAACGTATTGGTTGATGGATTCGTCTGCTTTTTGGTTCCTCATGTGGAATTCGTGGCGGTGAACGTGGCGGGAAGGTTTTGGCCCGTAATGCATCTGTAGCGTCTGTTGTAGCGCCGTCCATGTTACCGCCTGGATGGGGGTTGGCTCCAATAGATCCCTGGCCGTCTCGAAGACCTCTCGACCACAGTAGCCCAGGAATATATTCTTTTTCCGGGAGTCTGGTACTCCCATGAGATCGTTTGCCTCGAGGAAGCATTCGAATCTCAACATGTAGGATTCCCAATGTTCGGCTACTGGGTCGTACGGGGTTGGTGGAGCGTGCATCGCCATCTTGTCCTGCATTTGAATTTGCGCTGAGATGGCTGCCGGGATTTCCGCCGAAATCCAGGGCTGGATCGAATCTGTAGATTCTTGCTAGTAGATCTTCGTCCTATCTGCCTCTCGATCCCACCTTCGTTGCCAGTGTTAGATTCGGGCAACGAGAGGACAGACTCCAGACGATTGTGACAACAGCTCTTTATTAGTTAGGTAGTAGTGATCCAGCTGAATACGGGGTTGTGCAGCTCCCCTTTTATGGGGAGCTGGCAGACCTCCCGTCCAATCAGAACAACCCCTTGTTCCTGCCCTAGTGGCGGACCTGAGTGGAGACTACAGCAGTTTATGCAAATATCTAACAATTTCTTTATAAAATATATTTTTACTTATTAAACTTCATAAATTGTCTCACAGAGTAAATAGCCTTAATGGTTCTTCTAAAAGAATACAGATACTAATCTGGACAATTTAAAAATTGGAATTTTAAAAAGTAATCAATATTATCCCATATCAAAAAAAAAACATTTCAGAAGATAAGCTTGTGAACTCCACATCAGTGGAAAATCAATAACTAGTACAGATATACTGTAGCAACTACAATTAACAGTTTTCATAGTGATGCAAGAAATAAGTGATCTAGAGATGCTTTTTAAAAATACAGACAATTAAATAGTCTAATAATTGTTTTGCTTATGTTGATTATGATGATCCCACTAAAGATAATCCAGGAGTTTTAGATTATTATGTAGGTGTTTTGAATGTCTTTTTAGAATCAGATAATTATGGCTAGAGATTTTAAATAAGCTTTATAATCTTTGTCAGATCATAGCATTTAAAAATTTTAATTAAACAATTGCATAAATGTAATGCAATTCAAGTTGCAATATAGCTGAATCGATTACTGTAAATAACCCTCTTTCTTTTTTTCATGACAATACACCTACTTCATTTTTAAGAACTTTTTTTAATAAAATGGAACAATTAAGATTTTGCATAATGTTCTGTTAAAATTAGATGTGGAAGTCTGATGACTACTAGGTAAGGCATATATTTGTGGTCATATTGTTGTATAAAATCCAGATGATAGATGATAGATGATAGATAGATAGATAGATAGATAGATAGATAGATAGATAGATAGATAGATAGATAGATAGATGATAGATAGATGATAGATAGATGATAGATAGATAGATAGATAGATAGATAGATAGATAGATAGATAGATAGATAGATAGATGATAGACAGACAGACAGACATAGACATAGACATAGACATAGACATAGACATAGACATAGACATAGATGCTGGTCTTGTTGTATTTGGGTCTTTTCCCATGTAAGATTGAGTTTGTCTTGGCAACCTTTCGGCGAGGTCTCACTCTCCATCTTCAGGCTGGGTTTTGGGTTTAAAGCGTGGTCGGAGCTGCAGCCTTTCTATATATCTTGGTGGGGAGGTGGGGAGTGCTGGCTTTATTTCAGTAAGTGGATTGGTTGTGTGGTTGTATCATGATTGGTAGATTGGTGCTGATTGGTGCTGATTGGTGCTGGCCGTGTGTCTGTTGTTGTTTCGTGTTGTAACGGCCTGGGTAGTTGGTGGGGCTCATTTGTTGACTAGGGCTGGTTTCCAGATATCTGGTAGGCGGGAGGTATCGTCACGTTTATTCATGTTGTGGGGGAGTTTCTTTATTTCGATAGTTTCCATAAATATTCTCTTGTTGAAGTGTTCAGTTTTGGAGATTAACCTGGTTCCTTCAAAATTAATTTCATGTCCTGTAGCTTTAAGGTGCTGGAAAAGGGAGGAAGTTTTTTCTTTTTTTTTCTTACTGCGTTCTTGTATTCTGCGATGCGGGCATTTATTCTCCTGTTTGTTTGTCCTATGTATATTGCAGGGCAGATTTTGCATGGTATTTTGTAGACTCCTTGGTTTTCTAGCTATATTTTGTCTTTGGGATTTCTTAAAATGTTGGGTATTTTTTGGTCAGTGTTGAAGGCTGTCTTGATATTGTGTTTGTGGAGAATTTTGCTGATTTTATCTGTGGTGCCTTTGATGTAAGGGAGGAGGGTGATGCTGTTGTCCTGTTCTGTGTCTCGGTTTTTTGGGGGAGTCTCCCTTTGGATTAGGTTGGCAATTGTTTTTCTTTGGAATCGGTTGGAGATTAATACGTTTGTGAGAGTGTGTAATTCAGTTTTCAGGTGGTCTTTGTCAGCTAGGGATTTGGTTCTGGTGATGAGAGTCTTGGCTATAGAATTGATCTGTGAGGGTGGTGATGGGATTGTGTGTTTAAGTAGTGGTTGCTGTGTGTTTTTTTTCCAGTAATGGTGTGTCCTAGGGAGCCATTGGGGTTTTGTAGATTAGGATGTCCTGAAAGGGAAGTTGCTTGTTTGCTTCTATTTCCATAGTGAATTGTATTTTGGGGTGTAGGCTGTTGAGATGTGTGAGGAAGTTTTCCAGTTTTTCTTTCCCGTGTGACCAAATCACAAAGGTGTCATCAAGATATCTAAGCCTGAGTTTGGGTTTGTGTTCACATTTATCTAAGGCGTTAGTTTCAAAATGTTCCATGTATAAATTTGCAATGATGGGTAAGAGGGGTGATCCCATGGGTGCTCCTTCTATCTGTTTGTATCTTTGTCCATTATGGATGAAGTATGTGTTGGTTAGGCAATGGTTGGTCAGGTCCAATATGTGTTTAGGGGGGTTGTGTTTGTTCTGGATAGCTGTCAAGGCTTCTTTCATAGGCACTTGGGTGAAGAAGGATATGACATCGAAACTCACGAGTAGGTCATTGAGTTGTAGGTTTTGTTTCTTTATTGTTTCTGTGAAGTGGAGTGAGTTTTGTATGTGTGAGGTGATGGATTCAGCATAGGGTTGGAGTTGTTTGGCGAGCAGTGATGTGCAGTGAGGTTTATGCCTGGTGAGGCTGGTGACGTCATCAGGAAGGCGGGGAATGGGACCACGTGTGCTGGAGGCTGAGGCTGCCTCAGTCTCCAGCACACGTGATTCCATTCCCCGCCTTCCTGAGCGCGCTCCACCGTCTCGCGCTCCGCAATCCCCAACAGCAGCTGCTTTCAGTGCTTTTCTGTGCGTCTAGCATTTAGGACATCCGGCTATCTACCTAAACGCCAGACGCACAGAAAAGAACTGAAAAGCAGCTGCTGTTGGGGATCGCGGAGTGCGAGCCGGCAGAGTGCGCTCAGGAAGGTGGGGAATGGATCAGCACACGTGATCCCATTCCCCGCCTTCCTGAGCGCGCTCCGCCGGCTCACGCTCCGCGATCCCCAACAGCAGCTGCTTTTCAGTGCTTTTCTGTGCGTCTAGTGTTTAGGACATCCGGCTATCTACCTAAACGGCAGACGCACAGAAAAGCACTGAAAAGCACTTCGCCTCCAAGCCACTTCGTCTTGATGACGTCGCCGACGTCGCTTCTGGGCGCGGACGGACGGAGGTAACCAGAGTGGTGCCGAGGGGTCCGGGCGGACGAAAGAGTGAGCGAGCCAGCAATGGAGGATCAAGCAGCCTGATCCTCGGTCGCTCGTCCGCCGGACTGCCTTGGTGCCACTCTGGCTACCTCCGTCCATCCGCGCATGGCAGCTGCGGCGCCGTCATCAAGCCCCTGCCACTTCTGGACGTCGATTGCAGTCGCGAGGAGCGCGCAAAGTACAGCGGAGGCAGGAAGGTTATTGGCGCTTCCGAGAACCCTCCTGCCTCCGCTGGTTGCCCAGCTGGCACTGCCCCGTGCGCGCTCCTCCTCCTCCCTCCTGTTCCTCTTATATATATGAAACTCCCTCGTGGATATTATTATTTTATATATTATTATTTCATGATGAGAGGTGAGGCTCTGCCTCCCCTGCCTCCCCTGACCGCACGTCCCTGTTGGCGAGGAATTTGGCAAGATGCTGTAGAGGTGAGCCTATGGAGCTGACTATGGTCTGAGTGGTTTTCCTTCTTTGTGTATCTTGGGGAGGCCATAGAGTTTGGGGCATCTGGATGAATTATCTCTGGGGATGATTCTTTGCTAGATGTCTTCACTGATGGGAGAGGCTTTTATTTTGGATTGGTGGTCTCTGTGTTTAGAGGTTTGTAAGCGGGGTTTTGGAGTAGGTTGGATAGTTTGGCTTGGTAGTCAGATGTGTTCCTTACCACTGTGGAGTTACCTTTGTCTGCTGGATGAATGATTATAGATATATAGATATAGATGATATAGATATAGATGATATAGATATAGACATAGATATAGATATAGATATAGATATAGATATAGATATAGAGATAGAGATAGAGATAGAGATAGAGATAGAGATAGAGATAGAGATAGAGATAGAGATAGAGATATAGATATAGATATAGATATAGATATAGATACAGATACAGATGATACAGATACAGATACAGATGGGATTGATAGCTATAGATATAGAAACACACAATTTACAAAAAGTTTTCCTGTCAGCTATGAGTCTATATCTGCACTTAGTATGGAATATCCATCGTGTCATATTAAATGAAGATATTGATAGCAAGGAGAATGACTGAGTAAACTATCAGTCTTTTAACTGAAAAAGCTAAGAATGGTATTCCCACTTTCAAGAATGATACAATATATAATTTAATAATTATATGATTTAAGAAACTATTTGGTATTTGTATAGATCTTGAAATATTATACAGGGCAGGCACTTGACGTCACTGCATCCTTCAGGAATAATAGATGCTGTTATCCATGGAAATTGGAGATCTCTGGATTCTGACTGGTTTTTCTGTTTTAGCTCTTTTAATGAATGGTTTATAATAACAAAGTTTTGGTTATGGTAATGAAAAAATATTGAGAGTAATTCTGGCACATGAATTATAGAGAATATTATAGAGAATCTTTTTAATACATAGAGGTGTCCCCTACGTTATCTTGAGCCCTTATGGAGTTGAAACAGGTAATTAATTAAGGAAGTTTTAGGGGAAAGACAACCTCAATCAAACAAATTTGATTTTCTTTATCAAATTATAATAATCTTATGGGACAACTGATTTTCAGATTTTCAGTTTTAGTTTTGGGGTTTATATTTTGATTTTTTTAATTTGATGGATCAAATTCAAAAATCTCTATGAGCACAAATAGTTATTACATAACCCCCTTGGTATTTGGTTGTCTCTTGAGTCATGATCTCATTGTGTTTCTAGCACTAAGACTGAAAGACATATTTGGAAGTTGATTATTTATTTTTCAGATGTGTGTCTTTTTGCTGCTGGCAAAGCCTATAATTTTCTCTCTTATCCTCTTTATAGGCTTAAATTTCAAAATTGTAAGCAAAGACTCTTAGATATGTGTGAGCTAATAGGGGCATTAAGATTTTATAAGATTTTATCTTATTTCTGATCAACTATCAAAACAACTTGAATTGTTGTAAGAGCAATTTGGATCGTTCAAAATTGGGGATTAGCATTAAATCCAATTGAAATATTTTTTTGAGTTCACAAGATCGTCCAGACAATTGTGGCTTCAGAAACACATAATTATTGTTGGATTAAAAGTATGTTGGATGATTGTAATGTAAATTAACAACTAAAGTATTGTTAAAATGAATATTGGTTACTTGCAAGAGTTTTGGAACAAAAATTCTAAATGTCTTAAATTAACAAATAATAAATGATAAAGGATCAGCCTACCCTTCATGGAGAGTACATATTTTCCTTCTTCATTGAATACTTCAGGGAAGCATACAAAAGGTTCCATTATTAGCACTGACCCACTCAAGCCAGTGGGAGGAGGCTTGCTATGGATCCCATCTGCTAAGGAATTCTGATGGGCCGGGTCAAGAAGAAGAGCCTTTTCTGCTGTGGCCCTCTACCACTGGAGCTGAGAACTGCTCTCACCCTTTTGGCCTTCCAGAAGAGCATTAAAACTTGATTTTGCCAGCTGGCTTGGGATCCCGAGAAGATGCTCATCACAAGAAGCTGTTGATGGGGTAAGAAGACCTTGTCCCCATGTTGCCCGTCTCTTAGTCCTGGTTTTGGTATAGTTTTAAGATTTTAATTTGCATAGCTTTAATATTTTTGGGATGCAGTATCTCAGTGGCTAAGACACTGAATTTGTCGATCAGAAAGGTAGGCAGTTCAGCGCTTCGAATTCCTAGCACCGCGAAACAAAGTGAGCTCCCGTTACTTGTCCCAGCTTCTGCCAACCTAGCAGCTTGAAAGCATGTAAAAATGCAGGTAGAAAAAATAGGGACCACCTTTGGTGAGAAGGTAACAGCGTTCCATGTGCCTTCAGCACACGGCCACACGACCACGGAAATGTCTTCAGACTACACTAACTCTTCAGCTTTGAAATTGAGTTGAGCACCGCCCCTTAAAGTCAGGAATGACATGCACGTATGTGTGTGGGGAACCTTTACCTTTAACTTAATATTTTAATTATTTTTCTAATTGTCTTTTTATAACCTGCAAGCTACCCAGAGTTGCCTTATAGGAGAAGTGGATGACATAAAAATATAATAAGTGAAAGATAACTGTTATGTTGGAGGAGGAGGAGCTTCCGAGGGAAATGGCGGCCTGCCTCTGAGCTCCGCATGACTGCGGGGGCTCTTTGCCGGGGTAGGGATGCTGCCGGCCCTCTGTTCCACCTCGAGGGCCGGGAATTTGTTGGCGACCACCCTCGGCTTTGTCCTGGATCCAGGCTGGCCCACCAGAATAGTCGGATAGCCGGGTAGAAGAGGAGAGCGTGCCGGCTGGAGCTGGGGATTGCCATTTTTGAGCTGGCGTTTTTTGAGCGGAGCGGAACAGAGCGGCGAAGGCCCGAGCGGAGGAATAATGTGGACAGGAGCGGTGATGGGGACGACCCTAGAGACCCGAGCGGCCCAAGCGGCGGCGGTATGGAGGCGGCGGCGGCGGTGGTGGTGGTCGGAGATGCCGAGCGCCGAACACCTCGGTCGCCATGAGTCCCAGACCAGCGGGAGGGCCGCGAGAGGGAGAATGAGGCCCGAGGCATCGGGGGGCACCAGAAGATTGGCAGGAGGACCGTGGGGGAGGCCGAAACGGTCCTGCGGGCTTTGGAACAACGGCTCTGGGTCGCCGAGTAGGCGGAGGGCCACTCGCGACGAAGGCTGGACATGGAGGGGAGGCGCTGGAGAAGCTAGTGGCCATATGCCTAAGGTTTGACTCTTTTGACTCTTTACCCCTGCCGTTTGCTGACAACTTGCCTCCCCCGCTCACTTATCAATTTTACCATTCTGACTATGGGCTATCTGCCCTTACCGTCCGCCACGAACTGCCTCCCAGCTCCACCCATAGACCAGCTGGCTAACTCACCACCCCATTCCTTCCACTCAGGGGTAGACAATTACCATCTATCTATCCCCCTTTCGTAGGGAATCCCGGCTTGCAAACTCATGGCAACAACTGCAGCACCCAAAAACGAGCTTGGCCCTGTGGCAAATATATGAACAAGATTTATTCGAGGTCAGACCTGCTGCCGCCGCGAGAGTCCCCCCTCTCGCAGGTATGGCCCTCCGCCCTTCCAAGGGCCCACCTTGATGATGGGTTCATTAACCCAGAGAGGTGGAGGAAGCGAAGACTCAGGGGTTTTTTAATAAAGTGTTTTTTAACAGTTTTAGGGGGTTCTGGAGTGGGGGGGAGGGTTAATCAGGCCAGGAGTGTGATTAGAGCCAGGCGAACAAGTGTGGTCGGGAGGGGAGTGAGCGGAGTGGGGGAGGGGAGGGAAAATGACATTCCAACAGAGGGCTTCGCTATACCAACGGTCGTAGGGAGGGGTGGGTGCGAGGACAGACGAAGAACTTGTAGTCGGTTGGGAGACCGTGGCCGTTGGACACGCCCGGTCACTTGTACCAACCCCCGCATTCTAGGTGGCCAGGATCTACAGAGCCAGGGCCTGAGGCTGATGTTATGTAACGCGAGGTCCGTTGTCAACAAGGCCCCCCTCATTAATGACCTGATCTCGGAGGGGGAGCCGGACCTCGCAGGAATAACGGAGACCTGGTTGGGCCATGAGGGAGGTTTACCCCTCGTGGAAATGTGCCCACCAGGCTACCGAGCATTCCACCAGCCACGGGCCCAGGGTAGGTGTGGTGGGGTAGCGGTGATTATACGGGAGAGTCTGGAACCGAGAGAGTTCACTGTGCCACAGATATCCGGGTGCGAGTCTCTTGGCGTGAGATGGGGCCCAGGGAGACAGTTGGGCCTGCTGATTGTATACTTGGCTCCTCGCTATACATCAGCGGCCCTGCCTGAACTCCTCGAGCTGATCGCAGAGATGGCGGTTGAGACCCCCAAACTTTTGGTTATGGGGGATTTCAACCTGCCGTCGATGGGTGAAGTATCCGAGGTGGTTCGGGAGTTCATGGCTTCCATGACAGCCATGAACCTGACTCAATTAATTCAGGGCCCCACGCACGAGGGAGGCCACACGCTGGATCTTGTTTTTGTCTCTGGCCAGTGGACGAGTGATCTGGGAATAGGGGACTTAGTTATTACGCCCCTGTCATGGTCAGATCACTCACTTCTCCGGCTTGACTTCCCTGGTGCTACCCTCCACCGCGGGGAGGCGGAACCAGAACGTCCTAGATGGTTCCGCCCCAGGCGCCTGATGGAACCGGATAGGTTCCAGATGGAGCTTGGGCCACTTCCTGTAGACCTGACCCGCTCCCGGATGGAGGACCTGGTGACCGCATGGAATAGTGCGGCCGCCGGGGCCTTAGACCGGGTTGCGCTTTTGCGGCCTCTCCTGTGGCAACGAACCACCCTGGCCCCTTGGTTTACCGAGGAGCTAAGGGTGATGAAACGCCACAAGAGACGCCTAGAGAGCAAATGGAGATCCTCCCGTTCCGAATTTGACCGACCACAGGTAAGAACCTACTTAAGGACATACCTTGTGGCATTAAGAGTGGCCAAACGTCGATATTGTGCCGCTCTTATTGTGTCCGCAGACAACCGTCCTGCCGCCCTGTTTCGGGTGACCCGCTCCTTTCTGTCACAGAGGCCGCGGGAAGCCCCCTTGCAGGGCAGGGCAGAGGAATTTGGGGAATATCTGCAGGATAAAATCGCTCAAATCTGGAGGGAATGGATCCCCCTCAGTGGGCTAGGGGGGACGTCCCAGGCGAGTCTTGAGATACCATTCTGGGAGGAGTTTGACTCTGTTGCCACCGATGATTTGGACAGGCTGCGTGGGCGACTGCGAGCCACCATGTTTATTGGACCCGTGTCCCTCCTGGCTTGTACTGGCATCCTGGGAGGTCACACGAGGCTGGCTCCTGGGGCTAGTGAACGCTTCATTGAGTGAGGGGTCCTTACCGGCCGCCTTGAAAGAGGCGGTTGTGAGGCCCTTACTCAAGAAGCCTTCTCTGGACCCATCTGAGCTAGCTAATTATTGTCCCGTCTCCAACCTTCCCTTTTTAGTGAAGGTTGTAGACAGTGTGGTGGTCCAACAGTTCCCACGTCACCTGGAGGAAACTGATTATCTAGACCTGCCCCAGTCCGGCTTCCAACCCGGGCACAGCACAGAGACGGCCTTGGTCACGTTGGTAGATGATCTCTGGAGGGCCAGGGATAGGGGTTGTTCCTCTATCCTGGTCCTATTAGACCTCTCAGCGGCTTTTGATACCATCGACCATGGTATCCTATTACGCTGGCTGGAGGGGCTGGGGGTAAGGGGCACTGTTTTGCAGTGGTTCTGCTCCTACCTCTCCGACCGGACGCAATGCGTGTTGGCAGGGGAGCAGAGGTCAACCCTGAGGCCGCTCACTTGTGGGGTGCCGCAGGGGTCGGTCCTCTCGCCCCTCCTGTTCAACACATATATGAAGCCGCTGGGTGAGATCATCCGTGGTTTTGGGGTGGGATACCACCTGTACGCTGACAATACGCAGCTGTACATCTCCACCCCGAACCACCCCAACGAGGCCGTCGAAATGATGTCCCGGTGTTTGGAAGCCGTACGGGTCTGGATGGGAGACAACAGACTTAAGCTCAACCCCTCCAAGACGGATTGGCTGTGGCTACCGGCCCCCCTGTTCAACCAGTGGATTCCATCGCTGGCCATTGGGGGCGAGCAACTGGCCCCCGTAGAGCGGGCACGCAATTTGGGCGTCCTCCTAGATGCCCGGCTGTCTATGGATGACCATGTGGCAACCGTGGCAAGGGGGGCGTTCCACCAGGTTCGCCTGGTGCGCCAATTGCGCCCCCTATTGGACCGGGATGCCCTTCGCACAGTCACTCAGGCGCTGGTGACGTCCCGTCTGGACTACTGCAATGCTCTCTACATGGGGCTCCCCTTGAGATGCACCCGGGGACTACAGCTGATCCAGAATGCGGCCGCGCGGGCAATTATGGGGAGTACGAGATACTCCCATGTAACACCTCTCCTGCGCGAGCTGCACTGGCTCCCTGTGGTCTACCGGGTGCGTTTCAAGGTGTTGATCACCATCTTTAAAGCGCTCCATGGCACAGGACCTAGTTACTTGCGGGATCGCATCCTGCCCCGTACATCCCTGCGACCAATTCGCTCTCACAGAGAGGGACTCCTCCGGGTGCCGTCCACTAAGCAGTGCCGGAGGGCGGCGCCCAGGAGCAGGGCCTTCTCTGTGATGGGCCCAGCCCTCTGGAATGACCTCCCCCCCGACATTAGGACTACTACTGATCTCCGCTCCTTCCGCAAGAAACTCAAGACCCACCTGTACCAACTAGCCGGCCTGGCTTAACTAGAACTCTATCCTCTAATCCCCCTGGCAATTTTAAATTTTAAATTTTAGGGTATTTTAATGTCTTTTTAACTTTATTGTTATTGTCTTTTTAACTTTATTGTTATTGTTATTTATGAATTGTAATAATTGTTTTTATTTATATATCTCCTCCGTGCAATATGTTGTGTATTTAATTGTACGCCGCCCCGCGTCCCTTCGAGGAGAGGGAGCAGCTTATAAGTTGAATTAATAATAATAATAATAATAATAATAATAATAATAATAATAATAATAATAATACACATAATACACATAATACACATAATACACATAATACACATAATACACCAGACATCACACTGGTTGAGAAAAATAAGGTTACAATCATAGACATCGCAATACCAGGTGATAGCAGGGTCGCCGAGAAGGAATATGAAAAAATCGCGAAATACCAGGACTTAAAAATCGAAATCCAACGATTATGGCACAAACCAGCAGTGGTAATTCCAGTGGTAATCGGCACACTGGGTGCTATTCCAAAAGCACTGGAATTACATTTAAAACAGTTAAAAATTGACAAAATCACCATCAGTCAAATGCAAAAGGCTGCACTGCTTGGATCTGCACACATATTACGAAAATACGTTGCGACGTCCTAGGCCCCTGGGTGGGGTCCGACTAGTAATTAATGCCAAATCCGGCGAAACAACTGGCCGCTGTGATACACTTCTGTTGATGCAATAATAATAATAATAATAATAATAATAATAATAATAATAATAATAATAATAATAATAATAATAACAATAACAATAACAATAACAATAATAATAATAATAATAATAATAATAATAATAATAATAATAATAATAATAAAATGAAGGAGAGGCCGTGCTTATGCGGATGCCTAAAACCCTCTGCCTTTAACAAGAAATCTAATAACTTGAGCAAAGTTTGTTTGATTTGATGTTCATAGATGTATTAATATACTTTTGAAAATAATGATATGGTTTAGGGATGTGAGTGTACTTTGGAATTATAGCTGCCAAAGTTGGAATGTATCACTGTACAAAGAATTATAGTAGTGAAAGTCAGTATTCTTTTTCAATTAATAGATAATATACTATGAGCCACCAGTATAAATTACCTAGGTTTAGTTAAAGCAACAGTTCAAATCAAGGAGACCAACCGACTGAAGATTAAAAATCAGTAATCACAGTCCAATACCCAGAATAATACCTAATCCTAAGGACCTATAACATGAAATATTATATTGGGTTGAAGATAATTAGTATAATAAAAAAAAACTACTGGTTGATATTTGTACATGAGTTCTATTTTTGTTAGTTATCTGTACTGATGAAGAAAAAAGAATTGTGTGAGGGGAAATATGCAGATGCCTAAAGCCTTCTGCTTTTAACAACAAATGTATTCATCTAACAACTCACACAAATTCTTACCACCCATACCTCAATGCTGCTGTCAAACATTTTAGATTGCTTTGAAGTGTGGATTTGAAAAAAAGGTACCATCCTAGAATGAAGCTATTGGGGTAGTGGAAAAAGAGGTTATCTGGTGAGGAAGTTCTCTGATGTAGATTTGCTGCCATCTAGTGAATCATAGTAAAGAGAGAGGAAAGAAAATTTTGTTTAAAGCTTCTCAGCCTTGTGACTAAGGCTGAGTGTGGTTTGCTTTCCTTAACTGTTAAACACACTTGATTCTGCTCATCTTCCATCAGCCCACTGAAAGAATGGTTTCATTTGACTTCAGAGAAATGTCATGTTAAGATTGTGTAACAGGCAAATTATCAACTCCAAAAGCCTGATGGAGTTCATCACACAGAGTGAAGGGAAAGGAAACATGTTTCCCCTTCTCCTTTCCAACTTTCCTCAGAGTTTCATTTTCCGTAGCTTTACATTATCTTTCCATTTAGTGCTGAAATTCGATTTTTTTTTACTAGCAGTTCTGTGAGCATGGTTTGGTGGGCGCGGCAGGAGAAAGATAGTGCAAAATCTCCATTCCTTCCCCACTCCAGGGGAAGGATACTATGAAATCTCCATTCCCACCCTTTATTGATAAGGGATTAGACCCTTATCAACACAAGGGATATATGGAAATTCTATCACACCCAAAAGGAATTTTTTTTTTAAATTCTAACTCTTGCTGAGTGGATGGGCGAAAAAGATACAGGAAAGGTAAATCCTGATTATTAGAAAAGAACTCACATTCGATATAGAGCAGTTGCTGAGATTCTTGTGAATGGATGTCTTAATTTTTCTATATTGAATTACTTAGAGGGAGTACTCAAATTTGCTTATGGCTGCTTAATGAGTTTCAGTTCAGCCTGCCAGGAAGTCTACAATATCCACTTTCTTATGGGGCACCTCGCTGCACCCTAAAATGAATCCTTACTCCCTCACACTCACAAAACAAAATTGCCAGTTAAACTTTGGTTAGAGATATGTCAGATCAAACTTCAGGATGGGTCAAAGATGTAGACATGTCATAAAGAAAATAATGTAAAGTATAATGTATATACAGTTGATTACAAAGATTTATAATTGTGTTTAGTTTATTTTGATCACAACAATGCACAGGGTGCAAATACAAATTTTCCTTGCAACAGCATCTTTATTTGCCCTTTGAATTCTTCTGACTATCCTGCAAATGGGCTAAGAGGTTGTTTTATTAAATAATTTACTGTAAGCATGGCCAGTGTATAATGATCCTATTATTATAACAATACAACAGCCTGATTCGAAGTTCTCCAGCTGGACAGACATGGGGGGGGGGGACTCTCAAGAGCCTCACATGAACCCTGTCTGACAAATCTATTCCGAGATCATTTTTGGATCAGAACCCTCCTGTAGAAGATGGGGCAGTGTCTCATTAGACCCAGGGGGAGGCAACAGGCCTCTCGCAGGTCAGAGATTTGCCCTCTGAATCAGAGCAGGGGCAGCAGCATGGCAACATGGCTGCACAGAAGCTGGCTTCCAGCCAAAGCAACTGAACAGGAGTGTGACGGAGACGAGATGAAAAACCGATAAAAAGATTCATTTAACCCACAGTCATAAATCAAAACTTGGAAAAGGCAAAGAATCTTGAAACTACAAATAATATTAATAGACAGATATGGATTTTGGCAAAAGGAAAGAAAGAAAAGGAAAATGGAGGGTTGAAACACTAGCCCTTCCAAAAAGCTATTTGAAACAATTCAGACAGAAAAGGTGAAATCAGAGAAGTGACAAACCCACTCAAATACAAACTCCAAATCTGGTTTTGGATTTGAAATAGAAACCAAACATTCTGAGGGATTTACTTCTTCTGAACTTCTTCCAACTAATATATCTTAAGCAACTCCAATTAGGGAAAAAATCAAGAAAAAAGCACTATCTTCTCACTGATAACTGATAACCTAATCTTGACTGTGCGGGAAGTTTTAATTAACCAACTGCCATAAATCAGAATTTGGAAAAGCAGGAGGCAAAGAGAAACATACCGGAGTCTGGCTGTTTGCAAGTTTGTTCCAATTAATATATTTTGAGGAGCTATAACCAACCGGAGGTGGAAGGTAGCAAGGGGGAAAACAAGATAAAGAACTGGGAAACTATGAAATTTTTCTTCTTCTTTTTTTCCTGCAAAAAATAAAGATGGCTCCAGCTTCTCTTCCGTTTTCACATTAATTGAATTAGCTAAATTTAAGGTGGAACAGAACCTCGAAATAAGATCTGCATAAGTAACTGCAAGTTTAGAACTGGACGTTTAAGGAAGAACAAAAGACTAAGATTGGTCCTGTCGCTCTTCCCCACAGCAGCTGAAGTAGATAAATTTAACTCTGAAAGAATAACTGTATAACTAACTGTAATTTTGGAACTGAACATCATGGAAAGCTGGGAATTTGAAGAACTATGTGAAATAATAAAAAATATGCATAAATCATTAAAATCAAGCCTAAATAGAATTCTGAACCCCAAGAAGCAGGGATTTAAAGAAGAAGGGAAGAAGAATGGGGAAAAGATAATGAAGGGGCAGAAACGGTGGGAAATAAAAAGCAGACATAAAATCCATTGGGCTTGGCAGTACTATAGGGAAAATTTGTTTGTGTCCCAACAAAAGGGAATAAAAAGCAGACAAAAGATGTTTCAGAGGTTGACAGTGGCATAAGGAAAATTGAAATAGGAAGTTGCGCCCCAACAAAGAGAAATATAAAATATTTCTTTGACGGTGGAGTGGAGAAAATTGAAGAGGGTGGACATATCAAAACAAAGGAAAGGGAGAAGGCAGGAACAGAGAAGTAAGACAAAAGATTTACTAGGAAAAAATCAGAGAACTAGAAATTATTATATGGGAAAATATAAAGCTAAAATAAGGGGTTTATTCCTAAACATGACAATAAAATGGAGTTGCTAATTGATTGAATATGATAATGGAAAGTAATTAAATAAAGGTCAAAATATATGGAATATGGACAAATATGAAACTGATATGGGGAGATTGTACAGCAGAGGTTTGTGTTTCACTTTTTTACATGATAATTAAACTGAATTGCTAATTGATTGAATATGACAGTAGAAGGACAATTAAGCATGGGTTAAAATATATGAAACATGGATATATTTATATAGAACCTTTAAGATGATTAATAAAGTGAGATGTGTACTGTTTGGAGAGGGAACATGAAATACAATGGGAAACTATTGAGATTTAACTCAGAATCACACATTGGGGCATGTAAGGATGTATAATTATATAAATATAATGATGAGAATAGCTGGGAATTGTAACTAGGTCTATATCTCGGCCAAAAATGCGGGGGGGGGGGGGGAGTTAAAAGCAGAATGACTATATATGTATACTTTTCTGTTCTCTTTTTTAAAAAAAAGATGGAAGATATATGTCAAAATTAAACATGTATATTGAAAAGGAATTATAAATACCATCAACATAAAATGGAGCTCGCTCAGAAGCTGAAATATACCAAGTAAATGATATGAAGAGTGTGAAGTAGAGTAGAGAGGTAAGGGAAGAAGAGAGGGGAAGGAGAGAGGGCAGGGGGGAAGAGGAGGGGAGAAAGGAGGAGTGGAAATGGGAGAGAGGAGAAGGAGAGAGGAAGGGGAAGTAGAGAAGAGAAGGATGACAGAGGGAAGAAAGGAGATAGGAAGGGGAGGAGAGAGGGAGAAGAAAGTGATGGATAAGGTACAAATATGGTGTATAGAGAGCAGAAGAGCCAATAATTGTTTTGGGGAGTTGATGGTAAGGTGAATTGATGTAAACATTTAATAATGCAATATGATGTTGGCTATGTAATAATATACATGTGATTATATGTTATGAAAATGGGAAAAAAACTTTTTAAAAAACAATACAACAGCCTAGGAGCACAGGAGTTGAGAAATGCATTTCTCCCTCTCTTCCCTAAATACTGGAAGAGTAGAGATCAAATGCAACTCCCATGGGAGAGCAATCCATAGCTTGGGAGCCATACTGGAGAAGACCTCCTGCATACTAGACATCTGGCAATTCTGCTCCAGAATTGACTAGTCCACACATCTTAAAGTTGTCCAGGTTGAAAAACACTCGTCTATGGGATCACAGGACTGTCCTGTTGTTGAAGCAGGACAATTCTTATGCCCTTCAGTATTGTAACATGCTTTACATGGGGCTGCCCTTGAAAGGTATTCAGAAGCTCCAATTGGTTCAAAATGCAGTGGCTTGCATGGTCTATGCACGTGCAATTGTATCATCTCTCCTGCTGGATGTGCACTGGCTGCTGATCTGATTCCGGGAACAATTCAAGATACTGGTTGTCACCTTCAGTACCCTACACAGCTTGGGACCAGGTCAGCTGAAGGACCATCCTTTCCTGGTCACAGTTACCTGACTCACAAGAGCAGGGAGGCGGGGAATGCTGTGGGTCTCCTCTCCTAAGGAGGTACATTTGGAACATCATTCCTGCAGAGATTAAATTGCCTCCCACTTTGTCACTCTTGTGCAAAGCTCTGAAGATCTGGTTTTACCAATGGCTCTAGAGAACCCAGAGTGGAATGGAGCCCATTGAGTAGCTTGCTTGTTTGATTGAAAATAAGACCACCCCGGATAATAAGCCCAATTGGGTTTTTGAGCGCATGGGCTAAAATAAGCCCTCCCATGAAAATAAGCCCTCTCTGAAAATATTGCAACACAACAGCAGCCATGAGGTGACTGTGCTCGGCCACTCAGAATCACTGAGAGCTAGTGGGTGACTATAGAAGTTTTCTTAAATAATATTCTTAAATAAAATAAATAAAGTATGCTTCACCAAAGAGAGGTATGTCGTTCATGATTTGGAGATAAATAAATATCTATCTTTACTCTCAAGGCACATCTTTTATTTTCTGTGCATATGGATTCGCCCACCATCACCACTGATTGCTTACAACAAGACCCTCATTTAAGGTCTCAGCAGGTGGCAGCACCTGACTGACCTTGGCAAGGCTTAGAAACTAAGCAAGGCTGAGCCCAGTTGACTACTTGAGCTCAAGGAAATGCCAGGGTTTTAGATTAGATTAGAAAGAAAAAAGAAAAAAAACCTGAAGAAGTTACAAGCCACCTCTTAGTGTTGCCCCCCAAAGTACCGTATTTTTCGGAGTATAAGACGCACCTTTTTTCCTCAAAAAAGAGGCTGAAAATCTGGGTGCGTCTTATACACTGAATACAGCATTTTTTTGCCTCCTGAAACCCCGCCCTCTTCATCAAAATGGCTGTGCAGAGCGTCTAGGAAGCTTTTAGAGAGCTCCTGGGGGCTGGGGAGGGCAGAAATGAGCAATAAATTAAATGATTAACAAATTAAAGCAGCCCTCGGTTAATGACTGCCTAATTCAGTGACAATTCAAACTTATATAACAGTGCTGAAAATGGATTTAAGATCATTCCTCAAACTGAAGACCATCACAGCGTCTCCATAATGCAATTGTGTTTTGGGTGCTGGGAGACTGACCTGCATTTATGGCAGTCAAAATATCCTGCAGTTGCGCAATCACCATTTGTGAACTTTGTGCCATCTTTCCACAAGCAAAGTCAATGGGGAATGTGGCAGAAGGTCACAAGTCGCAGTCATGTGACCTTGCATTGGTTACATGTTTCACTTAATGACTGTGTCTCTTAGTGACAGACTTTTCAGTTCCAAATGTGATCTTTAAGAGGGGAGTACCTGTTATGGGACTGCTTCTCATCTTTTAATATATCTTTTTTTCCTCCCACAATTACTTATTCTATTCCAGGTAAGTGGGCACACTTTGAAACAGGGCATCACTTTGCAACTCACTTATCATTTTTATTTTGTAAAATAAGATGGGATACCAGACGCATCTTTGGAGGTCAGAGGCTAGAAAAAGTCAATATGGTGGCCAGGACTGTATGACTGAAGCATTGCCCTTTTCAATATGAAAGAAAAGCTTTCAACCAGAGGTGTAGTTCAGCCAGTTCTGACAGGTTCTGGAGAACTGATAGCGGAAATTTTGAGTAGTTCGGAGAACCGGCAAATAGACTGGCCCTGCCCCCGCTGCCTCCCAGCTGATCTTCTTTTGTTGCCCTGAACAGGAGAACGGAGCTGGAAAACAGGTTAGTGGGGTGGGGTGAGGAGGGAACGGGGATTTTGCAGTATCCTTCTCTTGCCACGCCCACAAAGCCACAACACACCCACAAAGCCACAACATGCCCACAAAGCCACACTCACAGAACCTGTAGTAAAACTTTTTGAATCCCACCACTGCTTTCAACTGCATGGCTGAATCCACCATATTAAAATTTTAAACACACATCCTCACTCCCTTCTTCCACAGATGCCCTTCTGCAAAACCCAGGGGAAACTATCAGATTACATCTGAGGGTGGCCCTTTGTTTTGTGGTATAGTAGCTGACCATTTTATTAAAAAAAACACTTTGGCGAGGCAAGTAACCTTAGGACACTCAAGAAAAGATCCACAGCCACAATGGCACCTTAGTATCATATCAGAAAGCTGAGCCTGGCCCATTTAGGAATATTTAAGGGCTCTGCCGTAATCAGAAATGAGATATTTGTAGGGGGTGGGGAATTCAGAGCCATAGTCTCTGCAAAAAAACTATGATCATGTTGCAATGTTGCTTTTATTTTCACTTTATTTTAATTTTTTTTGCCTTCCATGTTTTATTTTAATTAAGGAGAAACAGAATTGCTCTTCAATTACAGAAATCAGGAATGAAAACTTAAGGTTACAATGAAGGCAACTAGCTTGTACAAGAGAAAGTGCATTTCAATCCTTCTTCACCCAAATGTCGATTTTCCTTATTCTCAGCCATTGCTTTTGTGATGTTCTGACTTGAATTCGGAGGCACTCTATGTCATTGCTTCTTCGCTTATCTTCCAACTCAAAACGCCCATCCTTAAATTTTCCTATTCCTCTGAATATCATGCATGTTTGCCCCTCTTCCAAATAAACTTTGAGCCTTCCCTCTTCAACCTGGCCATCATAGAGGATGTCCTTCATATATTCAGCTGAACCTGTGTAGATCCGAATCTTCTGGATAATAATTGGATTCCCAAAAACAATGGTGAAAAAGCTATTTGCTTCCACCTCCTTGCCCCAAAAGACACCTTTCCCAGGAGGGCACACATTTTCCGGTGGATAATTTAAAACAATGGGAATATTTGTGAAACAGGAAGCACTAAGGAAATCTCCCGAGTCTCCCGAATCTTCTTCAAACTCGGGATCAGTGATCTCACTTTCGAAATTGTGAAATGAAGAAACCCTCCCTACGTGTTGGAAAAGGGAAGGCCGGAAGGTTATGGTAAGTTCTTGAGCCCTTGACTTATGGAACAATTGAAGAAGGTGGTCTACAGGCATGTCATGGTAGAATATCAAGAGGAATCGGGCTAACCTATTAAGATCAGCATTATGATACAGCTTCCCAATGGAGCCCAGCGGGGAAAATGATATTGTGATCCAGTGTTTCTTTGCATCGTGTAAGTAGCTTTGTATGATGGATACAAAATTGTAAGCACAAACAATATCATCTTCTAACATCAAATAATAGTGGGACAGATTGGCGCAGAAATTAACTAAATAAGCATAGTCCACATTTTGTTTGGCTGCGTAGCCAATGTCCTCCTTGTTGTCCCGATGTCCTTCCTTCAAATTCCATAATGGAGGATAACTTGCTGTAGAGCTTTGGATAACAAGTAACCTTTTTTCATTGATATGTTCATTAAATGCTGCTTTAATTTCTTCAGCAATTTCGACATTCATTTCAGAATCATTATTGGCAAGGTATATCACTAGGAGGATCTTCTTCAGTTCTTCTGGAGAGCAGTGATTGAAAATGGACTCAACTGTCGCCAATAAATGGTATTCCTTCTCTTTGTAGATCGATGAGATTCCAATACTCATGAACTCTGGAAAAAAAGAGATAAAACAAGCATCTGTAGCAATGATAAAACATATCCTTTGTGACAAGCACTTCTTATGGATTCTTTGGGAAGCTCTGTTAGGTAGGTTATTTTTTAGTATAGTAATAGATTCCCATCTCAAATTGTGGTTGAGATACAAGAATAGACTATCATCTCTATATCTATCTATCTATCATCTATCTATCTATCTATCTCTATCTATCTATCTATCTATCTATCTATCTATCTATCTATCTATCTATCTATCATCTATCTATCTATCATCTATCTATCTATCTATCTGCCTAGCTAGCTAGCTAGCTAGCTAGCTATTCATCTATCATCTATCACCGTGATGGTGAACCTATGGCACGGGTGCCACAGGTGGCACGTGGAGCCATTTGTTAGGGCAGATATTACACTGTCAGCTCCAGCGCGCATGCACATGCTGGTCAACTGACCTCGGCCTTCTTTTTTGGCCATTTTCATCGGGAATGGACTTCCGGTTTGCATGTTGGGCCATTTTTCGCGCTCCGGAGGCTTCATAGAAGCCACCCGAAGGCTCTGGAGGGCACAAAACAGCCCTACAGGCAAACCGGAAGTCACTTAGCTCACCCTCCGGAGCGTGAAAAACGGCCCTACGGACAAACCTTGTCAGATGGTCCCAATTCCAACTTCTCCTCCAGGGGCTCTGGAACTGAGCTCTGAAGGCACCATGACACCATGGTGGCACAGTGGTTAGAATGCAATACTGCAGGTTAATTCTGCCGACTGCAAGGGGTTCAATTATCACTGGCTCAAGATTTACTCAGCCTTCCATTCCTCCAAGGTTGGTAAAATGAGGACCCAGATTGTTGCAATATGCTGACTTTGTAAACTGCTTAGAGAGGGCTGCAAAGCACTGTGAAGTGGTATATGCTGTAAGTCTATTCTAGGGTTATACCTGATATATCAAGCACTGTTTCTCAACCTTAACACTTTTAAGATGCATAGACTTCAACTCCCAGAATTCCCAGCCAGGAGTCTAAGTCCATGCATCTTAAAGTTGCGAAGACTAAGAAATACTGTTCTAAAGTGACAGAGAGGTCCTTGCCAGAGATTCTTTGAGCATAGTAAGTCTTTTGGCCACTCTTTGTCATAAGCTTTCATGGATTTAGGAATTCATAGAATGCATGTTTCCACATGTAGACAGCAACATGGCTGATCATAAACCAATCAGAGGAACAGGGATATTTGTGGCAGGCCTTATATGTGATAAATTAAGTTGTTGATTTAGCCAGTATGGTGCTTAGATCAAACTATACAATATAGCCCATCAACTGTTTGGAGTTATTTGCCATGGTGGCGCAGTGGCTAGAGTGTAGTATTGCAGGTTACTACTTATGCTGATCACCGGCTGCCAGCAATTTTGGCAGATCGAATCTCACCAGGCTCAAGGTTGACTCAGCCTTCCATCCTTCCGAGGTCGGTAAAATGAGGACCAGATAGTTGGGGGCAATATGCCAACTCTGTAAAACTGTTTAGAGTGGGCTGTAAAGCACTGTGAAGTGGTATATAAGTCTAAGTGCTATTGCTATTTGGACTATTTAGATTTTGTACATTTGTAGGAGTCTCAGGACACTGAGATGTGATACAAATCTAATAAAATAAATAAAAATGTTTGGGCAAACCACCATTCCAGAAATGCATACATGAAAAGAATGATAAATTTAATAACCGTGTTATAGAAAAAGAGCCTATACTTACTCATTTTAGAGGAAGGTGATCCAACAAGATATTGGTATTTAATGGGTAAAGGACCCCAAGAGCTTTCCAGTACACTAATGTTTAGATTCTCTGGTTTCTTCCAAAAAGGATGCTCTGGGATTATAATCTTCTTTCTTCCTGTAGCCTTAAATGTAAAAAAGCATATTTGAATACTGGCATCCATTAGCTCTATTTGTAGTTGCCTGAGTGTTATCACCACCTTTAAGTCATTCTCTGTATTCTGGAATAGCAGAGGTCAGTCATTCTCAACCTGCAGTCCGTGGACTCCTGGGGGGGGTCACTTTGTCATCTCAGGGGGTCCGTGAAGGCTTGAAGAAAAGTTATGATTTAAATCTTGAGTTAAGATTTGAGTTGGGGATCCGTGGCCATGGTCCTTGGCCACAAAAGGTACTTAAGGGGGATCCATGGTAAAGAAAAGGTTAAGAACCACTGATAGAGGTCTTTATTTGACTTTTTTCAGAGGTTGGCAACGTCTCCTATCAAACGTTGATGAGCCAGAACAGGAAAGTAAGCAAGGGCCTAGTTTGGTTTCTCCTTTACTGATTTATAATTGCAATTATTATTTTCCTATTTCATTTCTTACTACTAATTCATTATTATGCTCCCCTTATTTCATTATTATCTTTGATTTCCATTTTATACATTTTGTTTCCTAGTTTTATTACTCTTATTTCCTTTTTATTTCTCATTTCAGTCTTATTCCTGTCTTTGATTGCTAACATATCTTTAAAAAGTCACCTTCAAGACAAACTCAACCCCCATTGACTTACAGAGACACAACCATATAGCTTTCCTGGCATGATATAAACACAGTTTGCTACTACTTTATTCTAGGATATTGTTTCATCTTAAAACAGGAAACGTTTTTTGAAATCAATAAACATCTACAAAATTTAGAAATCGGGAGAATGCTTCTGAAGCTTCCAAACCACACTCAAGACAATCCACTGAAGGCAGTGGGCTTGTGTGTTAGCTCTGTGTATTTTCAAATGAAACTTGATTCCTAGCTGTGTGGCTTCTTGGAACCATTTTTGGTTTCCCATTGTCTTCCCCTTAAGGTTAAAAGACAAAGATTAGCCCAAAGTCATTCATTTGGCTTTGAATGAAGCACTCATATCTCTGTACTCCTAGTCCAGTACTTAACCATTGGATCAAATTTGCTTGGGCTTTATGGTTTACAGATGCAAGTCTGATTATTGTAGATTTGTAACCTTTCCAGCAAATGGATGGGAATCCTTATTGACACTTTTAAGAGTCAATACAATCAAGGTCAAAGGTCTTTCTAAAAGAGGTAGAACAACATCTGTATATCCTCAGCTGAGAAGTCCTACCAAAGTGGTGGCACCGTGCCTCCTCGTGGTCAATATAACTGAAAACTACGACACTGTATAAATTCAGTAAAAAATGGGGGGGAAACCCCTCCTACAACTTAGATAATGAGGGTGATTTCCAAGATGGGGTTGTGATATGACATTTGTATTTTTATGGTTTGGGAACTCAAGGAAAGCTGAACTATATATACTCTAGTGATAGCTTCTCAATACTAGCACTAGGGAGAAAAATTATCCTGTATTTTTTCTTCAGGTTTCCATTTAATTTGATGAAAGAAAAACCCCTTCTGACATGATTTCACAGCAGAAAAGATTTCTCGTCAGAGAAAGTCTCAGGGGTGGAATATGGTGTTCTTGACCTTTTAAAGTTATGAGCTGGCCAAGGAGTGTCTTCTACTGCATAGCTCTTTTACCGCTACTGGTTTGGGCAAACCAGTCCAAACCGGTTATCCTGTCTCCCATGGAGATTTTTTCAGTAGAGGTTCTCCTGTCATCTCCTGAAGAGTTTCTCATGATGAATATTTTCTTGCCTTGGAAATATTGTCAGCCCAATTTCTATTCTGGGAAGGGTGGTGACTCAGTGGTTAAGATGCTGGGCTTGTCGCCTGGAAAGCCCAGGTTTGAGACCTGCAATGGGATGAGCTCCCATCCATGCCCCCGCTCCTGCCAACCTAGAAGTTAAAAATCCAGCAAATGTGAGTAGATAAAGAGGTACCACTTCAGTGGGAAGGTAACAGCATTCTGTGATGTCATGCTGGCCACATGACTGGAAATACATTTCGATAGCGCTGTGTCAGTGGCCTTGAAATGGAGATGAGTATTGCCCCTAGAGTCAGAAATGACTATCAGTGTAAAGTCTGCAGGAACTTCTTTGTCTCTCAATTTCTATATTCTAAACTTTCATTTAGTTGAAAGTTTCCATCTATGCAAATGTTTGCCTAGTGTTGTTGATTATAGTCAGGGGTAGGATTCAAAAATTTTAGCAACTGGTTCTCTACCCGGTTATTGGGTGGGCGAGGCCATGATGGGTGTAGCGTACTCAGCCTCTTCCACTACAGTGTGTGTGTGTGTGTGTGTGTGTGTGTGTGTGTGTGTGTGTGTGTATTTTTGCCATCCCCAGACTCCGGAGGATTTCTTCCAGCCTCCAGGAGGGCAAAAATGGCTTCCCCCGGGCTCTGGAGACCACCCGGAGGCCAAAAATGGGCCCATTTCCAGACTTCTGTAACTTCTGGGAGGCCCATTTTTCACCCTCAGGGAACCTCCATGCAGGTCCTGCACTTACCTGGCATCCAAAATGGGCCACGTGGAGATTCCTGGGAGGGGGGGCAGCCAGTCCTTGCAACTACCAGTTCGGTGAACCAGATGTAAAATTAGCATCCGGTTCACCTGAACCTGTCCAAACCGGGTGAATCCCACTCCTGATTATAGTCTATGCATGAGTCTATGCATCAACTGTCAAACCACAGACATTCTGCAGAGTTGCACTAAACCTACATTTTACATTGAAATACTTTATAAGAATAATACATATTTAATACATGAGATCCACTTTGGTGTAGTGGTTACAATATGGGGCTTGAAACCTGGAGACCATGAATTCTAGTCCTGCCTTTGGCACAAAGCCAATTGGATGAACTTGAGCCAGTCATTTTCTCTCAGGCCCAGGAAGGACACAATGATCCACTTCTGAGAACCTTGCCAAGAAAACCTCAGGGACTTGTTTAGGCAGCCTCTGAGAATCGGACACCATTGATGGGAAGGAAAAAAGCATGATTAATTCCAATGCTACTCTAATTATACTACAATGTTACATATGTGTCATGTATACTACACCCCCACACACACTTACACACACATACTGAAAAGTCAGGCACTCCGAAGAATACAAATCAAGCAAAACAAAATACAAACTTCTTAAGAAAATATTAAAGGCTTCAAAGTTTCATGACTAACTCAAAGGGGCTGTTTCCCCTCCAATTCTCAGTCAAGGCAATTCTCTATGCTGGCTGCATCATGTGGCCGGCATTAAAATATGGAATGCAGTAACCCAGTGACATGCGGTGAGGTTTACGGCTGGTGAGGTTAGTGACGTCATCAGGAAGGCGGGGAATGGGACCACGTGTGCTGGAGCCTGAGGCTGCCTCAGCCTCAAGCACACGTGATCCCATTCCCCGCCTTCCTGAGCGCGCTTCGCCGTGTTCCCCGATCCCCAACAGCAGCTGCTTTTCTGTGCGTCTGGTGTTTAGGACATCCGGCTATCTACCTAAACGCCAGACACACAGAAAAGCACTGAAAAGCACTTTGCCTCCAAGCCACTTCGTCTTGATGACGTCGCCGACGTCGCTGTTGGGCGCGGCCGGACGGAGGTAACCAGAGTGGCGCCAAGGGGTCTGGGCGGATGAAAGAGCGAGCAAGCGAGCGATGGAGGATCAGGCAGCCTGATCCTCGGTCGCTCGTCCGCCGGACTGCCTCGGTGCCACTCTCGCTACCTCCGTCCGTCCGCACATGGCAGCTGCGGCGACGTCATCAAGCCCCTGCCACTTCTGGACGTCTATTGCAGTTGCGAGGAGCGCGCAAAGTACAGCGGAGGCAGGAAGGTTATTGGCGCTTCCGAGAACCCTCCTGCCTCCCACGGTTGCCCAGCTGGCACTGCCCCGTGCGCACTCCTCCTCCTCCCTCCTCTTCCTCTTATATATGTGAAACTCCCTTGTGGATATTATTATTATATATTATTATTTCATGATGAGAGGTGAGGCTCTGCCTCCCCTGCCTCCAATGACCGCACGCCCCTGCAGTAACCTTTCCCTTGGAAGTGATACCTATTTATCTACTAGCATTTGCAAGCTTTCAAATTGCTAGGTTGCTTGGTCTCAAACTGCGGCCAACAGCCCTGACAAGTCGTATCTTGAGCCATCGCACCACCCAAAATGAGACTATACTATTTCATTTTTAGTTGCTATAGTAAGAATACAAAACATTTAAAATGAACAAAATAAAGAGCAACACTATTTCAGAACTCTTTTTTTAAAAAAAACTTACCATGGATGCTGTCATTTGGGAGCATTTGCAACTCTTTTTGCCTTGCTTCCAGAGCATAGCTAATAATATAAAGAGTCCTAAGAGAAACCACAGCCTGATTATGTTTCCACAAGTGGAGGTTAAGGACTTCCGCCCATTCTTAGATTTCATTGTAGTTTTTATTCCAAGACCCTTTAAATGCAAACAACAAGCCTTAAGGATCTTCTACAGCAATAAAGCCACAGGTACATTTGAGCTGAAATTTTTATATTTTTATATAAATGTTAATAGCTGTTACTGAAGAACTCTTGAAAGCAACCATTTTTTAAAAAAAAAATGTTAGCAAGATGTTCATTTATACCCTCAAGAGCTGATCACGCATATCTGCTTTTCTCGAGAAGTGAGCTAATGGTTACTACCCCCAATTGCCCACCTTAATGCTGCCAAAAGAGGGTGATTGCTTTTATAATATAATATTTACATACCATTCAAAAGAGACAATTAAAAAGCTAAGGAGAAAACAAAAGACCAGAGCACATTCTCTCCAGCAGCCAAAACCCAGATAAGCAAGGATTAACGCTAGGCAAACAATCAAGCAGAAAACAATACCTTAATCAAGTATCTGCCAAGATGAATATCACCGCCCCACCAACACCAGAAGGGCAAGCTGCTGTATATAAACAGCAAGCAAACCTCACTTACTCAGACAGATGGCGTTACCTAGTTGGGTAATAAAACATTTGCAAAGAAACAGACATGTTCAGGGAGCACCAAGATTCCATAGTATAATCTATTAGGAGTGTGTTAGCTCAGAGAAAGCTGGTTAAAAAAAAAAGGCCAAGAGTTGCTCACATGGATAAGAAATAGCAAGTCTATAAATCAACATCAGACCTATATACAAGATCATGAATTTGGCTTGCTGAGGATAAACCAGAATAAATAAAAACCAAGTGTCTCCTGTTAATGGAAAAGCCACTGTGCTCCTTTTTCATTTTGCAAAAGTTAAATCTTAATGGCATTAGTTGCATGCATGCATACTTGTTTGCTTCTTTATTTTGAAATGGATTTTTTTTTAAAAATCCACTTGTTTTGTACATTGTCCTCTAACCTAACAACTTCAAGATTACAAAGCATACAATAATGCAATTGCTATTTAAAACAAAGGGAACATGAAAATACAACTTCTGCTAAATATTTTTTTTAATTAATCCAAATTGCTTCCTACAGATCCTCCCCTCCCCAAAGATCTTAACTGTGGACAGTGGTTTTAGATAATAATTTTAGATTGCTTTTGGGGTGCTGTGTTAGTATGTTTTAAGCTCCCAAATTATAATTGGTGGTTTGCCATGGAGCCCAGAGATCTCTATTTATTCTACTGCATGCCAGTTCTGCCCAGAGGATTTCATTTACTTTCTTAGATTAAACGATGGGATGATTGGCATTTGATGATACCTCAGCTTATATACCACTGGACAATTTGTCAGAGCTGTTTCAAGTAGATATTGAAAGTATGGGAATAAGATGGCATCTTGGAAACCAAGAATTAAAATCCCTAGCCATCTCTTTCTAACCTGTGATGATTCTCAACCCTGGCAACTTTAAGAATTCTTAAAGTTGCCAAGGTTGAGAAACATTGTTCTAGCCATTCATGTCCATTCCAAAAGGAGCAGGGTCACAATTGGAAATGTTAAAAGTCATCTCCCAGAATCACCAGGATTCTGGATTCTGCAGGATCCAATCTGAGTCGGTCACCGGCACCAGGTGTTTGTTCTTCCAAGCTTTCAGACTCATGCTAGAGCCCATTCTCAGTGAATTTCTCAATCTCCAAGATTGTGGATACTATCCTAAACTAAACCCCAAATACAGGCTGAAATGAATGAGTACTCAGAAATGAGAGGGGTAAAATTGAATACAATAATTGGCCAAAGACTAGCAATCAAGACTAGGGGTTTTTTTTTTGTCTTGGTTTCAGCCTTGCCTCTTTCAGGACCACCAAAGCTTATTTCTCTATTTTAAAAAATGACCACTTTGGGGCAGTACTTGTCCCAGAGAGTATCATTAGTTGGAAGAGGAGGAGCACATATGTAAACCACAGTTTTCTAGAAGATTGTCAACATCCTCAGTCACATAAGCTCAAAATTATCCATAAGAACGAGGTTAGATGATGGCATGGTTTATCCATCTCTAATTCTGCCAAAACTGTAGTATGTAAGTTAGAAGACGTACAAAACTTTTATCTCGTCTATACTGTACATGCAAACCTGGGGCCAAAAGTTTCAGTTCCTGACTTATTGCTTAGGTTAATGACCTGAAAGAGGTCTGTTCATCGATGCTTTGCAGATTCAAGAAAGGCTAGAAATGGTTTTTTTCCTGCTGCCATCAACACTGAAGAATATGGGCTTTCATCAAAGTTCAGCTACATTTTGCTTCTCCTGCAAAATATTTCACATTTCATTATGCTTAAGTTTTTAAAAAGATGAAATATTCTACAGTTTGGATAAAAGCATGTTGGACTAAACAGTTTGCTGAGAACATTTAGCAGGATCATGGCAGATCCTCTGGTCAATGAAGATACAAGGAAACCCTCTGGATCTGTATGTCACTAAAAGTAAATAATAGCATAGGATTCCTTTCCATCCATTGTAGAGTCAACTTGGCAACCAAACATAACTTGCTTAGTGACTTGTCTACGACAGTGAAACTTTCATAAACTCCATATTGACAGATTGGACCTACCTTACGTCTAATACAAGATTGAAGTGTGCTAAAGCAGCCACAAAGTTTGTCTCATCAAGATAATGATAATATGATGCAAAAGTATTACACATCTCTGTGTTTGGGATTCCTCAACACTATCTTACTACGATTCGGGTGACTATTGAGCAGTTGGGTGAATGGTATAGTTACATGTACATCTTGCTTCTCCCATTCAAAAGCAATGGTTCAATGCTGGTCAATTGCTAGTCAGAAGTCCTTTTTTTATCTAAGAAAGTCTCTTTATTAGAGACTGACCCAGACTATCTTCTAACTTGAACATTTCTATATTTGCTGCTTATTTCTGCTCTATTGAGAAGGGCCCTTCTTCTTTCACTTGGTATGGGAAATACAAAAGCAGCAAGATGGGAAATAAGTATATGGATCAAACCATCATCTATAAGATAGATGATGGATAATAAATTTATTATTATTATTATTATTATTATTATTATTATTATTATTATTATTATTATTATTATTATTATTATTATTATTATTATTATTATTATTTCTTGGATTTCTAGACCGCCCCCTCTCCCAAAAAGGGACTCGGGGCGGTGTACAGTCAATGCAGATAAAAATACAATCATAAAACAATTAAATGCATTTGGATGGAGGAGATAGGCTGTACAAGAAATAAATATATTCTAAAACCCTAAAAACATCCCCAATTAAAAACCCAAACCCAATTAAAATAAATCCCCGGGAGGTAAAACTAAGAAAGTGCCAGGCCAGCTGATTGAAATAGGTGAGTCTTTAACTTTTGACGGAAGGAACGGAGGTCGGTGGTGGTTCGAATGTCGGGGGGGAGGTCATTCCAGAGGGTTGGGCCCATCACAGAGAAGGACCTACTCCTAGGTGTCGCCCGCTGACACTGCCTAGCGGACGGCACCAGGAGGAGTCCCTCCCTGTGTGAGCGAAAAGGTCGCAGGGACGTGTGTGGTAGGATGCGATCCTGCAGATATCTAGGTCCTATGCCATGGAGCGCTTTAAAGATAGTGATCAATACCTTGAAATGCACCCGAAAGGCCACAGGTAGCCAGTGCAGCTCGCGCAGGAGCGGTGTTACGTGGGAGTAACGTGTACTCCCCATGATAACCCGCGCGGCTGCGTTCTGAACTAGCTGCAGTCTCCGGATGCGTCCCAAGGGAAGCCCCATGTAGAGGGCATTGCAGTAGTCCAGGCGAGATGTCACCAGCGCATGAGTGACCGTGCGCAGGGCACTCCGGTCCAGTAGGGGGCGCAATTGGCACACCAGGCGAACCTGGTGGAACGCCCCCCTTGCCACGGCT
This sequence comes from Natrix helvetica, assembly GCF_964273705.1. Lineage (NCBI taxonomy): Eukaryota > Metazoa > Chordata > Lepidosauria > Squamata > Natricidae > Natrix > Natrix helvetica. Next base: position 101,226,031 of record NC_138548.1, read on the forward strand.
GCCACATGGTCCTCCAGTGACAGCTGGGCATCAAGGAGGACGCCCAAATTGCGCGCCCGCTCCACAGGGGACAGTTGTTCGCCCCCTATGGCCAGTGATGGTGTCAGCTGGCTGAACCGAGGTGCCGGTACCCATAGCCACTCGGTCTTGGAGGGGTTGAGTTTGAGTCTGTTGTCCCCCATCCAGACCCCGACGGCTTCCAAACACCGGGACATCACTTCGACAGCCTCGTTGGGGTGGTTTGGGGTTGAAATGTACAGCTGAGTGTCATCAGCGTACAGGTGGTACTCAACCCCAAAGCCACGGATGATCTCACCCAGTGGCTTCACATATGCGTTGAACAGGAGAGGCGAGAGGACCGACCCCTGCGGCACCCCACAAGTGAGTGGCCTCAGGGACGACCTCTGCCCCCCTGTCAACACACATTGCTTCCGGTCGGAGAGGTAGGAGCCGAACCACCGCAGAACGGTGCCTCCGACTCCCATCCCCTCCAACCGGCGCAATAGGATACCATGGTCGATGGTATCAAAAGCCGCCGAGAGGTCTAATAGGACCAGGATAGAGGAACAACCCCTATCTCTGGCCCTCCAGAGATCATCAACCAACGCGACCAAGGCTGTCTCAGTGCTGTGCCCGGGTCGGAAGCCGGACTGGCGTGGGTCTAGATAGTCGGATTCGTCCAGGTGTCGTGGAAACTGCTGCGCCACCACATTCTCAACAACCTTCGCCAAGGTGCCTGATGATCAATGATAGATAGTTAGAGGATAGATAGATAGATAGATAGATAGATAGATAGATAGATAGATAGATAGATAGATAGACAGACAAGAAATACTTATAGATGATGATAATGAGAGAGAGAGAGAGAGAGAGAGAGAGAGAGAGAGAGAGAGAGAGAGAATAGATATAAATAAAACAGACAGATATATAGATGAGAGATGATAGACAGATACATGATAGACAGAGATAGACAGTTGATAGATATATGATAGGCAGATAGAGATATGTGTGTGAGAGAGAGAGAGGTGGGGAGGAGAAAGATGCAATACAAAAATGCAAGATTGTTCCTCTTACTGGCAGAGAGAATTGGAAGCTACAAAGATCAGCTCTGCTACCTTTGGGAAGTGGGCTTTTTTTAACCACTGTCTTTTTTGCCTTATCCCCCCCCCCAACCTCAAGAAAACCCAAATGGCTCAACTCACCTAGTAATTACCCAATGATTATTCTATATGCAGAGTTTGAATCAGCAACGATTTTCATCAGAGCTCAACAGTCATTGCACTGCAGAAGCCACCAACTGCCATAGAATTTATCTGCCAATCAACAGGACAAGAACCTTCCCTTGGGTTCTTCTTTTGCTGCTGTTTTTACATAGACCTCCCCCTGCTTCTTCATTCCAAGCTGCTCTTCATTCCAAGTTTATTGCCAAAGGGGATTATGACCATCTATTTACTCCGAGAGCACACCATGCATGTTTGTAGACAATGTAGAGTGAGGCTAGACCTTAGTAGTAAAATCACATGTATACCTACAATTTTGATTGGCTTATGCAGATCACAACAAACAATTGTTTAAGTGACAGGTTGATGAGTCAAAATTACTCAATCCCTATTGTTACTAAATGGATTCACATCATGCTCAGCTGCAGACCTTAATGTCCTCCTGAGACCAAGTACAACTTTTAAGTCCTAATGGTGGTTTTGGGGACATCTAGCCATGACCAAGATGACTGAAAATCTTCATTCAACAACTTTTAAGATTCTTGACAAAGTAATATTTGGACCCAGGGGATCATTTAGTCTACGCACACTGTCTTGGAGGGAAAATCAGAACCGATATCAGAACCACCACCGACTTTCTCTCCTTTCGACGAAAACTGAAGACTCACCTGTTCCGTTTAGCCGGCCTGGACCATTCATAACCTCATTATACCTCTTGGCAGATATATTTTAACTGGGTAATTTTAATTGGGTATTTTTTAGGATTGTTTATATACTGTTTTTATCTGCTTTACCTGTACAGTGTTGTATTGCCCCCTCTTCTATGTTTTTATGTTTCCATGTTTGTAGTCTATTTTATCTATTTCATTTGACTGTACACCGCCCCGAGTCCCTTTGGGGAGAGGGGGCGGTATAAAAATCGAAATAAAAGGTAAAGGTAAAAGGAAAAGAACTATAGAAAGGATATCATATTAATAATCCCAGTTATAATGTTGGGATGCCTGTAGCTGGGTTTTTGGCTCCAAAGTGCACAAGCCAGCCTTATATCAACTTAGGAAAAAAGAATAGGGTGAGCCATTTGACGAGAGAGAAAGAGAGAGAGGGAGGGAGGGAGAGAATGCATCTGGGTAACTTTGGGCAAGTCTAAATCAGCATCAGCTTCTTTGACAAGCTGGCTGAAAAATTAAATTCCTTGTTGCATCACGCATTAATCTCTTCACCATAAGAATTGCAGTGAGGGTTGTGCAAAACAAGCAGACCCTGAAAGCAAGCAAAACATATGGCTAGGAATAACAGTCATTGGACATAACTGCTTCACAGAACCTGGCACGAGCAAAGCCCAACCTCCTTGGAGTGTCTGTGGAGATTCTCAGACATCCGGGTCATGGTTGTCCCAAAGGTGCTTTTGCAAGAGGCCCCTGGAGTTTCTGTTTTTTCTTTGAAGGCGTTTTGCTTCTCCAAGCAGCTCCTTGGATGAGAAGCGAAATGTCTTCAAAGAAAAAAACAGAAACCCCAAAGGCCTCTTGAAAAAGCACCTTTGGGACAATCTCCTTGAAGAGTTAAAGCAGCTGCATCTTCTGGAAACTGAGTGTGTTGCCCATGAAACTCAGACACTCAAGTCTGCAACTAGTCCCTAAATTTGAGAAACACCCAATACTTTTGCAAAGTGTTTTTTTTTTTTTTATCATCACCACATGCCAACAATAAGTACCAAAAATATTTCAGGCAAAGTTTTTTAAAAAGCCTTTAATAAGGCAGTGAGTGATCAAGCCTTTGTATAGAGTTACATACCTTTGATAGATGTCCGAAAAAATAGTCGCCCTTAAAATATGTTGCATCTCCTCCTTTCTCACCCAGTTTCATTCTTCCTTAACACTTGCAACTTTACATCAATGTAATTCAGCTATGTTGATTAATTTCTTAGGCACTGCATGTCGAAGTACAGGTAATTGTCATTTAGTGACCATAACTTGGTCATTAAGTGAAGTGGTTGCTAAGTGAAACTATGTGCTTATGATCTTATTTCAGCTTTGCTTTGCTTTCAGACCTGCAAAAGACAATGAATGCAAGGATTGGTCACAAAGTTACTTTTTCACACCATCACAACTGCAAGCAGTTGTTAAACACGGCAATGGCTAAAAGAGGACAAGCTACAGCGGTGAAGCATTATGGAACCAAGCAGATTTTATATATGCAATAACAGGATGATAGAAAGAGTTGGAAGTCTTCTAGCCCAGCCTCTTGCTCAATCAGGAGACCTTATCCCAGTGATGGTTAATCTTTTTCTAAAGGTGTGCCAAAATTGTGTGTGTGCTATTGCGTATGCATGCCCACCCACCTGTGAATGCACGCACGACCCCCCCCCCCCAATGTGGGAATGAACTTCTAGTTTTCTCGTTGAGCCATTTTCCGCCCTCCCCAGGCTTTAGGAAAGCTTCCGGAGTCTGTGGAGGGCTGCAAAACACAGCCCAATGGCTCAACCGGGAGTTCAGAAATGAACTTCCGTTGGGCCTGTTTTTCACCCTCTCTTGACTTCTAAGGCTTGCCTGAAGCCTGGGGAGGGTGAAAATGGCCTCCTCCGCCCTCCGGAAGGCCAAAAATCATGGAGCTGAGGGCTGCCCTGCCAGAAAATATGGCTCCATGTGCCACCTGTAGCACACATGCCATAGGTTCGCCATCATGGCCTTATATCATTTCAGTTTCTTCTTCAAAACCTCCAGGGATGGAGCACCCACAAATTCTGAAGGCAAGTTGGTCCACTGGTTAATTGTTCCCACTATTAGGAAATTTTTCCTTAATTCTAGGTTGCTTCTTTCCTTGATTAGTTTCCATCTATTGTTTCTTGCCTTGCCTTCTGATGCTTTGGAAAATAGCTCTAAAGAGGCATTTAAAATAAGAAAACAGGCTTAAATAGTAATTTTAAAAAACTTAGTCTTTTGTGTCAACAGCTTTCTATCTTCCAGAAGCTACATTCTTCTACCCCACAGGGCTGTCATAAGGCCCACTTCCCTGGAACATGTTAATTTTATTGTTGCATTGAAGTAGATTTATGACTTTCAACATCAAAAGTAATTTGTATGAAGAAGTCATCAGACTATTCTTTTAAATACCACACCACAAAAACACTCTTCCACTTATAGAAGTTCTTTTTTCTTTCTAAACTAAGTAGGAGTTGATATGACTGGGTTTTCATTTAGTTGGAATCTGTTCCTTGGGTTCCAACTGAAGACCCTCCACACGCTAGCGGCCAATGTCGTTAATAAGCCAAGCTTCACTGTTGAATGCGCAGGTTTGCCACATGGTTCCTGTTGAGTTTGCAGCCTGAAATTTGGCCTCACCGTCTGTGGTTTTCAAGGGTTTCAGCAGATGCAGACCATTGGTTTAATGTTTCATAAGGACCCCTGCTGTAGCTTCCACAGCTTGTCCCATTGCCTTGGGAACAAGGGGTAACATGCAAACAATAGAACTGATGCCACTCAGCAATTTTGTGGTTGTAAACAACATCCAGCACCAGGTTTTCTGGCATTTCTATTTCATCCCATCTGCAGTAGAAGCTATTTTCTCCCCCACATGCATGAATAACATTCTTCCTTTTAGCTTTGTGCCTATTCCTTGCTTCCTTTTCTTTTACAATGTCCCCCCCCCCCGTAACTTGAATGCAATGTGTCTTCAATGTAACCACGAGAAAAACATGAGTTGTCATCATCTGAAGACACATAATGCATTTTGAGGGCTTAACTATTTTTCGCCGCTAGATATTCTTGTGTTTTTTGGGTTCGGTTGACTTTTCCTTTGCTAGATTGCTTAACTTCCAATTTTATTCATATAAATGTTATGACTAACTAGCCTGGGACATGTGGTGGAGATCACCCAGCGTGTTAAGTCAAAATACAGCAACTATATTTGTGTGTGTGTGTGTGTGTGTGTGTGTGTGTGTTCTAACCATTGTGATCTGGAATCCATCCATCCATAAATGATGATAGATGATTATGAGGAATCCATGTCTTTATTGAAGAAATCTCAGATCAATAAACACGTCCTACCACGTTTTGCAAACTCAGTTTACATGTTTACCCAAAGTAAGCGTTGAGTTATTTCCAGGCTGTTATGTTTCCAGAAACGTTATTTGTGTGTTGTTGCTTATCTGTTTTAGGAAGCTATGTGTAATTATCTCTAATACACACTAACTGACTAATTGGTTCAGTTTGCCCTCAACCATCTGCGTAATGAGCCTAGGGAGAAAAATTCAGAACTGTAACATCAGCCAAAATTTTGGATTCAACTGCTTCTTCCCCATCGCTTGCATTTTTGACCTGAGTCTGAGGACAACAAAGGATTAAACCTGTGGATTTCTTTTTTTAAATTATCCAGTTGTGGACTTTGGACTTCATGTACTTTTAATACTAAGATTATTATTTTTTTAATAAAAAGGGTTCTCACAGATAATGAAGTTTTTATGAGCAACCTCCTAATGATAACCATCCTTTGTTGTTGTTGTTGTTGTTGTTGTTGTTGTTGTTGTAATAGCAAAGAATGTACAGTGTGGCACCCTGAGGATTAACTTTGTGCTTGTGTTTGTGTGTGAGCTGGAAAATAGTTTAGAACTCAGTCATTAGTTTCTTGTTGCATAAAATGTTAACGTGGTTAACATTGCTGCTTTGAATTAGTACTTCAAGGATATATATTTTTTAATCTACAATAGTGATAGAGGTGGGATTCACGTGATTCTACATCAGGAACACTGAATCAAAAAATAGCAAACCGCATAGTTAGACTAGTGAGTTTTGTATATCATTTATGTTTTTTCCAACTCAGTCACTGTCCTGAAGAACCACAAGTTCAGGAGTGAGCAGAGGTGGTGTTCCCAAGGGGAGATGGCAGTGGCAGGGAAGGAAGAGCCTTTGGGGTTCTTTGCTAATACGATCTGGAGAAACCTGGCCCTGCCAGTTCTTACTGGATAAGCAAAAACAATCAGAAAAATATGGTATGGCTCAATGTGTTAACTCCGGAAACTAGACTAATCGAATGCATTACAGTTAACCACGAATAAGCATATTATATAAATATAAATCAAATCTTTATTATGGTCATAGACCAAGACATATGTAAACATAACCTTTATAATATATTATAGTCCTACTTGATTTGATTTCCAAATAAGAATTATATTATATACTTGTGACTGAAGAAAGTTCTTCCCCTACAATATTTGTAGCCATGGTAGTCTCAGTCTCAGTCTCTCTCTCTGTCTCTCAGTCAGTCTCTCTCTCTCTCCCTCCCTCCCTCCCTCCCTCCCTCCCTCCCTCCCTCTCTCTCTCTCTCTCTCTCTCTCTCTTATCAGTCACCATCCATTCATTCACATGTACACACACATACACAAATATGCCCATCCCCTGAAACTGATTCCACAATAAATTGTTTTATTGATGACGAAAGTGTTAGTTTTCTTTTGATTCAATTCTTTTCTTTTGGCTGCCACAACAGATGGGCAAGGCTACTCTTAGAATCTGGGCTCACACAAGGTTTGAATGAGGATGGTGACATCAACAGGAACTAACTAGTCACAGAAATAATGAGCACCAAACAAACCAATATGAGAAAGGGATTAAAGTAATAGAGACCAGACCTGGTTGGTTCTACTTTAATAGCCAGAAAGTTAGCTAAGCATTTTGGAAGCTATGCTTCTTTATACAAACTTTGGCTACCGACAGGACAATCTAGAACAGGGGTATCAAACTCACATTGTCATGCCGGCATCATGTGACATATCGGGACTTTCCCCCCCCCCCCCTTTGCTAACAGGGCTTAGGCATGGCCAGCATGTGATGCATCCAGCCTGCGAGCTGGGCATTTACAGCTCTGATATAGATCTTTAAATATGTATTTTAATATGTATTTATTTTGCAGGTAAGAATTTATGCAGTTATTGGCAAATGCAATTGATAACAGGACACAGGTTTAAAAATCTGGAGTGGTTGTATGTTTGTTTTTCAAAAACTTCTGATCATCTTGAGTTCTGGCAGAAATTGCCAGTCTGTGGCAAAGCCAACAAATGCTTTCCCAGGAATTCGTTAATAGCATAATGAGGCACATTGTCCTCTAATGCCAACTTTCCCTTTATTGTAAAAATTTTTTTAAACTGAATAGTTCTTGAGAATTAGTTCAAACAGCTCATTTGGGAACACACTTCTTGTTTCAGGTAATTCCAGCTCCATTTCCTGATTTCAGAGAGTCTCATGTTCCAGTTTACACAAGTAATTTTGCATCTTCCCAAAGACCTGGAAATTAGCAGTAATTGAAGTTGGGTTACCTTGACAAGCCACTAGGTGGCTCCATTTGCATGGCAAGTCATTCATTCAAGGCATTAGCGGCTCATTGCTCAGCCTTGATGCTCTATCTATCCTAACAGCTTTAATAATACATATGGAGACAATTACTGTATGCTGAATCACAGTGAGCCGGCACTTCATTATACAGATGCAATTCTAATGCAATCCATAATGTTTCTCAACTAGCAATGATATTAATCATGGTCTTTTGCATCTCAGACTACTCACTTGTGTAAATAGCTAATAATTATTTGCTGCCCTTTAAGGACACTAAAACCAGCTGTTTGCAACAGATGTCTCACTCAGCCTATTGGTCTGCCTCGTTTTAATCACTCATAACCATAATGAAAAGATGCACTCTGGGAAGTTTTACAACCTCATCAGTTTGCATCAACAGGGTCTCTGGAATTGCAGCCAGTTAGATGCATCCGGAATCTCCTAGGGAGCCCATGATGGTGCTTGTGCTTAACATCAGATAATCAGAGCCCGTGATGGCGAACCTATGGCACATGTGCCGCAGGTGGCACGCGGAGCCATTTCTGAGGGCGCGCGAGGCATTGCCCTGTCAGCTCCAGCGCATATGTGCACGCTGGCCAGCTGACTTTTTGCCTTGAATCCTCCGGAGGGAGAAAAACAACCCAATGGGCAACCCGGAAGTCTGTTCCTGAACTTCCAGTTTACACGTTAAGCTGTTTTTACCCTCCCCGGGCTCCTAGAAAGCCTCTGGAGCTGGGAGGGGGGAGCAAAAACTGACCTTCGAAGTCGGAAAACGGACCATTTCCAGCCTCTGGAGGGTCTCTGAGGGGCAGGGGAGATCATTTTCAACCTCCCCAGGCTCCAAGAAAGCTGTGCGTGCATGCATGGGACAGAGGGGGGGGTCATGCACGCATGCGCAGGGGGCACAGCATGGGGGGCATTACATTATGGAGATGGGTACACCCGTGATAGCGAGAGCGCTGTGCTTTTGGCACCCAATGCGAAAAGGTTCGCTATCACTGATCAGAACTATTGTTGACAACAAGTATTCTCCTTTACTGATGTTGACCTTATGGGCAAGATTCCGAGAGGGAACCCCTGCTATTTCCTGCTTCTCAACCTGCTCCCAGAACCTGCAGCATAAGGTCTTTAAAAAGGCACAAAGTTTACAGAGTAAATCTGCCAACACAAGTCTACAAGGATTTATACACATCCCAGATCAGGATGGCCCATGACTGAAACACACAGAACTGTGCTAAGTCCAAAGCCTTTTTTTCTTAACCATTTCTGAAGGATGTACAGCAGTAACATCTGTAAAGGGCCTTCTCCATGGTGGCTCCCTCTCTCTGGAACATCATTCCTGCAGAGAATAGAATGGCCCTCGCTCTAGCACTCTTCCAGAAGGAGCCAATTTAATGGCTTATGTGATGTGTTGTTGGGGGTGTGTGGGGTTATTACATTATTTTATTAATTTATTATATGATTGCTGACTTTTATAAGTTTTACTGTTTTATATGTGAGGTTTTTATATTCCTGTAAACTGCCTTGAGTCGCCATGTGTGAATAGGCGGCAATATAAATTTCCTAAAATAAAAATAAATTGCTTTCAAGCTTTAGAAGCAGTGCTAATTACAACGTCTCTGTTTGAACTTCCCTTTGTAAAAGATAGAAGAAGTGGAGATCTGGAAAGAGCAGTTGGATTTAAGGAGAATCATGGATGGAATTACTACAGGTAGTTCTTGTTTAATGACCATTTGTTCAGTGAGCAAACTTACCATGATGCTTACTGACTGGTACTTGTGACCGATCCTCAAAATTCTGGCCATCCCAGCACCTGGGGATCATGTGATTATAGGTGATCTGGGCATTGGGCAACTGATTTGCACTTATGATTGCAAAATTCCATAGTCACCTGATCACCACTTGAACCTTTCCTGTTGGCTTTCCTCAAGCAAAGTCAAGGGGAAGATCACAAGTTGACCCTGCAAGCCGCTTGCACTCTATCTCTCTCAGCAGCATCACCTTACCTGCCAGCTGGGCAGCTTGGAAGCCACCCGGGACTGGATTAACAATCCATGATCCTTGTTTAATGGCAGCGATGGGGAGCGCAGCATTGTCATTCCTCAATAATGCAGTCATGTGACATCATACTTTATAATTATATCACTAAGGAACAAAAATTCTGGTCCCAATTACCACTGTTAAGCAAGGTCTACCTGTAGCAGGGATATCCAAACCCCTAACTTAGGAATTTTAACTATTAATGCATGCCAGTTTCTTTTAACAGCACATGTGACAGAGCTCTGAAACTGTTAAACTTTCCATAGTAGACTGGAAGGGGAGGGGGGATGAACAAACAGGACTCTGTGATGTCCTGTATATCATCAAGTTCATTTTGAAATCATATTCCACTAAGAGACAAAGTTATATTCTTGATCAGAGCCACTTCTGTTTTGCCTCTTGCTTTGATCAAAAGGGGAGGAAAAAGATACATACAATACGTTTTACTTTATGAATTACAATATAACTTGTCTTTAACAATAGGCACTTGTGTGAATGTTCCCAAAAGAGACACAAGGCTGAAGGAAAAAAATTATCCTTTCCTGCTTACAAATAGTCTTTCAGGAATAAAGGAATCTATTATCAGCTGCACCGCAATGTTTATGTTCTCAACAAGTAACTAAAGAGAACTTCACCGACTTGGTCGCGCACGAGAATTTAGCAATTATTTAAATGGAAACATTCTGGAAAAGGTTAGCAAGACGTAAAGCAAGATTTTGTGAGTATGCTTTTCTATTGACGATTACTACAGTCGGCAATACTTCTACAAAGATTTATTAGCCCTTTTGCTATTCATCACTGCCAAGATGTAGAATATTGTTCTTTTAAAAATGAATACAGTTCACATTTCATGCGTTTTAACATACCACATTTTCAGAGTAACTAATCTGTTTGTTCATCTATTGGGGCAAGTCAGAGACATTTGAGATACCATTATTGTCACCTTGGTGTACAAAATCCGCCTTTTATGTTAAATAATTGCCACTCTAGCAGCATTAAGTGGTTTTTTTTTTAACATAGGGACACTTCAATGAAACGTTGGTTTAAAAATTGTATGAATTAAAGAGAAATTAGGGAGTGTTCAATTATGAAGGGATAATTTACTAATGAATGTAGTGCCTGCATATTTTTGAAAGCCAACTCCAAATGTGTGTGTGTGTGCGCGCGCGCATGCGTACACATGCATGCGTGTAGGTAGGTAGGTATAGATACACACTCTCTCTCACACACACACACACATCTATGATATTGTGCTCAATGGCTAAGACGCTGAGCTTGTTGATCAGAAGGTTGGTGGCTCAAATCCCTAGCCCCACCTAATGGAGTGAGCTCCCATTACTTGTCCCAGCTTCTGCCAACCTAGCAGTTCAAAAGCATGTTAAAATGCTAGTAGAAAAATAGGGATCACCTTTGGTGGGAAGGTAACAGCATTCCGTGCGCCTTCGGCATTTAGTCATGCGGGCAACATGATCACAGAGAGGTCTTCGGATAGCGCTGGCTCTTCGGCTTTGAAACGGAGATGAGCACCGCCCCCTAGAGTCAGGAACAACTAGCACATATGTGCAAGGGGAACTTTTTCACACACACACACACACATAAAGGTTCCAAATATCTGTCTAATAAATTCTAACAGGAAAATAAAAAAAATCAATCTGTGATTTTCAAGAGGCACTGAAGATGCTGACTTCCACATGCTTGAAGCTCAATTTACTTTTCCATTAAGGTTGGTACAGTAAGCAGAATTTCAGCAGCGATGAAACGAATGCCAGTGAAAAATGAAACAAAAAGACAAATTTCCTGCAATCCAAACCGAAGCATGGATTGCGAACTTTGCACTTCTTTCGGTTTGGTCACCCGTGAAAGAGGAAAGGAAAATATATATATATACTGGATGGCCGTGAAGCATTCAATCAAAACAAAAGCTTTCATATCAATGACAGGAGAGTCACTAGCTGCCATATGTCACTCTAATCTACATATGCTAAGCTGAGCCTGGCCAATGGAGTTCCGTCAAACTCTTCCCTGACCCTGCTGTTCCCTATAATGAATGGCCCTTTGTCAGCAGTGCTAATGCTACACAATCTGTTTGGCCATATTGCCACATGTAGCCCAGCTTGGTGCAGCCCCGTACATTTTGCCACATCAGAGACCCGTGCTGGATGCTTCGCAATCTGTTGCTCTTGAAAAGTGGCTGCAGGAAAAGGGGGCCCTTCATTGTTACCCCTGTCAGGCATTCCAAGTGTCGCTCTTCTGAGAGCAGCTGTCTCCCAGGCCTGGGTTGAAAATACACTTCCTGCCAACAACTTGGCCTGTTGTATGAAAACAAATTGCAGGGTGAAACAGAGTTGTTTTGACCAGTTCCTTCAAGTGTGTAGGTTACACTTTCCAAGTCTTCAAGCTACATGAGATTCCATCCTGCTCCCCTGCCTGTTAGGATGACACCTCTGATTTGGTGCTGTTCACTTTTGCAATCGGCACACTCCCTGATTCCAGGAAATTGGGATACCTCTTATCCTAAACTGGGACTAATGTACTCTATAATAAGGAGTGAACTTTTTGCTGAAGAAAGCATATGATATTAGGGGAATATTCTTGGCTTCAAGTTATATAGTTCAATCAATTATTAGTCAGCCCATGAATCAATTGCTTCCTTTGTGGGCATCAGTTATAAGTGACATTCATTTTTTATGTGTTGAGGATGATTACTAAGGGTGAACTTATTTGTTGTTGGAAGCCACTTTGATTTTGCTTTCTAATGGCAGGGGAGAAAAAGATATAATTTCAAGCACAGGCAAGTTGCTTTTGTTTAGTACGTTTTCACCTTGCGTGTTTCTTTTTGTTTCTAAAACTTCCTATATGTGTATCTAATTATGTATTTGTAAAGGCATTTTTATAAATATTCCAAGTATTTTTAAATAGCGCATTTTTAACAAAAATGAAACCAAAATGCCGTAAGATCTGCTTACAGCCACAGAATTGTCATTTTAAAAAAAATAGTAAAAGAAGAATAAGATTTCTCCTGCTCTGTCTTGCATTGTCATGGAGTGTAAAATAGATTAAAAGGCAATGCTTAATCAAGTATAAATATTTAAGTTGCTTCCAGATTTAGTTTCCATTATGATCTAGGTTTATGAAAATAAAGAGTTCTATGTAAAGGAAATCACTGTTTTCTACACGAAGGATTCATTTATCATTTATTTACATGACTCTCCAAAGAGAGGCAAAGTGGCATTTAAAAGAGGTGTGAAAAACAAAAGGCAGTAAAATTAAGACTCTATCCCTAAATACTTAAAGCTCTTTGAAGAGCAAATATTAAAACAAAAAACCAAAACACTACCACACACTTTTGCAATACACAAAATTTTGCAATACACCAAATGTTAGCCTAGAAATAGATAAATGTATAGCTGCTGTAACTATGCATCCTTTATTACAAAAGACAGTTCTTTTTTTCAGAGCCATGTCCTTTAGATTTTGTTTTTCAAAGGTTCACTTTTGACTTAACTTTTACTATACAAATACTACCACTTCGTGCATAGGATTTCATGTACCTGTGAAAAAGATTGAAATTGAATTGTCTTTTTAAAATTTTTATTTATTTATTTATTACATGTATATGCCGCTCACCTCACTACCAGGTGACTCTGTACTGTTTGAATTTAGATAGTTTTATTAGAAGAGGAGTTTATTAAAAGGTTTTCTTGGCTTTGCTCTCGGATTTTCCTTTGTAAAGCAATGTTATAAACATGACAATTTCTTAATCCCGATGAGCCTATTTCAGATGAGCCCTCTTTTTGGGTTTGTTCTTTATTTGTTTCAAGAAAATATGGTTGCTGAATTTATAGTACACAATAAAGGGAAAGGGACTTTCTGGCATGTTCATTTGAAGCCAGAATAATAGCAAACGGCCTTTTGCAGACAGTAACTATTTCTTATCTGGTATGTGTAAAACATCATTTCCCTCAGTAGTCCACCTTCCGTTTTCCACCAGTTCCAATATAGTTTACTCGCATGATACAGGACTAAAGGAGAGACACCTGCTGTAAAATAAACTGAATTTTGTCATGAAAAGCTCCCTTTGCCACGAAAGCATATTTCCCCCTCCTTACTAAGACAAGGTTTATATTAAGTACATGCTGGCAAGCCAAAAAGGCTGTGTGGATTTATGGCCGGCTTTACTGCTGTCACACAAGGGAGACACGTTTGTGGTACTTGAATTGTCAAAAAGTCTATGCGACACCGCTGCCTTCTCAGCCATTTTCTTCAGCAGGATCCTGGTGTGTGATATTATGAATCAATACACATTCTGTGCATGATTCTTCTCCTTTCCTAACTAAATTTAATAGTTACTCATCTGTGGGCCAGGTTGCCCAAAGGCACCAGCGTTCTTTAGGTATTCATTGCTCAGCCGTGATAAGACCTTCACTCACTGGACAATTCTAACAGATGATTTTCCATTATGAGCATCCAAAGTTGACCCAATATCATGTTTCTTGCACAGATCATCATCCTCTTTTAACGACTTTATAATTCCTTGTGGGGTGGAGTCTGGGCAACTGAATGGAACTGGGTGTTTACTGGCAGGATGCCCTTCCTGTCGCCAATGCGGAGTTATATTCAGCAGATATATTCTCAGTGTGCCCAGAGAGAGAAATATCTGCCTCTACCTAGGATCGAACTCACAGCCTCCTGATTGTGAGATGAGAGCTCCACTTCCAGGCCACCGCACCACTCATTTCTTGCACTGATACACTGATTATTTTATTTGCTTATTTGTCTGAGACGCACTGCCCAAAGTTTACAGAGCATTACACAGCCCCAGGGCCTCTGATTGTGTATCCCTGTATGTATCCCTTAATTGGCCTTTTGTGCCACTACACTACACTATACTGCAAAAGTATTGAGATGGTTAAGCCATTAAATCCAGGGTTCACATACCTGACTGGTTTTATTAGTCATTTGATCACAGGCAATTAGGAAATCCTAAAGGTGTTTTAGCAAATTAAAGAGTGGCAGCAATGTCCTAGGGAAGAGACATAGGCTTTTGCAATAACGGAACACTCTCCATCAGAACTTGTAGATTGCTATTGTCTGCTCCCAAGGCCAGGTAAGGGTTCAATTATACTGTAAAGTCAGTTGGTCTTCACATTTGCTCCTGTCCATGCAGTGACCACACAGAGTTGAGACTGTCTAGGATCTGACATTCCACTCTATGGTGGCCCAAATATTGTGGGTATTCACAATATCTGGGTAATTAAGAGAAACGACAGAGCCTCTAACACATACCAACTACTCCAAGAAAACAGTGAACATAGTACTTAAAGCTTGGGTAGGAAAGCCTTGGATCTGCCCATTGTAATGTCTCGCCTTGGCATCTCTTGCCAGGAGGAACCAAAATGATCTGGAGAAGAAAACAAAGCCAAAAAAAAAAAAAAAAACCCACACTGAACAGAAAAGCAAAATAAAAGCAAAAATGCAAAACACATGTAGGTCAGTTTAATAATTTCTCCAACATTCCTCTAAATACACAGTTCTCCCAATTATCCTGTCAACGTGAATGAAACACAAACATACTTTGGAACAAAGCCAAATCATCATCTCTGAACTATGTAGTTAGATATGAAAAGGCCAGCATTTCTGAAATTTTCCAGTGTTCTTTACTACTTTGAAACACAATTGTTTCTCATGGAATGTAAGTTAATCCTAGTGAAACAGATTTGTTGAAACTCTACGCAACAATTCAAGAGAAAGAATGGGCTCATCCAATTGTTACCAAGCTATGCAATAAATATAGTAATGGTAATATCAAACAAAATCAAATAAAAAAGTAGGAGGAGATAAAAAAAAAGCTCAGAAGTTTGATGATGCACATTTTATTCAAACAATGGCACAAAGAGAAGGTTACCTCCCCCTCCAACTTCTGAACATCTGAAACATCTGGCTGGCTTCTGTGAGTAGCAAAATGTTGGTCTGGCAGGGCTCTTGCATGGCTCCTATACAGGAAAAATATGCATTTGGCACAGGAGAGAAATTATAAGGAAAACGGTAGGGAGGATTCTGGAAATTATAAAGAAAACAGCCAGAGCAATAAGAAAGGGGTTTGATTATTTTTAGTATTATATTTTTTACAATGGCCCTTTCCCACATGAAAGTAGGTTGAAATTGAGACACACAGCAATACAGATATATGATGCCAAAATATTTTTCAGTGCAATCTCATTATTTTATTCTTCTGTTCAATCATTGTCCGGTTCTTGGAGACTGTCAAGACCCAGCAGTTTTCTTGGTGAGGTTTTTCAGATGTGATTTTTCATTGCTTCCTTGGGTTGAGTGAGTGATTGGCCCAAGGTCATCCAGGTGGCTTTACGCCTAAGGCAGGACTAGAATACACAATTTCCCAAGTTCTAGCCTGATGCATTAACCACTATTGCAAGATAACCCTTACAGATATATTATTGACACAAATCCTATAGCTATCACTCTGGGATGTCCTAATAGTCTAAATTCATTTCTTGAGTATAGTTTAGATTTGAATGAAAATCGATTCATATTACAAAGCAGAGAGATTTTTAAAGGTCTCTGCATAGATAGAAAATGTCTTTCCTTAATGTTTTTTTTTAAAAAAACTTTGATGCTCCCTGTCCATGATAACCTCACCTCATTTATAGGCTTTTTTTACACCTCCAAAAATGCTTTGTCTTATCACAGCTTGAAGAGTGAGCAGTGCAAGAGTTATGGAAAAGCCACATATTTGGATGCTTTTCCTGCTTTTGAGGGGTTCTTGTTTAGGAAAAATGACTTCTGAAATCATTTTAGCTTATTTTAGAGTTTAGGTATGCTTGCATTTCCAGTTTATTTTCTGTACTTTAAGCTTTAAGTCTGCCCATTTTTGCTGCAGCTCTGTACATGTGTTACTTTAAATCAAGCATTTGTAATGCATTGTTATCCATACCTGGCATAGCTCTCCTATGGGCTAAGCATACATACAAGTGTGGAACAGCTGTTGCTTACCAGAATTTGCAAACATTGGGCTTCTAATGCTGGTCAAATATTAAACCAAAATAGAAATTGCTCCATTACGATTGCAAGAAAGATATACCCAGAAAACAGGCATGGTGAAATGGCTGTTAAGAACAGAGTTTGGGGGTGGTACATACCATCAGGGGTGGGGTTCAAAAAATTTAGCAAGGGGTTTTCTGCCCAGTTGCTGGGTGGGTGTTGCCTAGTTGGCCTCATACACCATGGCAGTGAGGGGGGGGCATTTTTGCCCTCCTCAAGGCTCTGGGAGGACGAAAACAGCCTCCCCACACTCCGGAGGCCCTCTAGAGGTCAGAAACGGGCCTGTTTCCAGCCTTCCTGAACTTCCAGTAAGCCCATTTTTTGCCCTCCCCAAGCCTCTGCATGCGCCCTGCACTTACCTGCATCCTAAACAGGTCGCGTGGGGACTCCTGAGAGGAGTGGGGCGGGGTGGGCAGGGCCAGCCAGGAGTGGGATTTGGGAGTTCTCTGAACTGCAAGAATCTTAGCTAGAGGTTCTCCCAAACCACCAGCAGTCCACCCCTGCATACAGTGAAATAAAGTATACTGCGCTGCTTAATATGTTGCGTGAATATACCCTGTATAACTCAGAAAGTGATGTGTTCAGCTTATCTAGCATGGCCTCGTCTCGGTTCTTTTTCCACCCATCAGGGAATAGTAGAGGCTATTTTTCCAACATATTCTGTAAAATGTGACATTTTATTTGAAAGAATTTGTGTGTTATGCTTAATACAATTATTTGGCTTTTATTTCCTGAACTTTATATTATGTCACCACCACCACCACCACCATCTGTAGCTTACAGCCTTATTTGCAGCACGTGAGGGTCAAGATCCAGACCCTGTATTTGGAAGTTTATGGTCCTGATCCTCTGTGCCAGATTGAACTTTGAAATCCTGCACAGAACTCTGATCACAGGATGTTGTCAGTGATAAAAGAGACAAAGCAATCTTTCCCCTGAAAGCCTTTTTAAATCTGCTCTGGCGACTTGGTGCATTTGGAAGAGTTGCCATAGAAGATAAGAGTCAGGAAATTCCCAGATGAAAATAGCTTCTACTGAAAAGATCCCTTTATGAACTGTTGGGCCCCTAATATTTGTGGAACAGCAAAGTCGATCCAAATCTAAAAAACAAGCCTATTGCTGAAAGACTGAACTGAAGATTAAATAATTTTAAAGTATTTAAGGAGTCCAAGCCTACATAAAGTTTCCAGAAGACGGCATGACGAAGCACCTCCATACGGGCAAGAAAAATAGGTAGAGGTGTCAATAGGTTCATTAAAAATTGGCTCAGTTTTAGGAACTCTTTATTTTTAAACCTCAAAATATTTTCTGAGAAATACATTTCCCTCGTGGCAGTCCTGCTCATTATTCCCAACCATTTGCAAAGATGTGAATAAGGAACAAAACCAACTAACTAGTAGCTCTATGCTTGACACTATATATGTCCATGATGGTGAATTTATGGCACGCATGCCACAGGTGGCACAAAGAGCCTTATCAGCGGGCACTTGAGCTGTTGTCCTAGCTCGGCTCCAGCGTGACAGCTGGCTTTTGGCTGGGCCACCCATGCTGCCCTTCCCTTCCCAGGACTCTCCATGCGATGCCAGGTAAGTACAGAGCTCATGTGGAGGCTTTCCGAGGGCATTTTCAACCTCCAGAGGGCCTCTGGGGAGGGGGCGCGGGGGGCATTTTCACCCTCTGGAGCCCGGGGAGGGTGAAAAACAGACCTACTGGGCCCAACAGAAGTTGGTAAACAGGCCATTTCCAGCCTCTGGAGGGCCTCCAGCGGGTGGGGAAGGTTGTTTTCACCCTCTCCAGGCTCCAAAAAAGCCATGTGTGCATGCGTGGGGCAGCGTGTGGGGGGGGTTATGCACACATAACCAGGGGGCACAGTGCAGGGGAGGACTTATTAAATTATCGGTGTGGGCATGCGTGCAATAGTGCGGGGACGTTCCTTTGGCACCTGTGGCAAAAAAGGTTCACCATCACTGATATATATGTTGACCTGCCTATCTCTATGCAAAATATCTCCATGTGATCCTTTGCTAAGAGAAGTCTTTATGTACACTGAATCTTTTCTTCAGGTAAGCCAGCTCTCAATTCTTCGAGTTGGGCCAGGTTGGGAACAGGATCCAGAAGAAATACTAGAAGCTAACTTTATAATAAAAACACATTGAAAATCAGACAGTGTTGCCCCTTCCCCTACCCTCCCTATTATATGAAAGAAAGACAAGGTGGGGCTACTGTAAGGTTATTTTCCACACTTATTTTGTTTTCCCAGATGGAGCTCATGTTTTGTAAATGGTCTTCACTGAACTTCTGCAAGTTCTACGAAACACTGTTGGATTTTCATTTCTGTTCTTTTCTATACCAGAGTTTCTGGCTTAGCAGACCAGCAGGGGGTAGGAAAGGAAATGGTTTTGTGTGAGCAGTGGGAACGCAGGCACGCCGCTCAAGCAAAGAGCACATGCACTTACACACTGCTTGCATAAGTGGGGGTACATGCTTGAGCATGCTCGCCCAGCACTTCCACGGCCCAGTAATGAAAGGCTCAAGGCCTGTTAGTAGGTTGGGGACCCAGGCTCTACACAACCCTTTCACCTCTATCCTGTAGTAATTTGGTGCTCTGTATAAGGCAATACAAGCAACAAAATGATAACAACAATAGCACAACAGAGATGCTCAATAGATATATTGTAGGTAAGATATAGTTGGTATGCTCTTTACTTGCCACTGAAGAAAGTATGTGCATGGAATTAACATTCTTCTAAACTTCTTTACCAAGGTTTGACCATTGGAAGATGTTGTTCACAAGGCTTTAATGTATAATAGGAAGACCCTTTATTATGATGTGTTTAACATCCAGCTTTTTGAAAGCACTTATCTTTTGAGAAGATAAAAGTGTCAGGGTGAGATCTCACGACCTACAAGCCAAACTCTGCCTGCACACCCACCAGGGGCACCTGATGTGTAAAGAGTCCCTGGCTCAGGGCCTAACTGACAACCGTGAAGCAAATTAAAACAAAACTGACAATGATTTTATTTCCTTTATTTCCAATCAATACTGTAGGAATACAAATTTTCTAGAAAGCTACAAAAAAATCTACCACTTTATCAAGAAGGCATCAAAATGTGTCACTTTGCAAAGACATGAACACCTGCAGTAACCGACACAAAAATAGCATTTTTAGAGTGATGAAATAATTGCACTTAACTGTCATGGATATTAAAGGTATCACACATATGTACCGCGAAAGCTAGAATACAATTTTTTTTACAAAGCACTTTTATAACAAAATTCTCTGCACACAAACCCTATAATTTCATATTACTATCATACTAAAGATAAAGTCACTTTAAAGCCAACACTTAAAACGTTTTTAAAAACAAAGAAGGTACCAGTACCTACACACAGACGACAAATACAAGAATACTGTACTGCCAAAAGGTTTGATTGAAAGTTGTTTTGAAAACTTCAAAATATGTTAAGACACAATTTGCCAAGGTTCATTTTCCTTTTTAAAATAGAGCTTTCCCTCAATGCCTAAGCAAGAGGTACTTTGTCATCCAAGGCAGATTGACACCCCTATTCCCAAAGTAACCAGCAGCAGTACAATATTAAAATAACCACTGACCATATATGAATATGCTTAAGTCACAAACCCAGTTTATACACATTACACAAAGAAACAAAGTGAGAATTCCATTAAGTCATTTACAAATGTGAACAAATGTGTGTGTCAAATTAAAAAAAAGGAAACAGAAAGAAAACCTTTTGTTTTTACATAAAATGTACTGATATTAAAAAATTAAAGGCTATTCAGGTTTTAAAAACTGTTATAAAATTATTTTGTCTTTTTCAGGCACATATTGTAGGCTTTTCTTTTGCAGTTAGGAGCCTTGATTGAGAGGCCCGTGTAAAAGAAAGAAAACAAAATGAGAAACAAAAAGAAAACTACCGTGGGAGGAGGTAACAGGATGTATGTCCTTTGTGAAGTGAGTGCATTTTGGAATTGATACAGCAGAACAACCTTTTGGGAAACTCTCACAGCCATAGTAATCCACTCAATTGGAGATCAACAAATCCAAATTTACACTGTACTTTCAATTATTCAGTCTTTCTATTCATGGAAATGGCCAGGACTAAAAAAAAAGTCAAACAAGATTTCTATATAGCAACCAAAATAATAATAGTAATGATAATATTAATAATAATTAACCTGAGTAGAGAGAAAAAGGGGAACCAATTTATGTTGTTATGGATATCCCATTTGGAGGTGGGCAGGGAGTGATGCTTTAATGCCTCCTCGGGTGCTCTAATCCCCTTACATGGGAATTGGGGTGTGAGCATTGCAGGCAATTAAATCACTACCTACTGCAGATCGTGGAGTGTTCTTTCCTGGATTAGCATATATTAATCACATATATGTGTCCTACAGAACAAGGATGCCACGTATCTCTATCCTACAGAACAGTAGGACATTATATCTGTCCTATAGAACACACATGGGCTAGTTTTTAGCCTGTGTTGATGTCCTTGGTATCTGCATCATGCCCAGGGGCTGTAGAAAGTATGGGCGGAGTGGGTGAGGCCCTACCTTTCAACCTTGCTTTTCAGTATTAGGCAGATGCCCATACCATCTGCTCTGGCCTTAACCCCCTTCCACCAACATGGGAAGAATGAGCCCATTTGGCGGAGGGATTAGAGGACTTTTAATGGGTGAATTGGGTGCAAGTCTTCACCCTTCAGCCCACTACCCCAAAAACTGGATCCGCATTTCAGACCCAGCCACGAGGAACTGCAAACAAGGTGGTGCAACCCATATGTTGACCGCTCCTATAACAGAAACATGTTACCTGATGCTAGCATTGTGTTAAAGTTGATTGATTTGTAACTGATTTTCCTACAATGTCAAAAGACAAGGTCAGTTTAGAAAACATGCCAAAACCATGTGTTTTTGTTTTTGTTTCCTACAACCTAGAATCCAAAAACCGAACAGCAAATTTTTCGAGCAGCCTTTTGGGAACAGAAAATCTTTCATGAGGAAAAATAATGAAATTACATGAAATGTCCATCAATCTTCTCACTTGCCCAAACCAATTGTTTATATTGTAAATTGTTTATATTGTAAATATAAACAACAGCTTGTGAGATTTGTGGGATTCTGAGGTTTGACCTATTTTTATTTTAACATGTTTAATTCAGATGTTTAATAATGGCTTCCTCATACTCATGTATGTACTGCCAATTCTAGGTAGCTTAATTTATGGTTTGAGATACAAAATATAGTATGCAAATCATGATTATGAGTTACTATGTTTGATTATATGATTGTTCAGAGATTTGAAAGTGCTATGATGCACAGCTCCTGCAGGATGAGTAAAGAACCTTTTTAATAAAAGGTCATTAATGCAGATGTTTTATCAAGTATAGAATGAATAAAACACTGATTCACATAACATTCCACTCTATGATTCTGATTCACTGTACTTGGAAAATTGTGATTAGATTTCATAAAATTTGGTATTACTTAAAAACTGGTTCATACACTACAATATGATTAGTTTTTATTTAGTAGATCCAAGCCAATATGTTTTATAAACTGTTTGTTAAACTTTAATGTGTAACATGAATCGAGCCAATATGGCTTATTTGACAATCATCATTAAGCAAACAAAGATTTAATCAGTTGTTGTGTGAACCATTTCCAAAACATCATTAAATTTCCTTCCTGGTTTGGCATGATGTCTAAACTAAACAAAATGAAGCATACCCTAAGAATTGAACCGAGACTAAAATTTACCACTTTGCAGCTTTTGAAATTCTATAAATCACCTTCATATACTTGGTTGCTTTTGTTACATTTAATTGTCTCTGTTACTTGAAGGTGATAAAAACAAGAAGATTGAGTTCAAGGGAGTTGCCAAACTGAATGGACTCTAGTAGTAAGTGAGAAAATAGATATGAAACTTGCAAATTACACAACATAGTGGTACAGTACCTAAATAAGCCATTCTAGAATTCAAGTAAGTATAAAATTACATTTGTAAAAGCTATGTTTCAACTGCAACAACTTGTACCATTTCTTTTTTTCTCTCAATTTATACATAAGACAATAAATAAAAATGATTCCTTTGCAATAAAATATACTCCGCCCACTTCCTTACTCATATCTGTCTCAGCAGATATATTTAATAGTTGTAAATATATATAGTTTACTTTTGAGGCCAAGCAATCCTTGGTGGATTAGATGCAAGAAGAGAGTGAGGGAGATTTAAATCTTTGAAGAACAAGAAAACCAATATGAATGCAAATGAAAGAGAGAAGGGGAACAATCACAAATGTTACTACTTTGTGCTGCACAGCAATTTTAATTTTTTAAAAAAACTATTAAAACCAGAATAGCTACAATTCTCTCTGCCAACTTTTGGTTTTACTGCTATCAGTTTTCTCATGTGTGTATGTGTGCATGTATACACATAAGCACACATACCTTTTTGAATGAGTACATCAGTACCAACGTTGTCAATGTCTCTTGAAATAAGCATTATTCTTCAAATTCACAAACTGTGTTAAATGGCACCCTTTAATTAAAGAAGCTGCCTGTCTAGTAATGTGACAGTAACAGACTGAATGATACCAGTCTAAAGGATTTTCTAACAATATTTCTTATTCATTTCTAAAAAAAAATGGTGTCCAAAAGCATGGGTTAAATTTCAGAAACATTTTGATCCATGCTTTTCAATTTTAGACATCCAATTGCTCAAGTTTGTAAACAAAATAAGTGCAAATTTAAGATGGAGAAGAGGGCCACCTTCACAGAACTAGTTAGTACATTAATAAAATCCCATTTGTCCTTTGCTTAATTTTCTGCTAATTATGGAGAAATGTCAAATTGGATGGAGAACGACATGGCAAAGGTGAAATACTGATTTTTTTTTCTTTTTAATGCTAGTTATCAAAGCCTCAGAAACAACAAGAGGGGTATTAGTTTCCAGTATTATGCACTCTTGTGATTTGAAAAAAGCATGCTACTATAAAAAGATACTCTTTGAGAACGGAGGCCTGTTAGTTTTGACTGTGTCCAATAAACCAAAGGCATTATGGTGATCTCTAAATATTTTTGGTCTCTACAATTTGTCATTATTATGGCAGCACTTTTCTAAGCTGGAACTTCAAAACCAAAGGCACTTGCATGCACGAGTGCAGAGTCAAAACTAAGTATTTGGTCATGAGAACTGGAAAAGGCAGCATTATTTATACAATTCACTTTCTGCAGAAAATTCTAGAACTGTTTTGTTTCATTTTGGTATAAAGATTCCAACTATGTGGTAATGGGGACTGACTTGTGTAGGAAGGTTTCTTTGACCAAAAGCGTTTCCTCTAGGAGATTATTTTTTTATATATATACATAAATAAACCAAATTAATGGACTACATATGATTGGCATGATAGGCTAGAAGGTACTCCTACTATAGCACTAAGGCACTGCATATTGTAATGCTTTGGCAGCTTGGAATTAAGAAGTTCCTACCACAAATAACAGTAACAAGAGAGATGCTTCCAGCTTACAAAAGAGCTCACAGTTGCCAGGCAGCGTTTGGGGGACCAGACACAAAACCTTTGACAGACTTAAGGCTTGAGGAAGAAACATGCTCAGGGGATGAATCGTTTACATTCACAAATAAGTGACTGACAAGGCAAACAGTTCCCCATACATTTTTACAAAAACAAACATCAAGAAGCATCAGGATGCTTCAGACTGTATAGTCATTACATATGTTTTGTTGCAGGCTGCATTATCAGAAGAAGAAAAAAAAACTGTGCCTATTTTGCAAACCAATCTGTTTCACGTGTGAAAAGAGATCCTAATGTTTTAAAACTCCCCCCCCCCTAAAATAAATAAATCTAAAACCCAAAGCCTTATAATACTTGACTGTGAAAAAGAGAATTTTAGACCTGTAACACCAAGTGCTTCAAATAAAGGGCTCTTTCTGCTAGGTTAAATGCAGTGCTTCTATTTAAGATACTTTGCCTGTGTTAGAAACACGTGAAGAGACCCAACCATAAATGTTCAGTTCTAGTGCTCGCAGACAAAATGACTGACAGCACAATCCTGTGTGCATATATACCCAGAAGTAAGTCCTATTTAGTTCAACAGGATTGACATCCAGTTGATTGCAGCCCAAGAGGTTCATCTGCCTTAACATCTACTAGTCAAAAGATGCTCAGTTTACCAAGCATTTCAACGTTCTTCTTGGCCTTCCATTCTACTGCTGGCCTACCCTCTTACTTTTGTGAAACGCATATGTTAGAAAATGTTTCAGGAGCCCTGTCCTGCAACAATCCACTAGACAGGTGAATGCATTCATGGACAGAAGACCACAGCATTATGCAGCCTTCCAGATGTTAAGCACCATAATCTTCAACAATGAAGTTAAAGAGAACCTTCCAGATGAACTGTACCATGACACATCCTCAGTCTTTGATGCAAATGTTTTTAATTGTGGAAGTTTATTAACACTGTGCCTAAAATGTTATATATAGCATTTACCCTAAGAGTGACTCCAAAATTTCAAAACTGTAGGGAATTGTGACTCTAAGAGCAGCAACTGTTGTCATTCTATCATGAATGTAAAATCAATATGAAGGAGGAAAGTGTCTGTATTTCTTTCAGGAACTTTTCCCAATTTGCAGCTTTGGATAGCTGGAGGCTAAATTTTCATTCTAAATGCCTCAAAAAATCCCAAACCAAAGAAACTTAAATTTAGAGCTATGAAGCAGAACTGCCAGGTGCAAAAACACCCACAAAAAAGGGCAAGGGGTGCAATGACAAAATGTGCAAATTAACATCATGATGGAAAAACGATAACTTATGTCCTTGTCTCAGATGTTGGAGTGCAAGTGTGTGAAGATGGAAATTGCATTCCAGCATTTATCTACTGCTACGCTTCTGAAAACTTCTCAAGTAAATCTGATTCCACAAGTGAAGAAACAAAGACAGACTTAGTTGTTATTTGTGGCTAATATTTTCATGTGCCAGCATTTCAAACCACTAAGTTGAATTATGGCACACAAGGAGATGGCTTAGAATCAGAGTAGTTGTGTAAAGCAGGTATCAAACCATCTTGTGAGCATGTACTCTTCCTAAATTGCATGTCTTAATATAATCTTGATTAAGCCACATTTCAGCCTTGCTCTTTTATGAAGATTTTCATAAATTTTGTACATAAGATGTTACTGAAGGAAAAACAAGCCCGCAGAGGTACAATCAGATTGCGTGCCTAAGCAATATGAACTATGGATATCTAAACAGTGGGGGAGGGGGGAAAGCTCAGATGAAGAGAAATTATAGTACAGGAGCCAAAATGAAGAGATGAAGAGGAGGACTTGTGTAGAAAGCTCTATGTAAATAATCTATTCAAACATTTGGCAGGAGCGCTGTGTTCCTTTCCCTGACAAGCAGAATTGTGGACAGGAAAAGAAAAACAGGGATTGAGACAGATATTTTGAGAAGTTTACAAAAGAAAAGTTGGTCATAAACTCAACTATGAGTGCTGGTTGGATGTTCAGAGAATTATAGTCCAACCCATCTGGAGGGGCATACGGCTGGGGAAAGTTATATTCATCATGGCAATTTTAAGACAGATTCTACCAAGCCACCTGTAGCTCACCAGATATGCATTCTGGGCAGCTAACTTTGGACAGTCTTGGATTGATTTCAAATAATCATAGAAGCTACTTATTTGTGAAGGGATATAGTCATGCTGGCATTATATATAGAAGGTCCAGTCTTGACTTTTATTTTTATTTTTTTATTTTTTTATGATTTTTTTTTAAAAAAAAACATGCTTGATATCCTAGAGCAATGTTTCTTATTTTTGGCAACTTTAAGATATGTGGACTTCAACTCCCAGAATTCTCCA
This sequence comes from Natrix helvetica, assembly GCF_964273705.1. Taxonomy (NCBI): domain Eukaryota; kingdom Metazoa; phylum Chordata; class Lepidosauria; order Squamata; family Natricidae; genus Natrix; species Natrix helvetica. Next base: position 101,252,582 of record NC_138548.1, read on the forward strand.
GCCATTGTACAATTCTAGAAAATAACTCTCAATCCCTACTGGCAAACCTGAGCTAGGTGAAACAGTCTTCTGAGTCAGTGTAAAACAGTTCTGAAATATATTAAGTCCTTAATGTGGCTTCCACAAATAGCTGATGTTTTTATATATATTGTCTGGTGGATCACATTGCGCAAGAATAGCTTAAGGAAACCAATCAGTCTTTTGTCAATGTCAAATATTTTTAGGATTCTAAAAACATTAAAACAGATGAACCTTTTGTTTTAGACCTTCTATTGTCCCCCCCCCCCCCCACCAATTACAATAATTGTGGCTTTTATCTGACAATGTAATTAAAAAAATAACACTTTCAAATCCCTCTCCCATATAATTGGTAATTTGGGTGTTGCAATTTGAGTTAAGAAAAACAAAACAAAACCATTTCATATAATATATAATCACGCACACAGGATTACATACACTGTAAGTCTAATCTTTCAGTATTTGTCTAGTTATTGAAAAACGAGCCATCTTTTAATTAAATAATTGAATGTCCTTATTAGTACAAATATTTTATATTTTTTAACGCACTAGATAAAATTAGTAAAAGAAAGGAAGTCTTCTCGCTTTGCAATACCTGCTTGAAAGTTTCAGTGAATTAGAATATTAGTTAATATAGAGGGAAAGAAAAAAAATATATTTTGCCTACTTTAAGGACCTATCCATTCCCATCAGGCATTTCTTAAGGCTAAGTTTGTCATTTGGCTTCAAACAGAAATTGAGTTGCAGTATAAAATAATTTAGTGATTTACATTCGTCTGTATTTTCCACAGTAATCAGTTATGAAGATACTTTAAAAAAAAGAATTTGTGTGCTAATTTATGCTTAGTCAAAATTCATTTCATTCTTGCACCTTAGAAACGTGATTTTATTAATTTAGACAAAACACCTCATAAATTCTTAAAACTGCTGTTAAGCTTTTCCATGGCAATTGCTCTGTCTTACATTTTTCTAATACAACAAATTAAAACTTCCACAAATTCTTTTAAATATAGTCTCCCTCCAAAAGGGTGGCTTTATAAATTTAAAGAACACTTTGTTTTAAAAAAGAATTTGTACAACTGTACCAGAATTTCACAGCTACAATATTTATCAACACACTCCAATGAGGTTTAGAAAAATGTTGGGGACAGCTCAGCCAAAGAAAACTGCCACTTAGTGTTGAGGTTGACAGTCTGTATTTTCATAAGGAGTCATATTGAAAAGGTGTCTATAAATAACTGTTCAGTCCTTTACAAGCCTGTAGATGTGATGCTGTGCACCATGTTCGCTGTTTGAAACTTCAAATACACAAGCCATGCAAAGGAGCGTTTCTTGAGTGTCCCTGTTTGTTACAACCTGTTTGTTTGGTTTTTTTTATGAAAAAAAGAAAGAAGAAAGAAAGATGTCATGTTAGAAACCTGTATACAAAGACACAAAAGGATGTAATTTCAAAAGCAGGCATCTTTTTCAATTTGTATATCAACAAATAACATATTTCTAAACTTTTACCCAGTCTGTTAAACAAGCAGTTTTTAAGTTAGATTTTTTTCCAATTCTACCTTCACATGAGAACAAGGCAAGATGGAATTGGTTCAATGTCAAACTCTGAAGGAATATTTTTGGAATTTTCTTAAGGAAAATAATGGTTAAACCCTGTCCATTAGTTAATTAAAAAACAACAACTGAAGCATCCATGAATTCAAAGAGGTGGGAACATTACTGTGTTTCCTCCAAAATAAGACAGGGTCTTATTTTCTTTTGAAACCCAAAATAAGTACTTGGTCTTATTTTCGGGGAGGTCTTATTATTTTTGAGGTGCAGGAGGTGGCGAGCGTGGTCACCTTATGGCTGCTGCTGTATTTCAATATTTTTGGGGAGGACTTATTTTAGTGAATGTGCTCAAAAACCCAATTGGGCTTATTATCTGGGGAGGTCTTGTTTTCAGAGAAACAGGGTAGTTCCTTCTCCTTCTGCAACCTTCCTGCAAGACGTGCTTCATATGTTTTGGGATACTTTGAGAATAACATAGAAGCTTTCATAAAGATTAAAAAAAAACAGTTCACAGATATTTTCTACTTTTTAAAAACAGCATAAAAGTAAAGATAAAGGTTTCCCCTTTCGGTTGTGTCTGATTCTAGGGGGCAGTACTCCTCTCCGTTTCTTAGCTGAGAAAGGCACTATTGTCCAAGGACACTTCTATGAATGATCATGTGACCAGCATGACTATACGCCAAGGCACGTGGACCACTGTTACCTTCCCACCAAAATGCTACCTGTTTATCTACTCATTTTTTCATGCTTTTAAACTGCTAGATTTGTAGGAGCTGCAGCTGAGATCATCTCATCATGAGGCACTCGGTCTCAAACCGAGGCTGTCAGTTTTCCAGCTGACAAACTCAGTGTCTTTAAATGCTATATTATCGTGCTCCTTAAAATAAAAGAGAATATAATAGTGCAATTGTAGAACCACCTAACTTTTTAATAACCTGTTCCATCCTAACATGTGGAAATCTGAATTTCCAACCACTTTTTAAATGGAACCAAACCTACTCCAACTTAGAATTTTGGAACTGTTAGTGAGCAGTTCCATTCTACTATCTTGCTTTAAAGCCCCAAGAGAATACACACAGCTACTCCAAAGCTCTTCTACTGTAGGCTTGGCATATGGCTTGAGCTATTTGAGCTTCTCTAAAGTGCTCAGAAATGGGGTAGAGTTTGGAGTATTGGAGAAGAGAAATGACAAAACAGAGGGATAGTAAGTTACAGAGACAGATCTGAATTATATCAGATGTCCTGATATCCAATCTTTCTAAGTTCTCAAGAATTTCAGGAGCTTCTGAAATACAGCCTGTTGTGAAAATCGATAGCTAACACCGAACATTGCTTGAAATCAGTAAACTGCCAAACGCCGTAAGGAAACATTACCTTCCTTGCACTTTGTACTAAAGAGGTGCCAGCTTCTTCCCTGAATCCCACTTCATCACTCAGAATACTATGAGATAAACACATTGGGTACCCAGTCCAAAGAAAACATGTAAACTCCATTGCTAACATAATTAATAGTCACACACTAGATCTGAAAGTGTATAACAGGCTTATGTGAATGTCAGTATCTCATTCCTATTAGCCTTCACAGATGAGGGCTAAGAGGAAAAAGCTCCAAGTATAAACACAGCCAAATTTCTACCATAAAGACACAAATCAGCCTAAATTCACATGAAATATTAAGCCGTAATGAAATTTGCTTTTTGTTTCATTTAATGCACTATGCAACCATTCCATTGTGCCTTGATTTCATATTTGAGGTAGGAACAATGGCTTGTTCAACAGATCATGTTTAAAAATCCTACGTTAGCGTTGTCCGTTTCTGACTCCTAAAATTTTATTTAAAACCCCCCGACTCCTCAATACATAAAGTTTCAAATATTGTCCTATCAGGCAAGATTAAAAATCAGAACCGTTCTTTAAATGACATACCTCTCAGCTGAAGGATGTGGCATTTCTAACTCATTAAAACAAATCATAAGAAACATCTACCTCCTCCCAACACACTCCAGAGAACAGTGAGCAAAGGGAAGAAAATTATTACCAATAAAATTGTAAAGTTTTCCAACACACTGTTCATCATATATTTCTCTGGTAAATGCTTGAGCTTGTGGATGAAGTTGATCATATATTCACACATTGGGGAGCGATTTATTCTGAACACAAACCGACCATTCTCGAACCGTGCATATTCCGTCTAAGAAAAACAAAGCAAAAATAAAGTTGAAAATTGAACTATTGCAAATAATTATTTAGAAATAATTTGATTTTCCCATTAAATTAAACCAGCGCTTAAATATAATAAATTAAATACTGTAAAAGCATAACAAATTAAGAGTCTTTATTTAGACTACGCCCAACAATGGAATTAACTTTCTCTCCCTCTGCAACCCAATGCAAATCTTCAACCGTCTAAAATAGATGGGGAAGACCCTCTGAAGAAAATGAGAGGTTAGGAGTGTATATGGGGAGAAAATATAAGAAATCAAGATAGCAAGGAAAACTCCACTTGCATAAACCAAAGTTATTCATATTATTGTCAACTGTGGCTCTTAATTAAATGCATAATTCTACTGAATTAAGCATACAATGGAGCTGAAATGTTACTTTGTCATAAAAGATATGGTGGAAAATATGACATTGTTTAACCCATCATCTTAAGCAGAGCTTTGATCATTGCAGTAAGCCAAAATAAGAATAGTGGAACACTGTTGCTCGTTTGATATACTAAGAAGTCAATCCCAATTTAATTTAATAGTTTAAATTTTATAATCCACAGATGCATTTTTAGCAACAAGCATCATTGTTTTGGTGTGTTTGCCTGCCAAATGAAGCTTCATATACAGCGTAATGGAAACGTGTCCTTGGCAGAGGGCTTTTGGTGCAGATACCTATATCATCGAGTCCCTGCGGGGAGAGGGGGCGGTCTATAAATTTAATAAACCTAAACTAAACCTAATCATTATCCATATTTTATCAGTTGAGAACATTAAGAAAGATTTTGAAATATTCCCTATTCAGTATGTGGTGGATTCTCAAATCTATAAAACAGATTGTTCATAGTTCCAAGAATTTAGGTAAGAGTTCTTAATTCTTGAGCTAAAAGCAAGTATATCAGGAGCTCTAGTGGCAGAATAGAATGTGGTGTATTGCAGGCAAACTATGCCCCAGCCCATAGTTCAATCCCGATGGGGCTCAAGGTTGAACTCATCCTTCCAAAGTCAGTAAAATGACAATCCAAACTGTTAGGGGCAATATGCTGACATTGGAAACACCCAGAGAATGCAGTAAAGTATTATGGGGCGATATATAAGTGCTATTGCTAAGTACTATATTATGATTCAGCAGAGGAAATATGTAGGCTAAAACAGCATTTTAGACTTCTCAAAAAATAGTGGAAAAGGCTGTTACAGGGATGCATGCTTACATATCTGAGACACAAAGAGATTTCATAATGAGCAAGCTGCAATACAAAATACTACAGCTGCCAAACAGCCAGACTGCTTTAAGGATTTTAAAGGGCATTCATTAAAGAAAATTCTTCTAGCAAATTAGTTCAAGTTGAATAGCAGGGAGCATATTCCATTTTTCTAGCCACTTTCCCCCCCCAAAAGATACCTGTATATGGAGAAAATATACACAACAATTTTATATTAGCGCAACTGTAGCTGCATTGATTCAGATGCACAATTTGAAAGATGGCATTTCTTTTTTTTTTTTTAAAAAAAAGAGAAGTATGAGATAGCAACAATAATCCTTACCTCTACTTTTTCCACCACTTGCTTTCCAAATGAGCAGACTTTGGTGGAACAGGTGATTGTCATGTTTTCTGAACTTTCATATTGACTAGTTACACCATAGAATGCTCCTGTATCATCTTGGATGTTGCAATTTAAATCCGCCTGTAAGAAAAACAGCATTTACATAAGAAGCAATTAGCATTCTACCTTTATGTAGGCCACCCTAGAACCAAAAACAGTTCAGTTATATGCAAAGAAATATATTGCCTTGATTTTCACTGCAGGTGTATATTTGTTGCCAAGTGACTTTCCACTGCAATTTTGAAAGGCATGGTTATTTCATCTAAGGTTTGGATTCAAAATTCCTGGCCCATAAAGGTTTTGACTTTTTGAACTATCCAGTTTCTAACTCAAAGAATTAAGGGGCTATAGCTATTCAATGGGAAGAATATCTCTTTTCCCCCAACTTGAACTGGATACATATAAATAAGTCATCCTTTGAAATGAAAAGAGCTAAAATATGTAGCCCTTTATTTGCTTGGGTTAGGGTTCTCTTTGCTTTTCAAGAAAACATTCAATAATTCCACATGCCAATAATGAATCATATCATACACTGTTTATATAATAATCCACCACAAATAATAAGGACAATCTCACAAATTCAGGTGGCACAGGTAGAGTTTAGATCATTGGGAAAATACGTTATAATTCATTTAATTGCAGAAACTTGTAAAAACAGCTCAGAGTGATTATTGTTTTAAATTCATAGGCGTGAAAATATAGCTACTGTATATGCCATATGTCATTGAAGAATAAGTACGATTGCCCAATATTCTTCAACACAGCCACTGAAAAGGGCAACCACACCCTTTGAAAATTTCTCAGCAGCTCACAGGAAAGAGGAGAATGAATAACCTGTTGCAGAGTATAAATAATTACACAAAGCAAGAATAAAGACACACTAGCTAACATATACTTGGAGAAAGTATTAGAAATTTTGCAGGAAACATCTTCTATTCAAATCCTCCCACCCAACACCACATTTGTAAAGCACAGCAATGATGGAATGGCTTTATAATAAAACAGAACCATCCAAACATTTTGCAGACAGAGTTGTTTGGAGAAAGTGACTGAAATTTGATCATAAAATGGATGATTGGCAGCATTTGTGATGGATGCAGCTAATCCCAGAGAACAGTAAACTCCAAGGACTAAAAAACAAAGAAACTGACTGCATGCAATTAAAAATTTATCTTGAGCATTTATTGTAATTCAGGATTATCCCTCAACTCAATTCCCTCTTTTCCAACTCACATTTCTCAAACAAAAGTGATCTATTCATCCCAGAAAGTCATAGTTCTCTTCTAAGCTCAGCACTCTGATGTTTTCCTTTCTAACTTTCTCCTGAATTTTGTTAACATGCAAGACTCCCAGTTATATTCTGCAATATCCCCCTTCCCAGACCAAAAAGAGGTTGTCCTTGGTTAATGACCATTTGTTGAGTGACTGATGCTAGGAGACTGAACTGATCTTAAAAGTTGTGGCTGTTGCAGCGTCACTGCAGTTATGTGATTGCGATTTGGGCACTTGACAATCAATTAGCAATTTTTTTTTCCAAAAAAATTTATTGGTTTTTTTAACATTTATAGGGGAAAAGGTAGATGGAAAGGTATACAAATTTTGGAAGTTGCAAAGTGTGGCAGGCGCCCCCTCCCTCCAAACTCATAGAGTACATCTGAGTATAAAACATTAATACATAATTATATAAAATCAGCATATTAATTCTAAAAATATTTTCAATCAGTTTATATATTGTAGTATATGATCTATATATAATTCCATATTACTTTCGGTCTGTTTATAACAATGTGATTTTCTTATTCATTTTTGTGATCTGAGTTTTCTTGGTATTGCCCCTTCTCCCCCCGCTGACAGAGCTCCGGCCCCTCCCGTGTCCTGCATATCCGTTGTAGAGTCTTCTGTTTTTTCTAGGTTTGTTTTGTTTTTTTCCATAAAGGCCTGTGCCTCTATGGGTGTATTGATTCTAATTCTTGTCTCCTCCCAGAATATCAGCATACCTTCAGGCATCAACCATCTAAACCACACCCCCTTCTGGTATAATTTATCAATTAGCAATTTTGATGGTTGTAGCATCCTGCAGTCACATGATCAACATTTGTGACTTCATTACCAGCTTCCAACAAGCCAAATTAATGGGGAAGCCAGCAGGAGGTCACAAATGATGTCCACATGACTTCGCACTTAACAACCACAGAGGATTTGTTTAATGGTTGTAACCAGACATGCAGGAACTGCTGTTGTAAGTCGGTGCGGTCATATGACACCACACTTTACAACTGCATTGCTTAGTAATGAAGTTTCCATTTAGTGCTATTAACTGAGGACTTTCCTTGTCCCTCAAATAAGTTATTTCTAATCTCCACCATTCCTCACCCCACTGCTATCCCATTTCTACTGACTTCCTCTTTTGTCTGGCAAGTGGTGTATATCCTCCTTTCATGGGAAAGGAAGCAATAGGAACACATTAAAATAAAGCACGGCCCTCTGGCCACCTTTTAGCTTGACTTCTTAAGAATGTGAAGTCTAGAGGAATTATGAAGAATAAAGACGATGAACTGCTTTGTGTTGAAGCACTCCCAGGAACACCCCTCTATTATAAAATCAGCATGAGTGAGCAAGAGATATTAGTATTGTAATGGTTACATCCTTTTTCCAACTACCGTATTTTTCAGAGTATAAGACGCACCAAGGTTTTGAAGAGGCAAGTTAAAAAAAAGTAGGTAGGTAGATAGAGTGAGAGAGGGAGAGGAGAGAGAAATACAATAGGTAGATAGGGAGAGAGAGAGAGAGTAGTTAGGTAGATAAAGGGAGAGAGAGAAAGAGAGAGAGACAGAAGGGAGGGAGGGAGGGAGAGAGTGTAAGTAGGTTGGTAGGTAGAGGGAGGGAGAGAGAGAGAAATACAGTAGATAGGTAGGGGAAGAGAGTGAGTAGGTAGGTATGTAGATAGATAGAGGGGGGAGAGAAATACAGTAGAGAGGTAGGAAGAGAGAGAGAGTAGGTAGGTATGTGTAAAAAAAGTTTTTGCATTCTGCAAACCTCCCAAAAATGGCCTGTTTTTCACGAAAACGGGCCCGTTTTTTAAAAAAAGGCATAAATAGGCTTCGGGGGGAGGGCTTGCTCCTGGGGGGTGGAGGGACCAAAAACAAGAAAAGAATGGCCCATTTTTCGTGAAAACGGCCCCGTTTTTTAAAAAGAGGGCATGAATAGCCTTGGGGGGGGGGCTTGCAGAGTGCTCCTGGGGTGGCAAAAATGAGCAAAAAACGACCCATTTTTCGTGAAAACTGGCCCATTTTTTGTCAAAACATTGCATGCATAGCCTTATGGAAGCTTATAGAGTGCTGCTGGGGGCTGGGGGGCAAAAATGGCCTATTTTTTGCTCATTTCTGTCCTCCCCAGCCCCCAGGAGGTCTCTGAAAGTCTCCATAAGGGTATGCACGGCCATTTTGGTGTTGGGGCGGAGCTTTGGGAGGAAAAAAATGCTATATTCAATGTATAAGACGTACCCAGATTTTCAGCCTCTTTTTTGAGGAAAAAAAGGTGCGTCTTATACTCTGAAACATACGGTATATTAAAAGGGACAAGTAAAGCAAAGAAAAATGTATAAGATCAGCCTGAACCTATTTGTATGAAATTTGTATTTATATTTATGAAAGAAGGGGTCACTGAGGATTTTACTCCGCTAAGCATAGCTGATTTTAAGCAGTAGTGCTCATCTTCATTTCTAGAGAATAGAACCAGCACTGTCCAAAGATATATCTGAGATCATGTGGCCAACATGAGGTCATGGAGGGCTGTTACCCTCCCAAAGTGGTACCAATTTATCTAGTTGTATTTGCATGCTTTCAAACTGCTAGGTTTGAAGTTGGCAGGAGTTGGGGTGACAACAGGAGATCACCCAATCATGTGGCGCTCGAGTCTTGAACCTGGGTTGTTGACTTTCCAGCTGACAAGCCCAGTGACTTAACTGCTATGTCATGGTGCTGCCTCCATTAATGTTAATGCTCCCACATTATTTTAATAAACACAAATACAGGGCCCACAGGTTGGAGTTGAAGATTTGGGGCGGCGTTGCATGTATTCCTGTCACAAGTTAGTTAACTCCAAAGAAAATTTTTTTGCATCTAACTGGAAGAGAAATATCATTACTGAGATTTCCTTAGCAATACATCTTTTTGCAAATCTTCATGGGACTGGTTATTCAAAGACTAAACACTCAGATCTGAATAAGTATCCTTAGTTTACACTGCAACAACATGTGTCTTATAAAGCAGATGAAGCAGATTTACAGATAAACCCAATTTTTATTAAGAACATTTTTGCAGACATTAAATTGAAATAAGTATGAAAAACCTGTAATATAATCTACTTCCACATGACCTCATTTTATTTATTTTAGTTTTACCATTAATATAATTTTAATATTATAGAGTCTCAAATAATTTGCTATCTTCTTAAAAGATAGTGAAATCAATTTGCCATCAATCTGCTGCCACAATTGACTAATTGTTATATCTGAACAGTTATAAGGACAGTTATTTTGTCAGGCAAAGTCATCGAACAGATTTTTTAAAAAACATTGTATTAAATGTAATTATTCTGTAGTGTATGAATCATCTTTCTATCAGGAGAAGTCATTTTGGTCACAATGGCAGATCTGCTTTTATCATCAGAATGTTATTGGTCTTAGTCATTGTCTTAAGTAGCAACTCTCCTGAGGTAAATGATCATCGTCTTCTCCGGTTTTCAACATTCCGACATGAATATCTTAGAGCAAGGGCCCCCTGTCACTACGTTAATTTGTTTGTCAACTTGAGCTTATATTCTGAGTTATACAGTAGAAAGAAATTGTTTCTTATCTGACAATGATTTACTGCGCATGTCTCATAATACGTCACACATTATTTTACTTTCCTTCTGATCTTCCGTTTGCCTGCCGAAGGAGGTGGGCAACACAGCTCTGCCAAAATGTAAGATTTAGATAGTAAGATTTGTATTTTATTTTATATTAAAGTTGTTCATTAGAATATGTTCTCGGATTTTATTTTTCTGCTTATTCGGAGATATGCTTCTTGGAAGGCCGACGGTTCATACCTCGTTAATTAGAAGGGGGGAAACTCCCACCTTCACACCCCTAACCCCTGGGCCGCAGCGTACTACTGGGCCATGGGCCTATTTGAAATTGGGCCACATGAGTGGTTGGCCAGAGTGTGCACGCAGGCCCACACATGCAACTCAACTTGCACGAGTGTTAAGCCAGGCTGCCTCTTGTGCAAGTTGAACTGCAAATGTGTGACCAGTCTGCCATTTGTGCAAGAGGCTATGTGCGCACATGGTCTGCTGCTTGAGTAACCCAGTTCCCCTCTCTCCTCTGCTGGACTGCCAAGCTGCAAAGGCCTTACACACCTTTACCACTGAGGCAAAGATCATAAAACCAAATTAAGTGTGGAGTTCTAGAAATATTAACAAGAGGCCTCTCTTGAATTTACATATACTGCATTAGACAACAGGGCCATTTTTAGCAAAAAAAGGGGGGGCATGCAGAAAGTTTGGAAGGCCTGCAGAGTGCTCCTGGGGGCTTGGGAGGGCAAAACACCCCCATTTTTATGAAAAGCAGGCCCCTTTTTCACTCATTTTCGCCCTCCCCAGCCCCCAGGAGCACTATAGGTCTCCCAGACCCTCTGCATGCCTTGTTTTTGCAAAAAATGGGGCTGTTTTTCACTCGTTCTTGCCCTCCCCAGCCCCCAGGAGCACTTAATAATAATAATAATAATAATAATAATAATAATAATAATAATAATAATAATAATAATAATAATAATAATAATTTTATTTGATTAGCCGCAACCCTCTCCCGAAGGACTCGGGGCGGCGTACAATCAAACAGATAAAAAATACACATAAGACAACATATATACAAAAGAGCAGAGACATATACATATGTGCATGGAGGCTTTGCAGGCCTCCTTTGTGGGGGGAAAAAGGGATGCTGGGGATGGGGTTTCGGGAGGCCAAAAATGCTGTATTCAGTGTATAAGACGCAACCAGATTTTCATCCTCTTTTGGGGGGGGGGGGGAAAGGTGTGTCTTATACTCTGAAAAATACGGTATGCTTTGCCTTTGGAAAAAGACAAGGGAAAGGAAGAAAATATTTTCCAGATCTAAGACAGTCAGGATTCAGACCTAGGCATAAGACTAAAATTGCAATAGTCCCCCTCATGGATCATTGGTGGTAAAGTACAGATGATGGGAAATGATTACTCTTGTCTTGCTAGAATACTGTTGATCACAGTCTTTTTGAAACAGCTAATCTTGCTGGAATAGTGTTGATCATAGTGTCCTTTGAAAAGTTAAGAGTCAGGGGAGTTGCAGGCATCATTTTATGGCAGATTTGCTCATCTTCAAAGGTTCCAATTAATTGTTGTAAGGGGAGAGTTGGAGTTACACCTTCCATTATTAGGATTGGGGTTTCAATTGGTGCATAGTTAAATGCTCCATATGTCTACTAGGCAGTCTCATTGTTGCCCTGTAATACAACTGCTGTGGGAGCCGCATTGTGTGATTTCTAGGCCCACGTGAAGGTACTGAAGCTCTATATGACTCAGGAGGTGAATTTCTTTGGAACCAGTAGAAATTCTGTCCACTCAATCAGGTCAACCTTTTGGTTTAGTGCATTTAATACCGAGTTTGTATGAGTACTAATTCTGAAGCTTATACAAAAGAACTTTTCATCAGCGTATTTCATGAAATGAAATTTTACGTTTTGGATGGTATTTTTTTTTCTATTTCTCCTATGTTGGCGAGTACATTTGCAAAATCACGTTGTTCAAATTAAAAAGGGGAACGTGGAAGAAGAAACATCTAAATCTAATCCCAAGATTTGAACTGTATGATTAAATCCAACTGGAAACAGAGAATTGGATTGTTTCCTGCTTTCACCATATCTTAAAGGCAAGAGTAGTAGCAAATTATAGTCTAAAATCCCAACCCAGGTGTTTCAGTGTTAGATTTCCTTTTAATGCAAATACTTCAGCAACATCCTGGGAAATAGTACTGGCTATTTCCCAGACACTTGTTCTCTGCGCCTGTTGATACATATAATGTATTCATCCATCAATATAATGCAGCTTGTCAGTACTGAGTGCTGGAAATTTTACATACCAAGCCTATCAGCTGCTTGACATGATGCATGCAAACAGCTCCTGCTGAAGGCCCACAGCAGGCATTGAAAGAGAGCTGGCTGAAAACAAGACTGCTGTAAGTGAAAAAAAAAGACTAAAATCTGGGGGGAAATGGCATTTGCCTGCATGTGTTTTTACAACAGCATACTTTAACAATTTGCTTAGTTTCTCCCCCACCCCCTACCCCCAAACAGCATGTGCAAAAAGGGACTGAAATTATTTTGCAATGAACAGGTGGGTGGGGTGGGGGGAAAATCCTAGACTGCATTTCCTGAGGGAGCAGCATAATTAACAGACAAAACATGCAGCAGTTAAAATTGGAACACGGAAGGTCATTTGCTAAATGGCATTGAGGCTTCCTACCATTAGCGTGAGCTGCAATGAGTTGTCATTCATAGGAGCGCGTTATGCTTCCTCTCCTTCCAGTGAACAGTGATCAAAGGGCAGAGATTCGCTCCAATTTCTTTTCTTTTCTCTCTCTCTCCCTCTTTTTTTCCAAGTCCAGCATCTGGAACTGTGGCTCTGTTTGCTGCCACACGGTTCAGCTTTTTGCTGCCCAAGCCGAGCCACTGTACTTTCCAACTGCTCTCCAATTCATTCACCAGAATGAACACACTTGTATCAAGAATTTTGTATTCAGGTCCTGAAAGTCCCCGGGCAGGAATGATCTTCTCTCGGGTGACTGGAAAGGGCAAGCAGCAGAGCTTTCCTTTCACCCCCAAAGTGGTTGCAAAACTGGGTCAAAATGACCAGGCCGCATCCCTCTAACCTCATCTCTCTAAGGCAGTTGATTTGCCAAGCCTTACTCGGTTATGCAATAAAAATGACATCTTAGGAGGGGAAACATTACAATGGCTTTTTTGTGAATGGAGACAAAGAATTGACATGCCTCCAAAGAGGGCAGCAGACACACATGAGGGACGTGGGAGGAGACCATGTGGCGGAGCTCTTTCTGAACACAAACTATACTGAATTCATTACTGTTAACAATGGGCCACAAAGAAACAGCATTATATATTTTTCAGGTCACATCTATTTTACATGACAAGAAAAAGGAATAAAGTTAACCATCCAACTCATGTTACTTTGCCACTAATTATGGCATATATTTACATCTATAAAATGGGAGAGATTTTTGGACATGATTTAATGCCCCTTTATTGTGCAGATTCCTTTATCTCTGTTCTACATTTGAATTTCAAAAATGCTTTGGACTTCAAAGCATCTTTAAAAGAAAAAAAAGCAAAGAAAACTGCTAATTACAGCATGTGTTGTTTTCTAGAATACTTCTTTGCAATGCAGATTCTTGAAAAGTAGGTATTCATTAAAATACTTATTGATATTAATCAATAGTTCTTCATGAAACCCTCTGTTTCACAGGCATTCTCTGCCACGTACGTTTGCATTATTCTGAAGCAATGCCACAGCAATTTAACACTGTAATAGCATAATTCTGAGTATATTTACTCAGGAATGAGATCTATTGTGTTGAGTGGTGTTTATTCCTTTGTAAACATGAATGGGACAGCTATCTATGCCAGTTGCTAGTGAATATATAAAACTGATCAAGGTTTATGTCATGTTCTGCTTCGCTCAGTTCAAAGCATATATTCTTTTCTTTAAAAATATCCCAATCTCTCATTTCTACTACTAATGTACTTACTAGGTGGTGCTCAATGGCAGATACTGCCAATTATTATTTTGTCTCAGATCTAACAATAATAAAGACAAAACAGAATTACAATGAAACAGAATAAAATTAAACACACTATTAAAAATAATTGATAAAAAATATAACTGGCACTCAATTAAATTAAAACAAATACCCTTACAACTGATAAACCAGTTTGAATAACACATATTTCAATAGTAGACAGTATTTGCTGGATTAAAAACATTTGTCTCTCAATAGTAAAGTATTGGAAAGGCTGTGGAATCTTTGGTGCTCTCAGAGCTTGGTTCTTTGCTTGCAAATGTTTCATTACCTAACTAAGTAATATCTTTAATGTGAGCATGATTTTTACCCCATTTATATACTAGCTTGCTCTGCTACTTTTGGTAGGGTGTGGTTTTCTCCTTGGTGGTTCTCTTCACTAGGATATTGCTTTCCGCTTGAATGTTTGCCTGATGTTAATCTCTGTTTATCCGGATGTGGCCTGCTAGAGAGGATATGTTCTGGTCTTTTTGGTTCCTTCTTCGCTTTTTTTTTCCTCTTTTGAATAATGTGTAAGTATTCTTCACGTTTATATATCTATTGATGGCTGATTTATCTGAATGCCAAGTTCCCAAACATTTTTTTTAAAATTTCAAACCATTTTATAACTTTGTTTCAAGTAATAAAAGATATAAAAAAAGAAGAATACAACAACCACCTACCCTTTTGGGATATCCTTATCAGTAGGAGAAATGATGGCAAATTAGAAATGCAAGACTATAAAAAAATAAAAATAAACCAAACCACACTAACCAATTGCTCCATCACCAAAGTAAGAATCCAACCTCCTGCAAGGGGGTTTGTGTAAAATCTTTATTCAGATAAGTACAAATACAATGTAGCAACCCAGAACACCAGAAAAAGGAAACAGACTGCGTATACAATATCTTTGAACAAATACCCACAGATCACGCAACTTACATCAGCTCAACCAACACAAGCTATGAAAAGGATGACACAAACATACATCAAAATATCTCAGAAACAACCAACGGGCTATCAACAACCGCATGGCATTATCATACCACATGAACCAACTAAAGCCCTCCAAAATATCTTAAGCAAAGGAAAAGATTCAGTAGCCCAAAACATGAATCATCTGCAACATACAGTATACTGTCACAGCCACTATCTAGGACGGACAGGCAGAAAACTTGTAGACTGCATCAATGAACATTAATTAGCAGTCAGATGATATGATGAAAACTTATTACTCACAACAATGGGCAACCATAATTTCAACTGGGAACCTGTAAGCATTCTAGACCAAGCTAAATCCAAAAATACTAGGGAATTCCTGGAATTCAGACAAATCAGTCATCAACACAGAGATAAAACAAGATTTACAAACCATTTGGGGGGGGGGGGCTAAGAAGGAAAGAAAAAGACTCAGACACATCCTCCTGAGCAGTCTACATCCAGATAAGTGGGGATTAACACCAGACAAACAAACAGTAAACAATAGCCTAATCAAGGAACTACCAAGGAGAAAGCAACATCTCCACCAACATCGGCAGGGCAAGCTATATAAAAACAGGGAGTAAACCCCACACGTCTTAGCATTGATAATGTTGCCTAATTGGGTAATGAAATGTCTGCAGGCAAACAATCAAGCTCAGGGAGCACCAATTATTCCACAGTTCAATTCTGAGCTACATATATTCTATTCTACTGCAATGGAAAGATTGTTAGCTTGGTTAGCCAGGAAAAAAGCTATTTAAAAACCCAATTTTCTTATATTCCCATCAGATATGTTTGTAATGGTCGCAGAACTGAGGGAAGAACTCTTCTACAAAGCTTAAAAATGGCTAAGTAAATGCATACCAAATAACTTTCCCAGACTGGGACTTTGCATTTCTCCACAATACCCAATTTGAGAATGTGCTTCATAAAAACACTGAACGTTTTAAAGAAGAGATTGGATAACCATTTGTCTGAAATGGTATAGGGTTTCCTGCCTAAGCAGGGGTTTGGACTAGAAGACCTCCAAGGTCCCTTCCAACTCTGTTATTCTATTCCAGACATTTATTGTAGCAGTAAATAGTGACTCCTCTGAAAAATCTGTTACTGTAAAGTCTGCATCCTACAGATAGTGATAATGATAAAACCATTCTGGAAAATAGCCTTCAAAACCAAGGCAGTTGGGCAGTGGCTTGGGACACTATCACTAACTTCATTCTAAGCCTCATTCCTGGTCATGTGATGCAGGATAGAGGTATTTCGCCTACCCTTCCTAGTGCGCACATACAGACAAAGATACAACATGAATAGAAAACAAAAACACATATTGCTTCATCACACAGAAGAAAATATAAAGGCTGCATATGGCCACTGCTGGCATGAGAAAGAGTTCCAGCAGCCATGCTCTGCATGTTTCCCTACCTTTTTTTTAAAGTTGTGTTCAAGGTTTTTTTTTTTACTATTTTCCCCCATATCATAGGTTAAAATAGGGATTATCAGCTGTCCAGAGCTGGAGGCAGCAAACCATATGATGGCTTTTAATGAAAAATAGCAGTTCACCAGAGAAAGACAATTATATGTGCCCTGATCCATATGCATTGGATACAACAGGACCATCTTCTCCAACCTTAATGTTGCCCTTCATCTTACAACATTTTCAGTCCCCAGTCAGCTACTTAGAAAGCTTTAAAAAAATATCACTGTTATCTAAAACAGCCAAAATGGCCATCATATGTTATGTTATCATGTTATTTCTATGCTATTGTACCTACACTGGTTAATAGACACAAACTGTATCTCTTCTGAACTAGTGTTCTCAAGCCAATGACTTTTAAGTCTAAGCCACATTTTACTCTGTTGGTCAAAGTGGGGCTACATTATTTTGGTTTCCCCAGAAATGAGTATGAGGAATGGGGGTCCTACAACAATTTGCACCCCTTACATTTCTGACTCCAGTCTGGCCAATTATAGTTACACTATTTGCGTTGCTAAAAAAAAAAAGGAATTTGGTGACTTTTAGAAGTGTATGTGAACATTCTGGAAATCGTACTACCATGTGTAAAGGGCACCTGGTTGAATCGCCTTTAAATACCACACCCAAACTTCTGCATCCACTCCTACGCCATGCCAACTGTCAAAACTTGTGGATTGTTCCCTCCTAGCCATCCCTACTTGAGTAATTGAATAGCTGTGTTATTCTGCTTTTTTATTCCATTTTCAATTTTCTGATGATCACCTAATTATGCAATAATAGTAGGGATGCCAATGTGTGCCTGGCTGTACTTAGCAAAATAGGTTAATCTAAGGTTTGATCAGCTAATGTGATGTGTCAAATACTTTCCTTAGCTTAATTACTTTTTTAAAAATCTAACCTCTTGGCTACAGCGTCTCTTTCCTGAAATGTAGCTGCACTCTATTAACACCTTCTGATATAACATTCATCTTCCAAAGAGGGTTTCACATTTCTAAAATATAATGAAAAGCTGAAGTAGACATCTTACACCACTGAAGCATACATTTCATAGAAATACATTTCATAGATAGTCCAGTTTAGTAAATTACAATTCACATGGGGAAAAAGACAAAAATTCTTAGGAACAAGGCTGTAGGAGAAGTAAAATTCAAAGGTGGCTAGGAAAACGGTTTGAAAAAGTACAAGGGAACAAAACTCTAAAGTTATAGATCTTCTCTGCTGGGAGAACAACCTTTATAATGATGAATTCTTCCAAATTGGGGAAAGCAGCTTAGCAGTTGAGTATTCCATCTATTCCATTCATCCAATGTGATTGCATTAAACTGGATTTGCATATATATTGTTGGTATATAGAGTATATTCTTCTAAAAATATATTGCCAAAATAATATGTTAGAAATAGCTGCAAATTGTCCATGTGTTTCTAGGACCTGTTGGGATTATGAAACTGAAAATTGCTCATGCTACAATTCTGAAACAAAGGCAAAAAAATAAGATATGCCTTTTCAATTTTGGAATAAGATGTCAAACTAGAGTACTATATAACTGATTTGCATCCTAAGTTATCTTGGTAAAATTTTTGTATATATTTAAAAGATTGGTAAATATATAGGTAACGGTAAAGGTTCCCCTCGCATATATGTCCTAGTCGTTCCCAACTCTAGGGGGCAGTGCTCATCTCCGTTTCAAAGCCAAAGAGCCAGCGCTGTCTGAAGACATCTCTGTGGTCATGTGGCCGGCATGACTAAATGGAGAAGGTACACAGAAAGCTGTTACCTTCCCACCAAAGGTGGTTCCTATGTTTCTACTTGCATTTTTACATGCTTTCGAACTGCTAGGTTGGCAGAAGCTGGACAAGTAACAGGAGTTCACTCCGTTATGTAGCACTAAGGATTTGAACCGCCGAACTGCAGACCTTTATGATCAACAAGCTCAGTATCTTAGCCACTGATATTATTTATATCTATATCTATATCTATCTATCATCTATTTATCTATCTATCTGTCATCTATCTATCTATCTATCTATCTATCTATCATCTATCTATCTATCTATCTATCTATCTATCTATCTATCTATCTATCTGCAGGTCTTGGCGTATTCAGGTCTTTTCCCATGTAAGGTTGAAAGTATCTTGGCGACGTTTCGATGAGGTCCCACTCACCATCTTCAGGCTGGTGCCTTCAACTTCGTGCTTGTGCGAGTGGGACTCGTCGAGGTCTGAAGATGGCAAGTGGGACCTTGTCGAAACGTTGCCAAGATACTCTCAATCTTACATGGGAAAAGACCCGAATACGCCAAGACCTGCATACCTGTTCCCGTGAAAATCTACGAAAACGCACACACACACATATATACATATATACATATATACACATACACACACACACACACACACACACACACACATATATATATTGGGTCAAAAGTTTAAAAAGTGTTAAATCAAATGGATGATCTGTGGCATTGGATAATTTGATAAAACTTGATAGTAACAAATAATATAATAATTGTAATAATTGATTTCAGGAACTTAATGTGACATCTCTACCACCTCTTCCTCCATTTTTCTTCCCGATCACAATAATTTGAGACGAAGGCTGCACTTCAAAATAGTGGCTTTTCCAAAGTAATGCAGTGAGCATCATGGCTGATACTAAGTGTGAACCTTCCCTCTGAATTCAAGACCTTAATGCCCTAATACAGGGGTGGCGAACAAGTTCGACAAAAAGAGCCAAAATTTTAAACTGTGAGAGTCAGAGAGCCACACCACGCAGTGACCTGCCAAAACAGACAAACACTCACACAAAAGCATATAATTTTAACAATAATATATTAAACACATAATATAACATGCTCAGTCAGGTGTTTTTTGTTATAAATTTTTATAAACCCATTAGAGCTGCTGTATAACTTTTAAATCCATAAATAAGTAGAATCTCTGTCCACCTAACAACCTACAAGATTACTTGATGACCACAACCAGGAATGCCACACTTGCAGTCATTAAACAAAGCAGTCACATATCTCGCTTAACGACTGCTTTGCTCAGTGACGAGATTGTGATTATAAATCGAGTACAACCTATACAAGGGTAAAGCCTGGTCCTAATATTATCTTCCTTTAACCTAATATATGTATTATAATATATATATGAGTTTGGATTATCTTTGATATCTATTACAATTACAGGCTGTGAGAAAAACACTCGTAGAATTTTGGGAAATATACTAACCATGGAAATTCAACTAAATGTTTTCTCCTATTTAAAACTCTGCTGCTCCTGAACCCAGAGCTTCAATATGCAACCATTATTATTAATTTGAGCAATCATTAGAACCTCACCGGAATCCTGCAGCAACTGTGCTAGACTTTGAAGCATTATTTTTTTGGGCGCAGCAGAGGGCGCTGTTGAGCTAAACCCGGAAGTACGGTCGACGCGACGACGCTTGCCTGCCCTGGAGCGCAGGCAAGCGTCGTCGCGTCGACCGTACTTCCGGGTTTAGCGCGCGATCCGAGCCACAGTATACTAAATAATGGTAAGAGGCAAAGAGCCTCATTTATTTTGGCCGCGAGCCGCATGCGGCTCACGAGCCGCGTGTTCGCCACCCCTGCCCTAATACTATACAACACTGCCTCTTTACTATAGCAGAAATCCTTCTAGACTAATATTCCATTCTAACCACTGAGATTCCTCCAAAAAGTTCCTAAACAGAGCCCAAAGATAACAGCCCCTTTCCTACTATTGCTTCTTAGGAACAGACATTTCTTCCTATCATGACCAAAATACAGTAGTGGTCTTGTCTTCCATTTGTCTGTTCTTTTAGAAACCACTTCAGCTAGAGCCCTTAACACATTGTGAGTAGCCAACCCAAGTGAAGTGCCTTCTATGTCCTTTGTAATCTATTGTTATGTCTCTGAGTAAGACTGAATTATTCCTTGAGAGAGAGAAAAGTGCTTCCATCTACCTACTGTATACCAGTCAGGTTTATTTTAACATTCAGAAAACACAAAACTAAAGATGCACATGCATAACACTCAGGCAATATTTGCTTAATAGTTTACTCACCCAAAATTTTACTAAGAAGAAGGCATTCTGGGGTCCTTTTCCAAACAATTCCTTCAAGCCTCCCTTCTTTTCAGGGAATTTGTCATAAATCTGACGAATGTCCACTGACTCCAGCAATGGATCACTATAAGAGTGGTTGGCATGTCCAATGTGCACAAAGAGGTGTTTGTTATACTACAAAGGAAAAATACAAAGGAAGAATATATTTATATTTATAATATATTTGTAAAAATTAGATGTACATAAAAGATCTTTCTTCTTAAAAGGAAATAGCCAGTATAGTATTACATATGCAATGTAACAGAAATCAATCTGAGCTAGATAATACTGTTTGCTCTCATATTCCTAAGAAACTTTACTACCAAATAACCCTCATTTAATAAATAGAACAGAATAGAATACTTTATTGGCCAAGTGCGATTGGGCACACAAGGAATTTGTTTCCAGTGCATAAGCATTCATACAAACAACAAAGTATATCATCATAAGACACCAATGGAGAAGGTAGTAGAAAAGATTAGGAGGACAATAGCCTTTAGATGGGTAAATATCCTTAGACATAAGACAGTGCTGGGGTAATTAAGTGTTCAGGAGAGTGATGGCATGAGGGAAAAACTGTCTTTGTGTTTAGTTGTTTTGTCACACAATGCTCCATAGTGGCATTCAGGGAGAGGAGTTGAAACAGTTCATGTTCAGGATGTGATGAGTCTGTTGACATTGTCTCAGCTTTCTTTCTGATCCATGCAGTATACAGTGTAAACAATGAATAAAACCAATTTATTAATGTGTATCTATAGTCAGCATTGTCACAGCTTTTTTTTATTTCAGAATCAAGAGTAGCATTTTATGACATCTAAATTAAACTTAAACAGTCTTAGAGATCTAGAGAAAGGGTATTTCTGTTTTAAAGGACAAAGTATATAGGTCAGAAAAGTAAACAAATGAATGGGAGAAGCTAACGCACGAATGAACAAATGCATGAATGAATGAATGCTTATGAGCAAAAGCTTTTGAAAGGGCAGGCTTAACTTGCATACCGATCAGTTACACAAGAATTACAGTAATTATCATCCTATTCTGTAACTCCAAGTAATTACCATACAGCGTCTGTGCAAATATAGGACAACTGCAGAAGCAACAAGCTTACTAAGCTCTTTAAAGCTCACTTCAAAATGATATATGTAAAAGGCTTATAATATGTACCATGATCTACCTTTTTAGTAAAAATAACTCAAGTTTCAAACCTAGGCTTCATATTCCTTGTTTTCAAACACTTATATTGAAATATCCATAGGGATGCTAGCTGGATTACTTCTCAGGCGTCTTTCTACTGTCTCTTTAGAATTCTGGATTAAGATGCTACATTAAGCACACTTAATGTAAAAGAACTTCAGACTGGTTAGATGTTGAACCAACACAGGATTATGAAGTTGCATGCATACTGTTTATCAGTTCTAAAAAATCACTAGGAATTTAGTTTAACATTTTTGTTTTGGTTTATATAGAATCCCCAATGGAAAAGATAGAGGATAACAAAAATATTCACACAGGGTTTCAAAGAAGGAAGAAATCGATTCACATATTATCTGAGAATCTTTTCAGCCTGTGGGTGAAATCTTATATGTTTATTGCATTTAGATTTCCCCTTTCTTCTATCAAAAACAAGGTGGCTATATTACCAAGTAGTTTGATTTACAAACCATGTTAAAGTATATAATTTACATTGGTTTTCCATAAACTTTCATTATCTGAACTCCACAATTCTTATTCTCTCATGCCCTCTCCCCTCTCACACACAAGTAAATTAATCAATTAATTAGTGAGAAGGCAGTCTTTGGTCCTACCAATCTTCTGATACCTGCAGAAGATGACTGTATGAATTTATAGTAATTACCAGTTGTAGATTGGTAGTGAATATTCCACACATGGTCACCATCACTTAGCAAGTCTCATACATCAAATCCCAGGATTTATTGGTTCAGTTTCTACTCTTAGTAGTTCTACCACTTCTAAATAGCTCATTTAAGAGAAGATAAACCCACAGCTGTATTACAACCATTGTACATATACTGTATGCAAATGCAGATTAGACTAGAAGACCTCCAAGGTCCCTTCCAACTCTACTATTGTATAGTATAGTATAGTATAGTATAGTATAGTATAGTATAGTATAGTATAGTATAGTATTGTATTGTATTGTATTGTATTGTATTATTGTATTGTATTGTATTGTATTGTATTGTATTAATATGTTAAAAATAACTTTGGGGTGTTATAATCTTGAATACTTTAGTGCAGTGCAAGATTTGGGATGTAATCCTATCTACCTATACTTAATAGTAAGCACTACTGAATCAGTAATCCATATGAATAGTGTCTCTAAAATATTTCAATTCCCTATCTTATTTTGACCTTGATAGTAGAGCTAATCTAAACAAAGGGAACTTCCAAGATTACATACTATGAAGGACACTGCTGTGTCCATTTTGTACTGCTGCCTGTTCATATCCATGTCCTCTGTTCAAAATGTTTAGGGCTCTACATACATTAAACCTTGATTAAATGTAAAACTGCAAAGATGATTCAGAAATAACCTTGGACTGGCATAGATGTATTTTAACCATTTTTATGTATGCTTTTTGATAAAGAAAGGTACAAACATACTTCGATTCTGCCATTTTGGCATAGCTTTTCCTTTAGATTTCTTAGGCACACAATAGCAATAGTTTTCCATAAACTTTCTTTATCAGTGTAAGTAAATAAAACTGTCCCATTTGGGTTTAAGTAAACAGGAGCAGAGAAACAAAACATCAGAAAATAATTGCCATACTATGACATGTTTGGCTTGGAACATGTATGTTAGCAGACTCCAAAGCAGATTTTAGACCAGAGGAATTCACACACTCCATGTTACTTCTGTTTAGAAGTCCAGGAAAATCAGTTTAGAAAAACATAATTCAGAAACTAAAAGGTTTTGTTACAGAAGGCAGCGCAATTTAAGTTGAAGACAGTTGTAAAGCTACTACAGTTGTTTGCTGATCTTTCTGAAAATACCAGATGCTGCAGTAGCAGGATTAGAAAAAAAAATACAATATGTTTTAAAGCGACAGATAGTATATAGCCTCATCTGACAATATTCTTAGAACATAAATGTTTTCTTTTGACATTACATGAATGATTATTTTCTTCTTACATTATTGTAAATGCTATACTCTACTGAATGTCTTATTCCTTTACTTATGACATGTTTCTAATGAACAATAAACAGAACGTGGAAGGCAACTGCTCATATGCTTAAGAAATCATTGACATGGTTGAGAAGAGCCTAGAAGATGGGTGTCAAACTTGCTGTTGCCATCACGTGACATTTCACGATGTTTTTCCCATTTGTGGAGCTGGAGTGGATGGGGCCTGCGTGTGACACATCCAGCCCACGGGCCGCCAGTTTGACACCCTTCGTCTAGAAGATCTGCATATGCTAACAAGCAGATATAAGCTGGGAAAATTGAAAAAGGGAGTAGACCAGCTAAATTATTCCTTGCTATTTCCTTCCAAATTGATGTTCAATAACAGAAAGTTACATCAAAAGGATTATTTAAAGTGATGATGAGGAACTGGGAAAGAAAGCCCCACCAAACTTCTTCCTTTCCCCCCATCCTTTCTGTTTGAAACCTAGTTTTGCTTTTTGTTCAAAATTGTCAAGGCACAGAAGGACTCCACTTGCTCTTCTTTTTGACACATAAACTATGAATTTAATATTTTCCAATGAGATAACATGGTGTGCCTTGTATGGCATGAATAGTGTTTGTTAGTGGAAAAGCTCCAGTTACAAACCCTTTACAACTGAGTTTCCAGTGCAAAAAAATCTGGGTTTGAAAAGATCATGAATGTATGCCATTCAGTCACAGTTCTTTCAATCTCAAATATTTCAGATAAAATAACATCCGTTTCTAAAGAGAAATTTGCCCACCAAGGTGTTCACTGTTTTCAATATGACATCCTAAGCTGTTTTACTGTTGTAGTCATTGTTTAAAAGAAGGTTACCTTGTCGCACTGGGGAGCACAGAAAGTAGAAAGAGGTTGACAATGTACTTTCATGAATGCATAGTCTAAAATAACCCATATAGCCTCGAGATGGCGGCTTCTTACTAAACATTCTTATATTTGAAGAATGCAGAAAAGTGGCTCTTGTGAAATAATACTAGGATAAAAACCTATGTAACCCATTTAGAAATTCAAAGGAAGCAAGACAAATCATTGTTATATATGGATGCATTTGTTTTACTTATAACATACAATTAAGAAAAGGCATTGTTTTGTTTTTAAAGAACTACCACAATCCAAACCCAA
This sequence comes from Natrix helvetica, assembly GCF_964273705.1. NCBI lineage: Eukaryota > Metazoa > Chordata > Lepidosauria > Squamata > Natricidae > Natrix > Natrix helvetica. The sequence goes on from NC_138548.1 coordinate 101,277,711, forward strand.
TAAGAGTAGAAAGGCGTAAACATTACAAGCTTTAGTTATAAACAAGATTATTGTGTTTGTTTCAGAATACGCTACAGAGGAAAATAGAAATGTAAGATTCATTATCACTGTGGCCTAAATGAACCAATTCCATTGTTTCCACCAAGAAAACCTATGTCAAAGTGAAAAGTAAGAAGGCCGTTCCAACATTTTTCCCAGTGGTATTTTAATGATTATTCCAACAATAAATACCACCTCAAAGTTATTTCAGAGAACCTTCTTGGATGATAGCCAGAATAGTTTTCTGTATATAATACAATACAATACAATACAATAGTAGAGTTGGAAGGGACCTTGGAGGTCTTCTAGTCCAACCCCCTGCCTAGGCAGGAAACCCTATACTGTTTCAGACAAATAGCTATCCAACATCTTCTTAAAGACTTCCAGTGTTGGGGCATTCACAACTTCTGGAGGCAAGCTGTTCCACTGATTAATTGTTCTAACTGTCAGGAAGTTTCTCCTCAGTTCTAAGTTGCTTCTCTCCTTGATTAGTTTCCACCCATTGCTTCTTGTTCTACCCTCAGGTGCTGTATATGATATATACATGATATGATTATATATATATGATATATATAAGGAAATAACAATTTTGGTTTTATTTTGTTTCCTACATAGTCATCACTATCCCAGGAGCCCTAAGAAAGCTCATCACAGTTTGCCATAGGGGATCATGCACAGCAATAGTTCATCATTCATTTTTAATCTAAAACCAATCAACCAGAATTTATGCAAAGACTGCTGCAAAAAGTAAATTTATTAGGATTTAGAAATTTGATTAAAGGAGAAGATTTCAAATTCCAAATAATGAATTGAACTGATCTAAAACAGGATGAGGGAATATGACAATACGTGCCAGTTTTATTGATATATAATGAAATAAACAATTAATTCAAGACAACAGAATCAATTAGTTATCATATTATCCTAAGAAATACTTTAAACAGTGTATCCGACAGACTCTAGCTTTTTCCTGATTCAATTAAACAACAACTAAAATAAGAGACGGTGAGATACATTTTGTAAAATATTTCTAGAAAGACTTCCTATGCTTCGTATTTTTACCATTACAGAAAGAAACTTCAGCTAACAGCTTTGTTGTGAAAACAAATCCACATTACACTTGCAAAGCATCCCAGTATTTTTAGGGTGGGAGAATTATGACAAATCAATTCCCAAATCCAGCAAGTATCTAAATGGAGAGCAAAGGCCAACATTGTATTGAATTCGCTTTCTGTTTGTCTGTGTGGTTCTTCCATGAAGATCTTCTCATTTCAGATAGTCTTCGACATACAATCATAATGTTATAACATTTTTGGTGGTTGTTAAAATGAATGTGGAGGATGTAAAGTGAACACTATGGTTGTTAAGCAAACCAATAATTGACTATGGGCATGGTTTTGTCAAAACTTGGAAATAAGAGGCAGTTTTTGGCAAAACCCTTGTAAAATACGCTAAGTGACAAGACTACCTGTAGAGTTCTTTAATATGCCTTTTGGTGCAGGCATAACATACAGCTTCATTTCTTATTTATGGCATACAATCTCTACTGAATCTCTCTTAAATTACACAGGGAATAAATACTTACTGTTATTCTCCCCTTAAATTAATCTTATTTCTGTTCATGGACTTCTACTCTACCTCTCAAGCCAACTAGTTATTTCCTTTACTCAGATACTTTTTATTTGCAGTATGGCTATATCAGTAACCAGTAAATATAAACCCAAAGAAGCAATCACGTGCTAAATCAATTAATACCACATTCTCTAATTGAAGGAAATAATAGATTTTGACTGAAAAGGGATGATAGGGTAATGGCCAGTCACCCATACAGGTTGATCTGTTAGCACTTTCTATCGGCAAATAACAGAATAATGCAAATATGAGATTTGGATTTCAATGTTTAAAACCTGGATCATCACTGATCCAAAGTATTAATAGGCTCACTTAACATCGATACCTTAGCTTATAAGAGATAAAGCATCTTTACTTCTAACATTAACATTATTCAGTCTTTCAAAGAGCAGCACTGAAAAATGAACCATTATTGTTTCCGTTAATATTTCTTACCATTGTGCTGTTACTTTTTATTCATAGATTGTTGTAAAGATTCCTCTTAGGCACGGTTATAATGTTACATCTCTGATCTCTATTATTCTAAAAAACACACTTGATAATATCTTCTTGCACATATTATACTCACTGCCTTAGAGAAAACAGTTATATACACACACAAAAAGCTCAAAATACCTCTGCAGGCTATTGTAGTTCACAAGCTTTTGAATAAAATTAAGATTGAAAATTCCATGTCTTCGTGAAATATCTGTGGGGAGGGGGGGGGAAATCTTTATAAAATGTTCAGTTGAACATGTTTTCTCTGCGTGAAAACAAACTAAAAGATAGATTTTTACTCTTTTGTGACACTCCATAGAGAAGCCAATTGAAAATAATAATGGAAATTATATAAATATAATAATTATATTTCATTTAATATAATAATACAATGTCATTAAGTGAGATTTCTATAGCTTCTGTAAGTCTTATAGTATAAAAATTCTATAGTATAAAAATCTAGGTTCTTAATCTCCGATTTTAAAAAATCCATATAGAAAGCGAGTTTGGTTATTAATTCACTTATTGCAATATTAATGGAGCTTTCAACTTTTCACATGAAATACTAGTTATCTGTTTTGAGAAAAATTCACACTTAAATAAAAAACCAAAGCAATTGGAGACAGATGCAAAAAAAAACCAAAAAAAAACCCAACCCCTCACCAGAGGAATGGAGAAAAGCCCCAAGGCCAGTGGTGAAATTCAATATTTTTTACTACTGGTTCTATGGGCGTGGCTTGGTGGGCATGGTGTGGCTTGGTGGGTGTGGCAGGGAAGGATACTGCAAAATCTCCAATCCCACCGCATTCTGGGGCCAGTCAGAGGTGGCATTTGCCGGTTCTCTGAATAACTCAAAATTTCCGCTACTGGTTTTCCAGAACCTGTCAGAACCTGCTAGATTTCACCCCTGCCCAAGGCCCATAAGGTTACAGGTTATATACCCTCTGTAAATTATAGAAATGATATAAAAACTTACAAAAACAGTGTAAATTATCACATGAACTTTATTGCAAAAATATAGGATCCAATGACAACATACTATGACCTTATTAAGGGCTGATTTGGTGTTTCTACATTCTGCTATTTTAAAGTGACTCCAAGCCTGCCTTCAGCTACTAGCACTTTCTAATATAAACAATGACCATTATTGGACAAATATATTCATTCCACAATCTATTTTTTTCTGTTTTCTTCCCTTCCAAAATTATCAAGCAGCTTGAGCTTGCCTGATCTGCCTGCTATGCACTTCAGCATTATCCATGTTTGAAGAATATTTTTGCCCTCACACACTTTCTGTTGATCATTTGATGACAACCTTTTCAGGCAGTGAGCCTTACAGTGGCATACTCTGGACCATGTGATGGCCTAGAAACCAGGAGACTATGAGTTCCAGTTCTACCTTAGGCATGAAAGCTGATTGGGTGACATTGGCCCAGTCACTCTCAGTCCAACTCATCTCAAAGGTTGCTATTGTGGGGAAAAATAGGTGAAGAAAGGAGTATATTCCCTGTCTATAACTACTTATAAAAGTAATAAAAGTGGGCTTTAAAAAAACAATTCTAATTAATAAAATACAAATAAAATCATTTAACTTCAATTTTCATGTTGTTAATATAATGATTTGAATGCATGGGCCTGACCCAATTAATTCAGGGCCCCACACACGAGGGTGGTCACACACTGGACCTTATTTTTGTATCTGAACAGTGGACGAGTGATCTGGGAATAGGGGACCTAGTTATTACTCCCCTGTCATGGTCAGATCACTCATGTCTCCGGCTCGACTTCCCTGTCGCTACCCCTCACCGCGAGAAGGCAGAGCCAGCTCGTCCAAGCTGGTACCGCCCCAAGCACCTGATGGAACCGGAGAGGTTCCAGACGGAGCTTGGGCCGCTACCTGTAGCCCTGACCCGCGCTCGGTCGGAAGACCTAGTGGCCGCCTGGAATATGGCGGTGGCTGGGGCCTTGGACCGGGTTGCGCCTTTGCGACCTCTCCTGCGGCAGCGATCCGCCCGAGCCCTTTGGTACACCGAGGAGCTGAGGGCGATGAAGCGCCATAGGAGACGTCTAGAGAGCAGGTGGAGGTCCTCACGCTCCGAGTCTGATCGAACACAGGTAAGATCCTATTTACGGACCTACCTTGTGGCATTGAGAGCGGCCAAACGTAGACATTGTGCCACTCTTATTGCGTCCGCAGATAACCGCCCTGCCGCTTTGTTTAAGGTGACCCGCTCCCTCTTATCACAGGGGGCGCGGGTGGCGCCCTTGCAGGGTAGAGCAGAGGAGTTTGGGGAATATCTGCAGGACAAAGTCGCTCAGATCCGGAGCGGATGGGCCCCCTCCAGTGGCCCGGACAAGCCGTCAACAGTGAGTCTTGTAAGACCACTCTGGGAGGAGTTTGAGTCTGTTGCCCCCGAGGATTTGGACAGGTTGCGTGGACGGCTGCGGCCCACCACATGTTTAATGGACCCGTGTCCCTCCTGGCTGGTACTGGCATCCTGGGAGGTGACACGAGGCTGGCTTCTGGGCCTGGTGAACGCTTCATTGGGTGAGGGATCCTTACCAACTGCCTTGAAAGAGGCGGTGGTGAGGCCCTTACTCAAGAGGCCTTCACTGGACCCAATGGAGCTGGCTAATTATCGTCCAGTCTCCAATCTTCCTTTTTTAGCGAAGGTTGTTGAGAATGTGGTGGCGCAGCAATTTCCACGACACCTTGACGAATACGAATATCTAGACCCACGCCAGTCTGGCTTCCGACCCGGACACAGCACAGAGACAGCCTTGGTCGCGCTGGTTGATGATCTCTGGAGGGCCAGAGATAGAGGTTGCTCCTCTATCCTGGTCCTATTAGATCTCTCAGCGGCTTTTGATACCATCGACCATGGTATCCTATTGCGCCGGCTGGAGGGGATGGGAGTCGGAGGCACCGTTTTACGGTGGTTCGGCTCCTACCTCTCCGACCGGTCGCAATGTGTGTTGACGGGGGGGGCAGAGGTCGACCCTGAGGTCACTCACTTGTGGGGTGCCGCAGGGATCGGTCCTTTCGCCCCTCCTGTTCAACGCATATGTGAAGCCGCTGGGGGAGATCATCCGTGGTTTTGGGGTTGAATACCATCTGTACGCTGATGATACTCAGCTGTACGTTTCAACCCCAAACCACCCCAGTGAGGCTGTCGAAGTGATGTCCCGGTGTTTGGAAGCCGTCGGGGTCTGGATGGGGGACAACAGACTCAAACTCAACCCCTCCAAGACTGAGTGGCTGTGGCTACCGGCACCTCCGTTCAGTCAGCTGATTCCAGCGCTGGCCATAGGGGGCAAACAGCTGCCCCCTGTGGAATGGGCGCGCAATTTGGGCGTCCTCCTAGATGCCCGGCTGTCAATGGATGACCATGTGGCAGCCGTGGCAAGGGGGGCGTTCCACCAGGTTCGCCTGGTGCGCCAATTGCGCCCCCTCCTGGACCGAGATGCCCTACGCACGGTCACTCATGCACTGATGACGTCTCGCCTGGACTACTGTAATGCTCTCTACGTGGGGCTTCCCATGGGACGCGCCCGAAGACTGCAGCTAGTCCAGAACGCAGCCGCGCGGGCAGTCATGGGGAGTACCAGGTACTCCCATGTAACACCGCTCCTGCGCGAGCTGCACTGGCTGCCTGTGGTCTTTCGGGTGCGTTTCAAGGTTTTGACCACCATCTTTAAAGCGCTCCATGGCATAGGGCCCAGTTACCTGCGGGATCGCATCCTCCCACATACATCCCAGCGGCCAATTCGCTCTCACAGGGAGGGGCTTCTCCTGGTGCCGTCCGCTAGGCAATGCCAGCGGGTGACGCCAAGGAGTAGGGCCTTCTCTGTGATGGGCCCAACCCTCTGGAATGACCTCCCCCCCGACATTAGAACCACCACCGACTTCTGCTCCTTCCGGCAGAAACTAAAGACTCACCTGTTCCGACTGGCTGGCCTGGCATAATTTCAACGCCTATCTCCTGGCATTTATATCTTTACTGGTTTTTAAGGGGATTATTCTGTAGGATTATTATTCTGGTTTTTAAGGGGATTATTCTGTAGACTTAATTTTATTGGGTATTGGGATTTTAATGTCTGTATATTTTAATTATTTATTAGCAATACAGTCCTGCACATCTTTTATCCTCCTCTTATCCATCTATTGTATATTTGTATATATATATATATTGTCCATTTAGTAATTTTAATTGTTTTAATTTTGTTCTTTGACATGGACTGTACACCGCCCCGAGTCCCTTTCGGGAGAGGGGGCGGTCTATAAGCGCTAATAAATTGAATTGAATTGAATTTTTTACTTTCTGTTACTTTCAAAATTTCAATTTATTGGTAAATTTTGGGTAAGTACTGAGAAGTTCTACCTAAGGTTTCCTATCCTAGGGAATGCAAAAGATTTCAGCAGTGAGAGAAAAGAAGAATGCTGCCAGAAGAAAACAATAGAAATAAAAGTACTAGGAAGGAGAGCCAGAGAGAAGAAATGTTGATAATCAAAGCACAATATAACTACAGCATGATATGGGGTTGTTTGTCTGTTTTTTAGGTATAAGGAATACCAACTAACAATGGATGATTTGAAAGAAAAAACAATAACAAAAATAATTGATAGATTTTTGGTGGGAGGGTGGGAGTCAGATACATAAATCTCTTGATTAGAATAATAATAATAATCAACAACAAGATGACTCAGGAGAAAAAAATGTTCAATCTGTTATGCGTATTGCGATGTGAGAAGGTGACATCACAAAGTGATATTCACAAAACCTAAGTGAATATCAGCAGGAGATGAACAGAGGTTGCGAGATCTACACTGTGATCATCCCAACAGAAATGTATTGATGAGGTTAGTCAAGAGATAATCATCAAGAATAACAGGAGACTTAACAGCAGGATCCTGAGAAATCCCAGCAGGTAGAAAATTATATAAAGAGGAAAGAAGGGGGTGATTGGGAGGATTCGCATACTAAGCTCAAATCAAACCAATCATATTAGCAAGATAATGTAAACTAAGCCACATTAAGTATGATTTATGCTCTAAGTGCTCCAAGTCATTGCTTCCCAAATGCTTTCCTTCATTACCAAAAATCACTTATTAGAAAGTTCTTATTTAAATGTCCCTATTGTGACTGATTTTTGTGTGTGGTTTGTGTGAAGTTACCATGGTGAAATTCAAAAATTTTCCCTACTGGTTCTGTGGGCGTGGCTTGGTGGTTTTATGTCTCTTCCTTAAGAGTACAATGAACTGAGGAGACGAGGTAACTGTAACTATTTATTAGCTCAATTGAAACAAGTAACGGAATCAACGAACTCTCCCGTCTGACAGCTCTTTATACCCGATCTGTCAGACGGACAACCAATAGGAAGACTAGGCTCTTTCCTCGACCCGGCACAGACATGGTAACCAATCAGAGGACACAACACTCCTTCCCCCTGGATTGAACATGCATAATCTTGCTGATATGCAGGTCTTCTCCGTCGACGCTGGGACCGGCGCAGTTCAGCATCATGAGCGACCAGAAGAGGAATATTGTCCCTCTCTGGTAACCGTACTGGTGGCACTATCAGTACGGACAATTGTCCATTCGAAGCCGCGGCCTCTTCAACTGGTAAACCCTCAGCCGAGAACATAACGTGAACGTCCTCTGTGGCATTGTCTTGGCATTTAGCCCTCGCCTATGTGAGCTCATGGCGGGTGTCGTCCTCGTCTCCCAGCGGCGCAACTGATATGTTGCTGCCATTGCCGACCATCGCAAAGCTGGACCCTGTAAGAACAGGGCCCTGTTATCTCAGTGATCCAGCCCAGCATCCACTTAGGTTCTCCCATAAAATTTTGCGCAAATACCCCCTCCCCACTATTAAATACTCTAGGTGTGTCTACATCTAAGGGGCAGCGAGGTGAGTACGTGGGATGAAGTCTATCCAGAGTAGTGTGCAACCTACGCCCCATTAGAATCTGGGCTTTTCCCGGTAGTGGGACATGGTATTGTGTGCTGCGCTAATAAATATGTGGCTATTCTCTCCAGCCACGGTGTGTTTCCCATTCGGCTTAATGCTGAATGTACAGCACATTATGTTAATCCATTTCCAGCAGGGTGATATGGTGCTACCTGTGCATGTCGTATTCCCAACCCTGCTAGGTATGCTTGAAAATTAGTTGCTGTGAATTGCGGTCCGTTGTCGGACACTAATTGTCCAGCAATCCATGTGTAGTGAACAATGTGTCTAGGATGGCTATCGTTGCTTCTGCAGTAGTGTTGCACATGGAGAATAACTCCACCCACTTTGAAAGCACGTCGACGACTAGAAAAATAGTTTTCCCTGACCAAGTACCCATGAAATCAACTTGGACTCTACTCCATGGAGCGGAGGGCTTGTCCCATTCCCTTACAGGAGCGGCAGCAGGTGCCGGTCGGACCTGCTGACACAGTTGGCAGTGCTGTACCCAGTTCGTGATGTCACTGTCCAAGGAGGGCCACACATGTAGCTTCGACTGAGACCCTTCATTCTTACTATGCCTGGGTGCCCCTCATGGAGCCGGACCAGCACGACCTGTCTCAGTGTTTTGGAATTACTACTCGATAACCCCACAACACAAACATCCTTGCAACACCAATAATTCCTCCCTTCGACAATGAAAAGGAAGGAATTCTGCCACCACGGTGTTCCCAGTCCATCACTTGAAGAAGAATAGGTTTCTTCTCTGAATGGCGGGCAGTATCAGTTGCTGACAGGGGCAATTTAAATTCATTAAGTACATACACACTGTGTATGGGAGTCGGGTCAGTTACTAAAGTGGGCAATGGCCAACGGCTCAGAGCGTCTGCGTGAACCATTTGCTTTCCTGGCCTATGTTGTAGAGTGTAAGTGTAAGCGGCTAGAAACTCCGCCCAATGTGACATGCGGGGTGATATGATTTGCGGAGTAGGACGATCCCCTGCTAAAATACCCAGCAGTGGTTTATGATCCATCACTAAATGAAATGGAGGTCCGTACAGATAGTGATGTAAACTTTTTACTACTGCAACGGCTGCTAGAGCCTCTTTATCCAGCTGACTATAATTACGTTCAGCCTTTGATAAAGTGCGGAAGTAAAAAGCTATAGGAGCCTCCAGTCCATTCGGGAATGCATGACTTAATACAGCGCCAACCCTGAAGGGGGAGGCATTGCATGCCAGTATTAAAGGTAAGTGCTCATTGTATTGCACTAATACCGGTGCTGTTGTTAGCAACTTAACCTCCGCCAAAGCATGAGCTTCGCGGTTGGTCCAAGTCCATGTGGTGGATGTGTCTAACAAACGGTGGAGGGGTTCTGCCACCGAAGCCTTATGCGGAATGAAGCTTGAATAAAAATTCAACAGCCCTAAGAAAGCTTGTAGTTCCGTCCTATTGGACGGTGCTGGGACTGCATTAATAGCCTCCACTTTTGCTGGTGTGGGGTGAATGCCTTGGCTGACAATTAAGTACCCTAAGAATTCCATTGCAGGCACTCCTAACTTGCATTTTGATTGCTTTAATCTGAGCCCCACCTCCCTGAAATGGTTAAATACCTGCCTAAGCATTTCAACGAGCCGTGATCGACTGTCAGCAGCGATCACGATGTCATCGAAATACGGGATGACCCCGGGTATTCCTTGGAGTAGGTCCTCCATGAGGCTCTGGAATAACGCATGGAGCGACGCATACCCCAAACTGGAGGCGATTACATTTGAATGTGCTGCGCTGTGTTACAATTGTCTGTGCCGCTGCAGTCTCTGCATCTACCAGTAATTGTTGGTAGGCTTGTGCCAAATCTAGCTTTGCAAAAATCTTACACTGACCCAGTGAGTGCAACACATGTTGCACTACTGGGACAGGATAAGGGTGCGCCTGTAATGCCTTGTTTAATGTCAACTTGTAGTCCGCGCAAATTCTTATTGAGCCACCTGCCTTCAGAGGAATTACAATAGGGGTTTCCCACTTCACATGATCCACCAGTTCAAAAACCCCTTGCTCCAGTAATTTGTCTAGCTCCGCGTCCACTTTGTTCTTTAGAGCTAATGGAACGTGGCGAGCTTTAAGCCAAATGGGTGCCACCTGAGGATCGAAGTTTAATGAGATTGGTGTGCCCTTATATTTACTTAGAGATGGTGAAAAGACATCGGCAAATTCGCATGTCAAAACCTCAAATTCGTCCCCCTGGACAGTGTAATGCACCCCAGAGATTGAAAGACCCAGTGCCCTAAACCAGTGGTCGGCAAGCCGCGGCTCGCGAGCCACACGCGGCTCTTTACACATTTTAATGCGGCTCTTCTGTGTGCCGGGCGCCCCCCCCTCCCTCCTCTCGGGCACTTCAAAACAAGCGCCCCTTTCCCTTTTTTCGACCCACAATGATTAGGGAGGATCCTGAAGTCGGGCGGGGATGAGAAGCGAGGAGGCAGAAAAAGAAACGGAAGCTAAGGAGGGGGCGGGGGGAAGCTCCTTAGCTTCCGTTTCTTTTTCTGCCTCCTCGCTTCTCGTCCCCGCCCAACTTCAGGATCCTCCCTAATCAGGAAATCAGGAAAACTAGTACTGACCGTGTCAGTATTGTTTGGAATGGAGCTGAGCACAAGAGAGTCTTTAGAATAGAACAGAGCTGGAAGGGACTTTGGAGGTTTTCTAATTCAGCCGCCTGCTCAAGGAGAACCTATACCAGCTCAATAAATTGTGTATACATTGATGGCATTTTTTAAAAAAAGGCTTAGTCTGTAAAATGTTTCAAAAACTAAAGACAGCATGGCATAAATGAGTGGGATAAATAAATCAGCCCACTTTGTGAAATAAGTGGGAAACAGAATTAACACACAGCCTTGACCTTTTAGTTGTTTGGATGCCTGGAGTTTCTTGCCATGAGCCTTTCTATCCTATTTTAAGAAGAAATTACAATTGGAGTATGGCTGGCTGGGGAATTCTGGGAATTGGAGTCCACACCCCTTAAAGTTGTCAAGGTTGAGAAACAGGCTCACCTTCAGCTTTATGATTTTTAATTTGTGTGTGTGTGTGTGCCATTCCAGTCAGTCTTGATTACTTTATGATTGGGTATATGTGGAAATGGGTGAGTTAATTTGGTGGCCATGGGATTTGGTAACAAAGTTATGGGAAGGGAACCTTAATCCGGGTGCGCTCAAAAGGCTTTCGAGGAAGTTGCAATCACAAATTGGTTTAGCATTCTTGGACAGTTCAGCGTTACAAACGTTAAGTCATTTGGGATCCTTCCATGTTGCACGCTGGTTTTTGTTCACAACGTCCTTCCAAGTGTTGATACGTTTTGAGGTTAATTTGCTACTGCCCGCCTGGCTCCCCGGTTAGATTTTTGCTGGGAGGGGGCGGGGGGGAAGCTCCTTGGCCTCCGTCTCTTTTTCTCCCTCCTCGCTTCTTGGGGCTCCACCAATGGGGGAGCAAGGCCCGCCCAGCGCCAGGCTTTGGGCTAACACAGAGGTCTGCAAAGTTGGCTGTTTTAAGACTGGTAGACTTCAATTCTCAGAATTCTGGGAGTTGAAGTCCACCAGTCTTAAGAGCCAATTTTGCAGATCCCTGGGCTAATATGATTGATGCCCTTGGTGGACTTCAATTCTCAGAATTCTGGGAGTTGAAGTCCACAAGTCTTCAAGCTGTCAGGTTTGAAGACCCCTGGGGGTTTTTTTCTAAAGGGTTGGGGGTGCGAGGGTCTTGCAACTTGACAGCTTTAAGACTTGCATGCTTCAATGCCAGAGTTCCTGAGCCAACATGACTGGAGGAGGAATTCTGGGAGTTGAAGTCCACAAGTCTTAAAGCTGTCAGGTTTGAAGACCCCTTGGGGTTTTTTTCCTAAAGGGTTAGGGATGCAAGGATCTTGTAACTTGACAGCTTTAAAACTTGCGTGCTTCAAATGCCAGAGTTTATTGAAACTAAAAACAGTGTACCATCCTATGTATTTTCGGTTTTAAAAATGTGGCTCTCAAAATAAATTTCAATCGTGGTTTTGGCGAGATTTGGCTCAGTTGAAAAAAAAGGTTGCCTACCACTGCCCTAAACCAATCAAGTCCTAACAGAGAAGCCAGTGGCTTGGATTATTAGGGGAAGTTGACCCCTGAAGCGCCCATAGTGCACATTGAAGTTTCCACAGCCAATGACAGGAACGGAGTTTCCTTGGTAGTTCCTCAAATGGCAGCAGGCCGGCAGCAGCTGGTTCCGGCATAGGGACAGCAGAAGGGAGCACAGTGTATCCCACGACATTATCGACTTCGCTGATCCGGTATCCAGCTCCAAGGGACAGGGCTTGCCTTCCAGCTCGATAGTAATGTGAATTTTTCCAGTTCTGTTCCCCTCCGTGAATGCAGAGTCAACGGTCCATTCTTATACGTTATCGTTATTAATGCTAGCGCAGCAGTTAGTTTGGCGTATGCTGGTTTTGGCAGTGTTTGGACGGCTGACAGACGGTGATCCAATAGACCTATTGTCTGGTAGCCAACCCCGGCAAACACTAGGCAAGTGACCTTTTTTGCTGCAACGCTGGCACACGGCTGATATGAATTTGCACTGAGATCTCAGGTGTTTGCCATTGCAGCTTAAACACCCTTTCCAACCTCCTTTAGGTGCGGTTCCCCAGTTGTTGACTAGTTTGAGGCGACTGACATCAATGTCTGCTTCAGGGTCATCCTCTAAGCTCTCATTCTGGTGGTGGACTGACGATGCTTGAGAAGTGATGTTGGCAGCCAAATGGTATCACTGAAACTCTGAGATTGATTTTTCAGCCATTTCAGTCGCTTGCGCTTCATCAACGGCAATTTTCAGTGTCAATTCAGCTCACAAGGAGGCGCGTTGCAGACGCATGTCATTAAGACTGTAGATAAATTGCTCCAGAAATTCCTCGTCTAAGTCGCCAAATTCGCAGTGAATGGCCGCAGCCCTCAGAAAGGCAATGTAGCAGCTGATAGACTCATCTTCAGCTTGCGTGCATTTACGGAAAAGGTGTCTGCGGGAAAAACATGATGGCGTAGGGGCATAGTGTGCTTTCAGTTAGACAGCAACGAATCCCAGAGTATGGCATGCACAGGAGTCGGAGCTGCTAACGCCCGGGCCGTTGCGAACATGTCTGGGTCACAGTAACTTAGAAAAACCCCTCTCTTCCTTTCAAGGAAAAGACCAGTTAAGTTGTTGGTCTGAATAAAGCATTCAAATCATTCAAGGAAAGCCTCCCATGATTCCTTGTCTGGTCTGAATTCTGGAAAAATGTTTGCGGTAGCCATTGTTGATACTGCAGGCATTGATAATGCAGGTGGGTCAGTTAAAAACACCCTCGTTGCCAGTTTTATGTCTCTTCCTTAAGAGTACAATGAACTGAGGAGATGAGGTAACTGTAACTATTTATTAGCCCAACTGAAACAAGTAACGGAATCAACGAACTCTCCCGTCTGACAGCTCTTTATACCCGATCTGTCAGATGGACAACCAATAAGAAGACTAGGCTCTTTCCTTGAACCGGCACGGATGCGGTAACCAATCAGAGGACTCAACAGGTGGTCATGTGAATGGGTGGATATGGCTTGGCGGTCATGTGACCACGTGGGCAACAAGCAGGAACCCCACAGAGTCACAGAGAGCTTAAAAACAAACTATCACACTTTACACAAAAATAATACAAAAGCTACATAACTGATTCACACACAATGCAAAAGCAGCTGGACTTCACACGCAAAAAAGGTACCTACGATCCTGCGGCACAGCTGATTGTCACAGCTGATCAGAACCTTTTTAAAAAACTTTTTAAAGCATTTTTTTACTACCGGATTGGGAGAATCGCTAGCATTTTTACTACCGGTTTGGGCAAACTGGCCTGAACTGGTAGCATTTTAGCTCTCTGCCGCCACCAAAAAAACATTTTTACCTAATTACACATTTGGGAAGAACTGCTCTATATATGAACCCAGCCCTTGTTATTTATTTGACAAACCAAAGTTCAAAGTATAGGTTAAAATGCAGTCGCCTTTGGTGAGATGGGGGGCATATAAGTGTAAATAAATGAAAAAATAAACATGTGAACACTTCCATTTATTTACAGTAAATGAAAGGGGAATTATGAAAACTGGTACAAAGCGGAAACATTTGATTTCCTAATAAATAGTTTAGATGGAGTGAAAAGGTGAGTATAACATATTTTAAGAGGTTAAGACACAGATTTAGAACAACTGAACTAAGCAGAAAGTAAACTGAAAAGACAAGATTGGCCAGGATGTACTGAGTGAAAAAAAAATTGTTTTGAATGAATGACAGAAATGACTTTAAATGCTAAAAAGAACCCCCAATTTTATGTGTGATTCCAAATATTTCAGTTTTCTGTATTTATTATATTCTCTTCTGCAGAATTTTTAAGAATATCTAATAGATACATTGAAATAATTATTTTTAATTTTTAAATTAAATTAAGATGAAAGATGGGTCATAATTTCACCATGTTAACATAGTTAATAAATGACCCTGAAACAAATTACACTTGGAGAGGTTTAATATATAATTCTTAAATTTTAATTTTGGCTGAATATTGCTAAATCTCGCAGGGATGTTTGAGCGGTTGGGGATTTAATTTGTCTAAGAATTTGGCTAAGGTAGCAAAAACTATAATAAGATATTATCTACAGGAAGCAGCGGCAGTATGGTGAGAGGCTTCCTTTCTGCATTCCTTCGCTTTTGAATTGATGAACTTTTCAGCACTTTTAAAAAGTTAAACTTTCGGATCCCTGCTGGAGGTGCGGCTAGAGGGAGGGGGATTTCCCCCCCTCCCTCGGACAAGCGGCTTGAAAAGACTTTCCTTCCATCCCCAGAGAGGAGGAGGGGGGAGAGCCAACTAATGATGCCCCACCCCTATAAAAGTGATTTTCATTCGACCTAGCTCCAGAACTAATGGATGAACTGAGAACTTTTTGAACTTTTAAAAATTTTACTATGCCTCTGAGCCCAAAGCTGGCAGGGCAAGATGGCACACTTCCGTTGTCTTCATGAACTGTGAAACCTGACTCCACCTTTAAAATTCAGGCTTCCGGTCTTTGTCTCCGAGTCACCCAGAGGAATTTCTTGTGGATTGCTACTTTCTGAACTCTTTGGAGAAAAAAAACTTTCATCTACTGCTAGAGTGACTAAAGAAATCCCCATCTGTTTGGATCCTCTGCCTTCTGAATTCGCCTGCCTGCTCTACCTCTCCAGCTGCCCAGTCTCTACTTTGACTGATCTCCTTGCTTCATAAACCATGTCTCCAAAAAGACCACCTCCTGGAAAGCCTGGCTTTGCTACTTCTGCTCCAACGTCTGCAACGTCTAGTCCAGCTACACAGTCAAAGATATCAGAATTGATGCAACCCAAGACTACAGAGATAGACTTCCAACAAATGCTTCAACAAATTTTACAAGGCCAGGAGGAAATTAAGAAACAGTTAAGGGAAATGAAAGATGAAATTAAACAGAATCAAGCCCAAATCTTTAAGAACTCACAGAGACTGGACCTTGTGGAGGGTGGGGTGGCGGAGGCGAGGGGGGGGGTAGAGGCCTTACAGAAGGGGAACAAAGAACTTGATATCCAACAAATGAAAGCAGAGTTTGAAAGAATGTCCTTTTATCTTAGATTTCAAAATGTAATAGAAGCAGATGGGGAAAATATAAGGGACATTATGACTAACATTCTAGCTGAATACATACACAAAGATAAACAGCAGATGGAATGGGAGATAGATCTAGCTTATAGAGTGAATTCAGCATATGCCAGAACACATAATGTACCCAGGGAGGTTCATATTAAATTTCTTAGGAAAACCACAAGAGATGAAATTCTGGGTGTACAAAGGGGGCAAACACTGACATACCACGATAGGGAGATAACCATTCTAAAGCAGATTCCCAAAAAAATTAGGGAAAAAAGGAAAAGTTATTCGCAATTGGCGAATAAATTATACCAGAAGGGGGTGTGGTTTAGATGGTTGATGCCTGAAGGTATGCTGATATTCTGGGAGGAGACAAGAATCAGAATCAACACACCCATAGAGGCACAGGCCTTTATGGAAAAAAACAAAGCGAACCTAGAAAAAACAGATGACACTACAACGGTTATACAGGACACGGGAGGGGCCGGAGCTCTGCCAGCGGGGGGTGAAGGGGCAACACCAAGAAAGCTCAGATCACAAAAATAAATAAGAAAACCACAATGTTATAAACAGACCGAAAGTATTAATGAATTTACAACTAGACTATATATTATAATTATATAAACTGATTGAAAAGTATTTTTTCTAGAATTAATATGCTGATTTTTTTTATGACTATGTAATAAGGTTTGATATTTTGATGTAACCTAGGAGTCTGGAGGGAGGGGGCGTCTGCCATACTTGCAACTGCCAAAATTTGTAACTATTCCACTTACCCTTTTCCGCATAAATGTTTTTAAAAAAACCAATAAAACTTCTTGAAAAAAAAAAAAAAAAAAAAAAGATATTATCTACAGAACTAGAACAAAAGTTATGCTGCCAGAAGTTACTTATTTTACTAAGCAGTAATTGCACATTAAAGTGTTAGTAAAAAAGGTTCAAAAGTCAGATTCACTTAACAACTTTGTTATTAACTTAACAACTGCAGTAATTCCTTAACAACTGTGGCAAGAAAGGTCATAAAATGGGGCAAAACTCACATAGCAAATGTCTTGCTTAGCACTGAAAATTTGGTCTCAATTGTGGTTGTAAGTCAAGGACTACTTATGAATGAATGAATGAAAAAATGAAGGAAGGGGATACTTTGGAGATGCACTTACAGAGTCTGGATCTCTTTGTTGCTCTAGAAAAGCAGAAAATTCTACGAGTCTGAGTTTAGTTGTTCCAATAGATCGACCTTGCCAAGCTGGAACAGAGGGAGCTGGAGCTGACGCGGGTTCAAATCCTAAAAAAACAAAGAACCATCCTGTATGAAATTAACAAAGTTATTGGTTGTTCTAGACCAGGGGTCACTAACCTTTCTGACTTCAGGGACCGCTAAATTCATAAGTTTAAATCTCGCGGACCACTAATATGATCTGCCTAATGACTGGATGGGTGGACATGGCTAGGTGATCATGTATTTAATTATTTAACTGTTTTATGTATGTATTTTATAACGCATTTTAGTGACTGTACACCGCCCCGAGTCCCTTTCGGGAGAGGGGGCGGTCTATAAATACGAATAATAAATAAATAAATAAATAATAAATCATGTGACTGGGTGGGCATGGCCAAATCGGTATCACATCACGCCTCTACTTGCCCCTCCCTTCCCAGACACTCCTCGCCTGCCAGCCTGGGCTCCTTAGGGCCCCAACAGGAAGCAGTTGTTGGAGCTAAGCAGCTACCATGAAAAGGTGTTGGCAAAACAACTGGATGCAAATAATTTTTCTGTGGACCACCAACGTTTTCTCAACCACCATTTGGTGACTGCTGCTCTAGACAGTAAATGTTACGAGCTAATGGTAAGACTAGGCTGCCTTTTCTGAGGGAACTAATTTCATGCTGTCTTTTAAGGTCAATTGAAGGCACATTTGTTCACTCTGACATTTGCAAGATGACAACTGTCCCAAGACTAAGCTGCCTTTTCAGCTGTCTTTGACCTGAGCTGCATTTTTCATGCTGGTACGCCAATCGTGTTACCCTACAGTTGTATGAGAGTTTGCTTTATAATTACTCTGTGTGTGTGTGTGTGTGTGTGTTTGTGTGTGTGTGTGTGTGTGTGTAATGGTTTCAGAAAGTTCCTTTGGGAGGAAGAGTAGAATGAAATAAATGCATGAAATAAAATTTAAAAAAATAAGAAAAACAGCAATTGTTTACAGGGTCAACTTGACACTGCATTTTGATTTCACTGTTATTTTATTTTTTATTTTTTGCCAGCCAGGCCAGTTTGAATGATTCTAGCTGAGTTGCTGCTTCATTAATGCTTCCACCGTGCAGAATTCTGGAATACACATCAAACTACTGCTGTGCTCAGAAGCGGGAGCAGTTGTTAACCAAGCTCCATGCATATTCTGTAACTACTGATGAACGTGCAAGTAATTATGTACACAAGCTCACATACATATAGACTCATTATTGTTAACTAAATAAAGAGGCTACCAAACTCCCCTGCATATTTTGATACATGTTTAACAACCACAACCTGTGTTTAGCTCTAAATATAGGCTAAGTTCCATCCACCACCACCCCCCCACACACTACCACAAACAAATTAATAAATGTTACCTGAAATGGGAGTTGTGACTGTGGGCTGTATCGGGTAGGCCTGCTGAACGAATGGCTTTATGCTGAAACAAACCAATGGACGATGAAATCACGTTACTTAGAATAATTATTACTAAAAAAAAAAATCTGCTAAAAAAAAATAATTATTACTAAAAATATTTCTTCTCGTTTCAATCCACTCCAGTGCAATAATATTTATTGTACATATTGTTTTGTATGAAAAATAGAACCTTAATAAATGCTACTGACTAAAAAATAAAAATAAAAGGGGGGGGGGAGATTCTGTCAAGGAGCATTTGGTTTTAACTCGGCTACAAGCTAGCCACAAACAACCTTTGGATCCTTACTGGGAATCATGATTATCATCTGCATCACAGATCTGTCATTGTGCTTGCCTTTTTATGAGTAACACATGGACCCAGTTTTAACTCTGGGAGATTTAAGGTGGCAGGATTCTTTCTTTCTTGCACTACAAGCAAGGCCCATGCAAAGCTTCATGGGAGTGCTTTGCTATGACAGCAAAGCAATTCATTATTTGCACCTTGCTACCTCTAACAGCAAATGGGCTGGCCACACTATCTCACTTTGAGGCTTCCTCTGACAGATCCCAGGAAGGGAGTGAAGAGGCTTCTTTACTATACATGTACAGAAGTCTCTTTCAGATACAGGGAACGAGGCTTAGAGCAATGCACAATATCTCCCAATGCACTGTCCTACCTTCTTGTCTTGAGAAGGAATTGCATTGCCTCTGGGCTGCAAAGTGACTTGCCAAGGCATACGCAAACTACCTCCCACAAGCCTACTAAAGAGAGGTCCTGCCCCCACCCTCAGCTGCTCTAGTTGCTTTAATTATGGTGCCAAGCTCACTACTATGATTCATTGGTCAAACATATGCACAAAGTCCAATTACTCAAAGCATAAACCAGAAATACTCATGCCTTTTTAAGTAATTGATTAGGTGATTTCCTGGACATTCAAAAAATTATCATATGCAGCTAGACTGGGAGTGGACTTCTGGGTTATATGTTTCTTCTTAAATAGCTTTCAACGTTTTTATTTGCTTTCTTTTAAAATGTACCTATTTTTCAGCCAAGGTATTCACAGCAGCCTATTGAGTCATATAAAATGATGTTATATGCACAAAACATCTAAACTGAAATATGTCCACCATTTGCAGCTCTTAGACCTCAAAAAAATGGATAGAGTCCAAATTCTGTCCTTTCTGGCTGCGTTTTTAAAGTTATGGTGAGTGTAAGACATGAAATGGTGAATGAAAAGGCCACATTTTTACCCTCAAACTCTGAAACCCATCCATTCCTTGTTTACTTATTAAGATTAAATATCTGTCCTTTGCCAATTTTTGAATGTGACCCTTGACATCCTGCACAAGAGATGTTAAGGATATGCCATAAATCTTTTCACATGTATTTTCCTTGACATTAAATAGTAAAGGGAAAACCTATCTTCAGTTAATATGTGGAGTGTGTGTGTGTGTGTGTGTGTGTGATTGGTGACCTGCTGAACAGAAGAAGACACCAAGCCTAATTCTGTGATCTGGTGTTTGTTGAATGTACAGCCTAGAAACGTGATGGCGAACCTATGGCACGTGAGGTGTTGTCAGGGCATGCGAGGTGTTGCCCTGTCAGCTGGCCAGCGTGCATGCGCGTGCTGTCCAGCTGACTTCAGCCTTTGTTTGAGACCGTTTTTTGCCATTCGGAGGCTTCCTTGAAGCCTCCAGAGTGTGAAAAACCGGCCCTACGGGCAAACCAGAAGTTTAGGGACTACTTCCAGTTTGCTCGTAGGGCTGGTTTTAGCCCTCCAGATCTTCCGGAGGCTTACCTGAAGGCTCCGGATGACAAAAAAAAACCCTACGAGCAAACCAGAAGTCACTTCTGGGTTGCTCATAGGACCGGTTTTAGCGCCCCCCCCCCGGGGAGTCTTCAGGGGCCTCAAGGTGTTTTTTGCTCTCTGGAGCCTTCAGGGAAGCCTCCTGAAGGCTCTGGAGGACAAAAAACGGCCCTATGGACAAACCAGTAGTCACTTCTGGTTTGCTCATAGGGTCGTTCTTTGCCCTCCGGAGCTTCAGGGAAGCTGCTGAAGCCTCCGGAGGCGGGGGAGGCTGTTTCTGCGCCCCCCCCCCAAGCTCCTATAAAGCCTCTGGAGACTGGGGAGAGCAAAAAAAGCATGCCAAAAATGGGGGGAGCACAGGTCGTGTGCACATGCATGCTGGGGTCATGCGCATAGCATTATGGATGTGGCACGCCCACACACAATCCCCCTGCGCTCCCCCCGCTTTGGGCACACGAGCCAAAAAAGGTTCACTATCACTGCCCTAGAATGAACTATGATAGGACAAAAGAGAAACAAGAAGCAGTTGCGGTCTTAGCCCTAACTTGCAAAGTTCTTAAACTAGGAAGACAATTTGATCCTTCTGTGCCACATCTGACACCCCCCCACACCTAAAAAAGCAACCTAAAAGTGGTAGGGAATAACTCTTGTGTATCATTTTTATTTCCAAAAAATTCTTTAGGGACCAACCCAAACTATGGGCTTGCTAAAAAAAAATCTACGATTCATTGGTTTGAATGAATGTCCTACTTGCCCAGAAAACACAAAAGTCAGGTGGTAAAAGTGGGAACATATGTGCATGTTCATAAATTATTCTTTTCTAACTGTGTACATACCCCTCCCTCATAGCAGCCATTATATAGGTGTGCCTGAAGTACCTCTCAAAACTGAAAATCAGTCCTCTGGACCAAAAATATTATCTTTCCTTCTTCTACTAGCTATTGTTTAAGTTGTTGCCTTCTAAATTAAAAATAATAACTCTTCCCAATTAATGCTATTTTTTAAAAAAAATTCAGATTGATGTCATTTATTCTAGGTAAAATAAAGCAGGCCATGGCTTCACCTGGAAATAACAGTACCAAATATAACAAGCATTCTACAGACTGCATAAGCATGACTAACAAGGAAAATTACAGCTATAACGTGATTGGTTGTTCTTTATCCGTGATATTGTTCAGCCTGATTTCTGTTGCAGTGAGAAACTGGGTCTGAGATGTTTGTAGCCCCTTTTCCCCCAAGCTCCTATCACTTTATGAACTACAGCTATTCCCGAAGTTACTATCCTACTATTGCTTAGGCTAATGTGTACGTTTTGACTGTGCTTCTTAATTAAATGTATAGAAGTAAGGAACTAAATCCATTTACCAAAAGCCCGAATTTCCCATCCAATAACACTATGTAATTAAAATAGCTCAAATCTCAAAACTGTGATAATTAATGACAATACAGGCAGTGCTTACTTAATAATTGGGAGCAGAATTTCTTTGGCAAAATGGTCTTGTCATAATGAGCAACATCATGAAACTGCATCGGGAACAGGAGTGACTTTACCAGAGCACCTTGCAAACTCCTATCAGTTTCCTCATTGGCTTCGTTATTTATTGATCAAATTTAGAGACTGCCCTTCTCACTCAAAGACTGACAACGGGTGGTGTACAATTAAAATATTACTTGTGAGAAGCCGGAAAGGAAGATTGCAAAAGGAAATCACGTAACTGTGAAATATTGCAACTCTGTAAATGTGAACTGGTTTCCAAAAGCCCAGATCACCTGACCATGGGTGACTGGGTCAGCCACAATTTCAAAAACCAGCCACAAATCCCCTTTGCTCAGTGCCATCATCATTTTGAATGCTCATTGACCATGTTGCTGTAACTGCGAGGACTATCTGTAGGGTAGAAATGTTTGGGGAAATTTTTTAAATTTCAGGAATTAGTAATTTTACAGAAAAGTTTGATCACGCAAATGCTGCATACCAGTTGGTTTACTACTTTCTTCATTTATAGGAAAAGGAACTAAATTCTATTGGACTGGTAAGCATCATTTCAAATAACAGATGGTCCTTGTTTAGAGACCTCAGTTGGCACTCAATCATTAAGTGAAATAGTCATTAAATAAAACTGGGACTGTAATTATGATCTTATTTCAACTTTCCTTTGTTTTATAGACTAGTTTTATTTATTTACCGTATGGCACGTGTTAGCCAGAGATCACTGAGGTGGCTGTGTGCCTCTGTAAAAGGATGTGTTATCTTTTACCCGCGGGATGCCTGGATGCCGGTAGGCAATCAAGGGAGGCTCCTTTCTTATCCCTTTGCGATTTATTCACTCACGGGAATTGAACCGCTAAGCTACCGACCTCAGCAGCGCGCAGGCCCAGCATCTTACTACATGAGCCACCGTGGCCCCTACAGACTAGTGAAGACTGTCAACACAAGAATTGAACACTAAGTTACTTTTTCATCACTGTTGTGATGCAAACAGTTGCCAAATGAGGCAATTGCTGCCTGAAAGTGCAATCGGGAAAATATTCCATATTATCACGTATGTAAACAAACATACAAAACCAGAGATGCCTGTTTCTTGATTTCCAACTTACTCCTGAGAAGATCCGGGCTGTCCTGTTTGTAGCATCCCAGGCCAAAACTAGATTGGAGTAAAAGGAAAGAGAAAAATGAAACACAGAGATTTAAAGTGTAAAAGTTGCTTTCATGAAAGCACATTTTTAACCCAAAAGATATATAACGGAAAAGGGGAAGAACCTTAAATAGATAAGTTAACTAATTTAGACATATCCTGCCAAACACTTCTGGGGAAATATATATATTTATTTGAGCCAATCAACTTACTCCAGGTGCTCCAGGGAACGTCGGACGGGGAATTCCTGGCAAACCCAACTTATTGTGAATCGCTGTTGCAGACACTATTTGAGCAGAGGACATGGCTGCCATGTGCTGAAGTGCTTTGTCCTTTGCAGTCTGATCCTTTAACATGACAATTACAGGCAATCATTAATAGTCCGGACTCGACAAAGCACACTGAACAAGCACAGTTAGAAAGCATATGTGCTAAAATTAAACGGCACAGGAAATCTGAAAAATACAGAGCATACCATGCAGAAAAATGTAGCTTGGGGGAAGATAAAATACATTCCAATTGCATCAGGGCAAAGTTCTTTGCTCAATATTATTATGTTTAATTCTGAAAAAGATTCTCTACTGAAAAAGAGTAGTAAGTCGACTGAATGAGAATTGAAAAGTGGGGTGATGCCGCAACAAAGTAGGAAAGAGCCTATGTGCGATGCTGTACCATACTGAAAATGAAACTCTGAAGCAGCAACAAAGTCCCATTTCTAGTGTGGAATAAAGTTTTGGGTTTAAATATGTATACATCTGTAGACTGTAAAATAAATGTAAATCTTCTGCACATTAAACCTCATCTAACTTTTATTATTTTCAGGCAGCCTAAAAGCTGTTTTGATGGCTGCTGTGTGTACAACAAGGAGAAATAGGTAAATGTTCGCCTCACACATATGTGCTAGTTGTTCCCGGCTCTAGGGGGTGGTGCTCATCTCCATTTCAAAGCCGAAGAGCCAGCACTGTCCGAAGACGTCTCCGTGGTCATGTGGCCGGCATGACTAAACACCGAAGGTGCATGGAGCACTATTACCACAAAGTGGTCCCCATTTTTCTGTTTCCATTTTTTACGTGCTTTCAAATTACTAGGTTGGCAGAAGCTGGGACAAGTAACAGGAGCTCACTCCGTTACGTGGCGCTAGGGATTCAAACTGCCAAACTGCCAACCTCTCTGATTGACAAGCTCAGCGTCTTAGCCACTGAACAACCACGGCCCTAAGGAAAAATAGGACAGTGCTATAATGCAAGGCACAAGTTTGCAAGAATTAGAGCAAGTCTTATCTGAAGTGGTTGAAAATGTAGCAGAGAATTCAATGCATCCAGCCCTAGTTAAGTGCCTACAGACCCTGCCTGCTTCTTTAAAGAATATACATATGCACTGAATATTTTCTTAAGAAATGAGGCTTAAACACGTAGGATGGACTCGACCTTAAAGATTGATCTATAGAAGAAGAATCATAAAATAAATATCCAGACACTTGGAAACATTCAATTCCAAACATCATTCAATTAAAAGTATTTATCTATTTTAGTTATTTTTATACCACCTTTATTATTTTTACAAATAACTCCAAGTGGTAAACATATCACACGCATCTTCTTCCTCTTATTTTCTCCACAACAACAACCCTGTAAGGTGGGTTGGTCTGAGAGAGAGAAAGAGAGACTGTCTCAAGGTCACCGAGCTGCTTTCAGGGCTAAGGAGGGACTCGGAACTCACAGTCTCCAGTTTTTTGGCCTGGTGCCTTCACCACTAGCCCAAAATGGCTGTAGCAATGAAGCACGTCTAGAAATAGAGTGATATGCCTAGATGCCCTCCGGACTACACTGTAATTGTGGGCAACTAGAGCAAGAATCAGGACATGAGAAATTAGCACATTGTAGTAAATTATAATGTAGTTGGTTTAGTTTTGGATAAGAAATCTGAGTGCATAAAGCATGATTTATTTTAGGATAATAAATTATAGACTTAAATTAAGAGTTTGTTATTGGCTAACTGACTGCAATTCTATCTTGAGCACAATGTGCAAAGAGGGATACAGGATTTGTGGGATTCCGTCTGTCTTTGGGTTTCTTTTCTAGCCTAATCCTCTAATCCAGGGGTGTCCAAACTTGGGAACTTTAAGACTTGTGGACTTCAACTCCCAGAATTCCCCAGCCAGCATGGAGTTGAAGTCCACAAGTCTTAAAGTTCCCAAGTTTGGACACCCCTGCTCTAATCAATCCAGAGGGTGCAAGAAAAGAGAGGAAACAAGCTAGGAATTAGCTAACAATTATTTTGCACATCCCAAAGATTGATTCCACTTTCTTCAATAATAAATCTATGAACACAGCCACTTGTTGTCTCTTATTTCCTAATGTCCTAAGATATAAGACTTGCCTTGTTAATGGCACAAAGACAATAATCTATGTGCCCATAAACTAAGCTTGGATTGGCCACTCTTGAGTCATAGAACTTAACTAGCCCAACTTCCATCTTGGGACCAAGAGATCTGGATTCTGGCTTAACAATCTCTAACACATTATGTCAGTGGCTGTTGCACGGCAAGAATTGCTAGTTTAACATTTCCCTTCCTGTCTTCCAGGAAGACAGAATAACTGTTTTAAAAGGGAATGTCGTTGCTAAACGAATGCAAGTTCTGCGTAGGACTGGAATAATGCCTGCATGGCTGACCCCTGTACTGTATTATATACAAGCCCACCTTGGAATCAGCATGTCTGAAGGGTAACAAACCAAGCTATCAAGGTTAAAAACTAAGAACCATTTATGAATTATAGTTCTAAATATGGACTGACACTGCGCTTGAAGTTTGGATTTCTCTTGAGATGTTTAATATCCACATCTTTGTTTGATTTATTAAATAAGGACAGAATTCTTGAATTAGACAAATTTCTATTAATTCATTCTGACTCACTGAAATTAAAGTGATTATTATTGAATAATATGATTTTAGAAAACTTCTGAAGGGTTAAATGCAATGTTTTAACGTGGAGGATTAATCTTAATTCAGTTTATTTACTGTTATACTACTTAAGAGTCTCTTTTTGCTTTGATTTTCTTTTCTTTTTTTACTGAGATTTTAAACCTCTACTAAATAAATCTTGAAGTAAGAAAGAAAAGAAAATGTGCATGCTTGGATATATTGCTGCCAAGAGCCTGCATATAAAAGATGAGGGGTTCATATGATGTGGAGAAAGCCAGTTGCTACAGAGAGATGCATTTGATTGATAGCATCCATGCATTTGTGTCATTCACACATAGATTCCACCTGTGTGAGGTTTTCCCATTGAGCAGCAGCATCCTTGGACTTACAAGCTGTGCATGAATGGACTGAAACGGGCAATGTTCCAAACAAATACTAGCCAGGCACTGATTTATTGACAATTAGAAGTTACATCATATGCATTCACATTTTTCTCACAGATCATTTATTACTACCGCTATACAAGCAGCAGAAGAATTGATTTTAATGGAAGTGAGATAATTTAC
The DNA here is from genome assembly GCF_964273705.1 of Natrix helvetica. NCBI lineage: Eukaryota > Metazoa > Chordata > Lepidosauria > Squamata > Natricidae > Natrix > Natrix helvetica. The sequence goes on from NC_138548.1 coordinate 101,304,084, forward strand.
ATTTTACTTCAAAAGTTTAACACCATGGGACAAATCATGGTTTTAGGAACTGATCAACTTTGGATGTAAGACTGAATAATGAAGGGAGAGAAGCACTAAGAGGCAAACCTATAATTACAAGCAAAGTTGCAAGCATGCTGGCTAGGAATGCATGCCATCCAATGTGGAATACAGATTCACACAAGTATTCCCTTGAAAGCTCATACAGAGTAATGAGAAGTGAGAAGCTTTTTAATTTGAACAGCTCCTTTAGAAGCAGCACAGGCTAATAGTATAATTAAAGCTACTAAAAAGAATATATATATATATATGTATACATATATATATGGCCACACATACACATATGTATACATACATATATACATATCTCTGCCAAGCATAGCTAAAGTATATATTTGTTTTACTGACAATACTTACCATGCTTGTTACCTGGATGTAACAACAAAAAGTTTGTTAAAATGTTTCTATATAAGTGCAATTTCTTAGCAAAATAGGCTACAGCAAAATTAAAAAATAGAAGGGGGTTGGAATTCATTCGGTATTTACAGGAATGTTAAATTTTCACCATGAAGCAGATTCATTGAAAGAAGAGGGAAAAGGGGATTTAAGAATAGACATGTTGATAATTTTAATAAAATTAAACACTTTGTTTTGGCAACACTGCCAGAAGATTTAAGACACTGCTGGTGGAAGTTCCTGTATCAAAAATGAGATGCTGCCTATTTTAAGCTAGCTGATGGGGGGTGAGTGGGGTGGATTGATGACAGGAGAGCAGCTGCTTATAGTAGTCTTCTTCCGTCCATCCTGCACAGAATACGAGACCGAAATCTGATCTGGCATAATGTTCCAGAAATGGCCCTAGCACTTGTGGACCCATCTGTAAGCTGTTGTTGCAGATAGAGGGGAGCTACTGAGAACAGCGTGGTTGCAGAAGGACCAGGAAATATACTGGTTGGGGATGAGAAAGAACCTATTCAAAAAGCTGACCAACTCTCTGACCAATTGTGTTACCTAAGTTTTGGGATCTTTTATTATCATTTTAAATATGAAAAATAAGTAGTACTGGTTCTAAATCACGCCTTATTTTCTGTACACTTATTCTAAAGCTCATCACAACCACAGCCTATCCACACAAAATTTTAAGTGCCAGAGTCGAGCTATGGACATTCATCTCAGCACCTAAGCCTCCAAAGACATCATGAGATGATGATGATAATGATGATTCATTGCATGGTCAGCCAGATGTTCAGAACTGGGTTTGGCATTTTTGTCTACCTATTGACCCCTTATCAAGGACCTGGGATGGGGAATTTGTCAATGCCAATGGTGTTGCTCCAGTTGTTTTTGGATTGAACCCAAGGAGCCTATTACTATTGGCACTACCCTTGCTTGCCTTTGCCATAGTCATTCTATTTCTATGTCTTTGTATTTTGTTATCTTCTCCAGTTCTTTCTCTTCCATTCTGCTGTCTACAGGCACTGCCACATCCACTATCCAGACTTTTTTTGTCTTTCTTATCGACAACTCTTAAGTTCTGGTTATTATGTGCAAGGGGCCTGTCTGTCTGAATTCTGAAGTCCCAAAGTAATTTAACTTCTTCATGTTATGATGCCACTTTTTATACATATAACATAAAGCAGCACAAACACGTAATGCCTCCCTCCTGTTCCCCCCTCAACAACCTCCTTACCAGGTAGGTTGTGGCTGTGAGTGTGGCTCTCATGTCTAAAGGAGAGCTGCTAGGCCAGCACTTAACCACTATACCAATCTCCATTATTTTCATATTATACCCTGTCTAGCCAGTCAAAGACATTCATAACAACTATTAATTGGGAAAGCAAGGTCAAATGTGCAGATTCATTTTTATATTTGGAGAATGTAATGGTAGGCTTCATCTGAAACACTAAAGCTTTATATTTTAAACCTTGGCTTACCATAAATCACAGTTGTCTGACTAAACTATCGTCCTACTATCTGCACATGATGCTGAGATGTAGTAGGTGGGATCAAAGTAAACATTAAGCCATAATATTAAGCTGTAACAAGGTATGTGTGTACCAAGTAACAAAGCTATTTACTTTGCAGCGTTTCATTTCCAGACTTACTACGCTGATTCAGATTCTAGAATCCTGGCATTACTATATCTTTATGAGCGTGTCAGAGCAAACTAATAGATTTTGCATCTTTAAAAAAAAGATATATACTACCAACTAATATTTGTTGCTATGCCTATGGCAGTTGGCTTGACTGCTTGATTTCTCGCATAAAGTTATCTCTAGCAGATAATGTTCTTGTTTGTTCTGGAACCAATAATGATCACCACCCTCTCTCCCGATAGATAATTTTTACCTATTTGGGGATATCTGCAGGACCAAACAGATACCTCTGTTTTGAAAGTAAGGAATAGAGAAGATTTGGCCTTCTGTCTTAATTTGCAGTTCTGGCGTAACTCCTAAGAACTGATTAAATCACTCATTAAAATGCTATATGATGTTTGAGCAACTAGTGAAGAAGTCTACATCCAATTAAAACTGGATGGGGAATTTAGGCAAGGAGATTAGCAGTAATTACCTAAACTGGAATTTGGCCAAGATACATGACTTAACACCCTTGTTCTCCACCTCTGAGTGCACTGGGATCTTTAATGAACACAAGTAATCAAGACCTTGACTTCTTAAGAAAACGTGCATCTATTTTCGCTGTCAGTTATGCAGCATTTCATATGAAACAGCTTAATTAGAATAAGGTAAAATTATGAAGCTGCTAGTACAAATTTGAATAGAAATTTGACATGAATTATTAACTTAAACTATTAAATCATAGATTAATCTTCCTTAAAACCTTGGAGCAAAGTAGCATTCACTTGGACAGCCATGAAAATATTTTTTTCTTTTTTTAAAAAAAATCCATAAATATTTAGGCTCTATTAAAATAATTGCAAACACAGACAAATATTCTGTACCATATTTCCCAAAGAAAATATACCTCCAGTGAAACTAGTTGCCGTAGCACACGCTCCTACACTATTCTGGTCTCTGTCAATCCCACCCCACTTTTCAGGGTGGAAAAGGATTAAATTTGATCAAATGTATCAAGCCTAAAGCACGAGTCCAAAAAATAAAAATAAAAATTGTTGATGGTTATGATCGCTCAGACTGCTGCAATTAATCTACAGTTCTTTATTTGAGTTCAGATTCACACATAATGTGAACACAGGTAAAAATAAAGAATCAAAACAGCTGCTCTAATTCGTAATATGCATGTAGTGGACTGAAATTGAGATACAGGGTTTATCCTTGTACAGATAGTCCTGGATTTATGACCACAAATGAGGTCAAAATTTCCGTTGTTGTTAAATGAGACAGTTGTTAAGTGAGGGTTAGGGTTAGGGTGCACTATCTAAGGGGCTGTCGCAAAGAAGAGGGGGTCAATCTGTTCTTCAAAGCACCTGAACGCAGTGGATGGAAACTAATCAAGGAGAGGACCAAACTAGAACTGAGGAGAAATTTCCTGTCAGTTAGAACAATTAATTAGTGGGACAACTTGCCTACAGAAGTTGTGGGTGCTCTAACACTGGATGTTTTCAAGAAGAGATTGGACAACCATTTGTCTGAAATGACATGGCTTTCTGTCTGAGCAAGGGGTTGGATTAAAAGTCTTCCAAGATCTCTTCCAACTCTGTTTTTAGTAACCTAATTGTTAACACAATCTGGCTTCCCCATTGGTTTTGCTTATCAGAAGGTTGCAAAAGGTGATCACATGACCCTGGGACACCGCAACCATCATAAAACATGAGTCAGTTGCTAAGGGTCTGAATTTTGATCACATGATCATGGGGATTCTGCAATGGTCATAAGTGTGAAAAACATCCATAAGTCATTCTTTCCAGTGTCTTTGTAACATCAAACTATTACTAAACAAACTATTGTAAATCAAGGACTACCTATACTTATAGCAGATTCTCTTATGAAACTGGGAACCTGAATACATGTAGTCCTCAACTTACAACTGTTCATTTAGTGATGGTTTGAAGTTACAATGGCACTGACAAAAGTGACATGACCATTTTTCACACTTACAACCATTGCAGCATCCCAATGTTCATGTGATTTACATTCAGATGCTTGACAACTGACTCATATTTATGACAGTTGCAGTGTTCAGGAGTCATTTTGCGATCTTTTGACAAAGTCAATGGAAAACCCAAATTCATTCAACAACCATGTCACTAATTTAACAACTGCAGTGATTCACTTAAAAATGTGGCAGGAAAAGTCGTAAAATGGGACAAATTCACTTAACAATTTTTTTCATTTAACAACATAAATTTTGGCCTCGATTGTGGTCATAAGTTGAAGACTACCTATAGATGTGGGATTTTTTTTTTACTTTTTATTACAAATAGCACTATTGACCAATCAATATTGTATGAATTTTAAGAGTTTTCTACATTAATTGGTGATGAAATCATAATCCTTCATTATATAATACATTGTAATTAAAAATGGAGAATAAAAAGCAGAATTTTGGAAGAAATTGGGATTAGAAATATTCAATTAACAAAGGGACTGAATATTTATAAAGGTGTTGGGGGCAGGAGTAAAAACATTTTGAGAAACCAAACACCCTAAACCCCAACCTGATAATTTCATATGCTATGTAGGATGATAATTGTAGTTCAATATAACAGGAGAGAACCAATGCAATGTATTCATGTAGTCATAATATAAACAAATATTTTTTAAATGAATTGAATTTTAGGGTTTCCATTGCTTTTGAAAAAAATTACCAGAAAAATAAAATATGATCAGAAGATTCCACTTTTTAAAACCATGGAAGTATTTACTGAAAGTTATATAATAAGAAACTGATTTTTTTTTCATGTAAAACTGTTGTTCTCCCTTAAATAATTTAAGCAGTCTAATATGCTCTTAGGCAATTAATTTTGTATTTCAAAAAGATAAAAAGGATATTTAATTTAAAATTTGAAAGCATATATTGGTGTGGGTGTACAATATTATATAATATATATGATATACCCACAAACATATGAATTTAAAAATGATAAAAGTAAAGAAAAAACAACCTGCAATTTATTAAAAATGGCTTTTATAGTGAAGCAGAAAATATGAGCATAGTTTCTTAATAAGTAATTTCAGAAATCTTATTCCTGTTCACATATAGTATTGATTTGAATAATGGAAAGAGGGGTGGAGGAGGAGGAGGAGGAGGAGGAGGAGGAGGAGGAGGAGGAGGAGGAGGAGGAGGAGGAGAGAACAACAACAGAAACAAACAACATGCCATGGAAGTATGCAATTATTCTAAACAAAAGACAGTAGAATAATTGTAGCCATGATCTCCAATTTTCTTATTATCAGAGAAGACAGTGGAAGACACAAAAGCTGACTATTTCAGCCAGCAATAGCCAGTGCCGAAAAAAGAAAGCACATTCAAAAGCTGTCCCAACTTGCTACTTAATGAGGAGCAATTAATCCATCTTATTGTATTTCAAAAAGCAGAGGACTCCATTCACATCAAAGAGAATTTTCCAAGGCTTTCATTATTATTTTTCAATAAAGAGAAACTACACAGAGCTATCTTTAGAAAGCAGACAACAGTGTTTTCTTTTTACATGCAAACAGTATGGAATGCCCACTAATGGATATCAAATCATTGCATACATGTGAACAGTAGGTATTTTTTTAAATTTTGTTTAATGAATTCCTAATGGATACTGAAAATGAAGCAAAAATATTAGTTAAATGTTACTGTAGACCAGTGCAAAATGAGGAGCTGCAGCATTTCCTATCGTGGTGGTGGGGGTTTAAAAGGAGGAACCCAAATTTCTGAATCGATCAATGAAGCTATTATCAACAGAGTTCAAAAAGCTTTTAGCCCATATTGGGGATATTTCTATAATATAGGTAAAAATCCTGGATCTGGAGAATTGCTTTCTACAATAATGACAAAACTGCAAAGAACAGTAGTGTGCTCCTAATACTCAGCAATTTGAACTCAGGCCCTTTCAGTGCACTCCTTCTAATACATATTCACTACATATCTTTTGGATAACTAATCAGTCATAGAGTTGCTATGAAAATTGCAGGCTATAGGCCAGTGATGGTGAATCTTTTTTTAATGGCGTGCCGAAATTGTGTTCGCTCGTGTACGCCCACACCAATTCAATACTCCCCGCCCACCGGTGCATACACAAGCGACATCCCCTCCCATGCGCATGCACGCACAATCCCTCCCTAGGCTCCGGAAGCTTTCCTGAAGCATGGCAAGGGTGAAAATGGCCTCCCCTGGAAGCCGGAAATGCATCGTTTCCAAACTTCCGGTTGGCTCGTTGGGGTTGCTGTTTGTCCTCCCCAGCCTCTGGAGGCTTTCCTGAAGTCTGGGGAGGGCAAAAAATGCCCTCAATGAGCCAACCGGAAGTTCGGGAATGAACTTCCAGTTGGCCTGCTGGGCCTGTTTTTCGCCCTCCCCAGCCTCCGGAGGCTTTCCCCTGGTCCTCCGGAAGGCCAAAAACCAGCTGGCTGGTGCATGTATGCGTGTCAAAGCTGACTGTTGGCATGCCAGCAAAGATGACTCCGTGTGCCACACGTGCCATAGGTTTGCCATCACGGCTGTAGGCTGTTCAGTTTACCTACTAAATGTGTGAAAGTCAGAAGTTGGCCTGTAGTTTTATTCCCACTATCAACCCCTAAATATTGACAGTTGAACTCTTATGAACTACTCATAATTCGGAAGCATAGATTTTGCTTTGTAATGACTGAATGGAGTTAGTCATACTATGGTATAGAAATGCTATGGTTGTCCGCCCTCCTCTTTTAATGCTTAAAAGAATATTATTCCTATTAATGGTTTTGAAATTTTCAATGTGTTTTAAAATTTGCTGTTGTCCTTGATACTTATTCCTCTTGAGATGATTTAAAAAAAAAGAAAAATGTATGTTGTCTTCCTTCACCAGGTATTTCAATCTCATGAAGCTATGAGCAATGAAGAAACCTTCCCCCAGGTAGCCTGAAAATACACCTGGGAAAACTTTGCAGCATTTGGAACATGGAAGGGGAAAGGATATTTCCACCGCAGTGAACTAGCTGCATGCACTGCTTTGAGCTGTTTCACTAGCGCACCTTGCATGGAATTGCAGCAAGGGGCCAGAGTTTCTCTTTGCAGGTAGTCCTCGACTTACAGCTACAATTGAACGCAATTTTGTTGTTGTTAAGTGAGCTTTGCCCCATTTTACGACATTTCTTGCCACAGTTGTTAAGTGAATCAGTGCAGTTGATAAGCTAGTAACCCAGTTGTTAAGTGAATCTGTCTTCCCTGTTGATTTTGCTCGTCAAAAAATTGCAAAAGGTGATGACATGACACAACAATGGTCACAAGTATGAGTCAGTTGCCGAGCATCTGAATTTTGATCACATGATCATGGGGATGCTACAAATTTTGTAAGAGTGAAAAACGGTCATAAGTCACTTTTCGGTACCGTTGTAATTTTGAACATTGTAACTTTGAACAGTCATTAAATGAACTGTTATAAGTCGAGGACTACTTGTCTTTTGAAGAGATGTATCAAATCATTTCACTTAAGGTTTCCCCAGCTGTATGAGCAGGCGACAATGCAGCATTCAGGTGTGCTAAGTGAATTATATTTAGCAGTGCTAAATACCGTATTTTTCAGAGTATAAGACGCACCTTTTTCCCTCAAAAAAGAGGGTGAAAATCTGGGTGCGTCTTATACACTGAATACAGCATTTTTGGCTTACCGAAACCCCACCCCCTTTGCAAAAATGGACATGCAGAGGGTTTGGGAGGCTTACAAAGTGTTCCTGGGGGCTGGGGAGGGCAAAAACGAGCAAAAAAAAACAGGCCATTTTTGCTCATTTTGGGGGGAAGGCAGTCCCCAGGAACACTCTGCAAGCCTCCCAAAGCCTCTGCATACCCTTTTTGTTTTTCTCCCTCCCCAATACCCAGGAGCACTCTACAAGCCTCCCAAACCTCTGCACACATACACACACCCTTTTTTTTTATTTTGCAAAAAAAAAAGGTGTGCAGAGGGTTTGGGAGGCCTGCAGAATACAAAAACTTTTTTTAAAAAAATTACCTCTTCAAAATCATGGTGCGTCTCATAGTCCGAAAAATACAGTATATACTATTTACTTTCAATGAAAGTTGTTCATGGAACACTAGTACTTTACAGAAGAACATTAAGAAAAGCTCCAACACACATTGTTATGGAAAATGTTCCAAAGTGCAGTAGTTGATCTGTGATCATTTTATAGTCTTTAGATTAGATAAGATGGCTTTTTCAGAAACTGTCCCTCAGCAAATCATGCTCAATAGATAGACAGAACTGCAAGTGGCATTTCACTCATTAGAATCTGCTACAGAGCATGGCAGAGTTTGCATTTATCTTAAAATTTGCCTGGTATATATATAAGCTTATCTCGTTTTGTCCATTTTTATCCTCTGTCCAAATCCTCCTTCATGTTTAGAAAGTTAAGGTGTCTTTCATACAAGGTTAACAATTTTTTAAAAATCCATTCCTTTCCTCTTTTAATTTAGTGGATATAGTCCCAAATGAACAATATAAAGGGCATTATTTCTTAGAGGACTCAGATTGTGCCAAAATAATATATTTTTATATTATCCCTGAGGCACACTGATAGAGAATAGGTTGCCTGCTATCTTACACTTAAACTATTTTTAGCAAATATCAAGTCGAGAAAGCCTTATAACTTTGTTGCCATTTTTTCTTACCAATCTAACTTTCTAGCCTCTCTGCGCATATATCTGGATTTAATAGAATCACAATGTTACATTTATTTCGATGCAGCATCCAGATTTTCTCTAAGCAGGTTTTACTCTAGAGAATTCAGGTAACCCTATATATAAATAAGTACAAGACATTCCCAATTTTGTAGTTTCCGTGGGCTTAATGGGTACAAACCCATATCCAGTTTGAACCCCACATAGATCCTGTCTTGAAGGCTGGGTCCCATCTGATTTAGTCCTCCACCTCTTCTTTAATAAGAGGAACAATTTTTCTTTCATTTACATCGTGTAAAAAATGAATTTTGCACAGATGGTGATACTACCCTTGCCACTCAAAGCTTATTTTACTGTGGGGACCTGTCTCTTTGCCCTGATACATGTCCTAAAATTGTGACAATGGCAAACATTCTGAAAATGCAGCAAAGGATTCTTTAAAAAGATTCTTTAGATGCAGTGCATTCAGGACACAGGATCCCTAAACTTTAAACAATAGAGAGGCAACAAGTCAAGTTCCTGCTGGGAAAGAGGGTTTGTAAATATAATTGGTATTTGCTCTGCAAAAGGGGCACCTTCGCTATTGCCGCTACCATCACTATCATTAACAAAAGGAAGTGCATAAGTAAGAAATAAGCACATTTTCTCAAAGGAAGCTTTACTATTTTTGGTGGTGGGTGAAAAAACAGCAACATGTTTTCTCCATAAAACAGAACCACGACAATGTAAATAGGCAATTTGCTAGATATAACACAAGAAATTACTGCATTTATTGTCCACAAAGGAGGCTACAGGTGCCCAGTATTAATTTGGTTGTGCGCTTAAAATTCAGTACACTGTTTTAATGTTCCAAACACGAGCTAAAACGCCTTCTTTTAGTCATTAGATTGGATGGTTTTATTCTGAAACGCTACAGCCTTCTCCGTCTTTGCACCCTGGGTTAACAAGCAATATGTTTAAGTTGACTTAGCTGTTCCTCAACCCCAACTAGTCAGCCAGTGCAGCTCAAAAGCCAGCCACCAACAGCCATACAAGCCTGCCAGCATGCTGCCCGCAGCAGAGTCAAACCAGAAGCTCCTGACGAACAGATCACTTATAAAATGAATCTGTGGTTGACATTTTTCTGTTCCAGGACTGGGGCAAATGCCACTGATGGTATTTAGTATTTCAGTCAATGAAGCCTTGCCCAAATCTGGTGCCTTCCAGAGTTTTTGGACTACATAATTCCTATCCCAATTAGGATTATATAATTTGTAGTGTATCGTAGTTGGAGCACATTAAGTTTGAGAAGACTGGTACACAGAGTTCACAGGCTGAAATGTGTTTCTTTTGGTCGAATAGTTACGGTATTTTGACTTATTTTTTTTAGAGGAATGATTACAAAAACGATAGGGAAAAAAAGAAAAAAAACTTGACTTGAGCTGTCATTTTTCTTTCCCATTAAAAAAAAATATTCAGGGGCTTGCAACGCAATATTTGTATTTCTTATATGGAGAAAATGAAGCATTGCTTGCTCTTTTTGTTTGCTCTTGGGGAAATTAGGAAGAGAAAAAAAGATTGACCCTCTTTCCTTAATTTTAAGTGAAATGATACACAGCTTCCCCAGGATATATACTCTTTAAGAAATTACCCAGCTGAAATTGTACAGCCCAATCTTCGTTCTGTGTGCTCAAAAGCCAGTCTTACTTGTGCTCTGTGGACTTTTAAGTCTGTAAGAGGAGAATCCAGGATTTATCCTGCAAAGCCCACGTTTATCAGATCTGACAAAGACTTCCACATCTTCAAGGGAGTGCTGATTAAGCACACGGCTAACTTTTCTACTGAAGAAGCCAATGAGGCTGTTTTATTTGGCTCATATAAAAAAATGTGGAGGCTAGAACGATTTGTCAGAGGTAAACTCTGTACTTTGCAGATAAGGATAACATCACTGGAGGCAAAGTGTGAATTTAGACACTCATCTAAAAATGTATCTTTAAAAACAATACAGGAGAACTGGTATACTGATTTAAATCTCAGCTTTTACAATATGTGCTTGAGCACATACAAAGATCTTCTTTTATTTAACCAGTGTTTTGCTCCACCCACCCAACCATATTACAAACACTTATCTACTAATGAGATTTTAAAAGCAAACAAAAAAAAAAAACAAAAAAAAAACGAGGACACATTTCCCTATAAAGTTGGCATGCAAACAGTGAATAGCATTCCAAGGTGTTAAAATAGTTTAATATAGATGCTACTGCAGAAATCAGAGGGAGGGAAGGAGATTAAACACAAAGAAATGTCAACAGCTACCACATGCAAGGAAACTAGGTTACAAGAATCACAGCCCCAGGCATTCCTCCAATCACCAGGGAACACAGGAAGTGAAACGCATAGCAACCACAAGCCCCAAAGCAGAAAAGCGCATACCTTCAGCTTGGAATGAAAATCACGAGATTTCCTTCTGGCAAGAACCTGAATGTGACTAGACACCTGCAGGGTAGGGGAAGGGAGGGAAACAAAGGAAAAGCCTGTAACCATGGAGATGAAAAGCCCCCTACAACTGGGCAAGCCAAACGTACCTTAATGGCAGCTTGAATTTCTCGAACTTTCTTCCTGGCTAAGACCTGTATGTGACTAGACACCTACATCGTTTGGAATTTTAAGGGGAAAAAAAGGGGAGAACAAAGGGGAAAGGGAGAGAAGAAAAATAAAAAAAAAGAACACGAAAAATCAAATTTATGCCTGGAAAAAAGAAGGAAAGAAAGAAAAAATAACCCCAGAAAGTTTCTTCGGGAAAAGTATTTTGCATTATCAGTAAGCTTTACTATTAGGAGATGGTATTTCCCAGCCATGCACCATATTTCGTAGCACAAACATTTTACCAATGCTGGCCATCGCTGTAGTGATTTAAAGGAAGAAAAACTTTTTAGACTATTATATCTTGAGCTCTTTTCTTAAAATTGTTTTGACTACAGCCTGTGTAACTGTAATCTCATGGTATTCAAATTTGCGAATGTTCTTCAAAAGTAAACAACTTAAAATTCAATTACCAGTATATGGAAATACTTGATATATATTAGACACACACACACGTACACAAGCACAATAGTAAACAAGATTTGTATCTTCTCCCAAAACAAATAGCTCTAAATTCAACTCAGTAAATATCACAAGCACTTAAATGGCCCAACAGCACTTCAATTAAACATTTTTATAAACACATACTTATCTAAATTCTTATTGTAGTTGTTGCTATGACACCTTTTGTTTTAACTTGCATCTATCACCAGCATGGTAACCATTCTAATCAACTTGTCTCTAACTCAACTTCTTGACATTATTTCACATTATATTGAAGAATGTTTTTTTTATTTTGGGAAAGAATACTACCCCCCCCCCCCCGCCAAAAAAAAAGCTCAGATAGGCACTGTCATAATGGGAAATCAAAAGTAACCACTATACTGCAAGGCTGGTTTTGCTATGAATATATATATTTTAATCCAATGATTTACAATACAGATGCATGAGGATTATTTAAATTCCTTCACTGCAGTTTTCGTGGTCTGATCTACAGTGTGGTATTATTAAGGGCACTATAATGTTACTATAAAGTAGAAAAGATCCAAGTAGGATTATATTAAGAATGCAACAATTTAATAATAAAATTATGCAGTAAGAATTGTCTCATTTTCGCTCGCTCTTTAAAGCAGCTGCCTCACAAATCTATTGTTAGATACTTATTCTAACTACAGTGGTTTCCACCAAGGTCCTCTGTTCCGGTGGGAACAGAGGTTTAATCCTATTGGTCAAAGGGTCTGACAGCTCCCTATAAAAGGGCTGCTGTCAGACTCAACCTTCGCTGGATTGTTCTCACTTGTTGTACTTAATAAAGAGATGTTGTTACCGTTAAGCCTGTGTGTGCCTATCCATTATCTTACCTAACAATGGTGACGAGGGTGGGATTGGAAGGCAACTAGGTAAACCAAAAAGAGCGTAGCAATCCAGCAAGTACAACCAGCCCGGAGCTCAGCGCAGCTTCGAGCAGCCATTTTTGAGCGGCAAACTCAAAACACCCTCTGAACACATGTCTGACCTCACTCTGCAAATTGCCTTGGACGAAGCCAGGGCATCAGAATCAGCCGCTAAGTCTGCAGAAACCCTGCAATGCCAGGGTGCTTCACAGGATGCGCAGAAGAGGGCACGCTCACATCGCAAGGCTGAAGAGGCCGAGAACTCAGAAAGCGAAGAAGATGACAGCTGCCATATGCACAGTAGCCGCGCCCAGCCGGCATGCAAATTCAAACTGCGTCTCCCACCTTGCGTTAGCTGCAGAGGAGACCATGCCAGATCGTTTTGCCATCTCCGCGACGCTATCTGCCAGCGTTGCGAGCGAAAGGGGCACATCGCCAAGGTTTGCCGAAGCAAGCTCCCCCCCGATGACCTGGAAGCTCAGAGGGCGACAACAGATTCACCCATCACACCTCAATCAGCCAAGCCCGCACAAGGCGGTCAAAGAAGCTGAAGGTCACAGTCCTCATTGAGGGCTCTCTATGCGAGATGGAGATTGACACCGGGTCATCACTGACCATCATGCCGTGGTCTACCCTGAAGCAGGCTATCCCTAGCCTGAAGAAACAACATCTAAGCACCCCTGACATCCGCCTTCGCAATTACCAGGGGAACCAAGTCCCCATCTTGGGCCAAGGCACCTTCGGGGTGAACTTCAACAACTTCAGTGGCCAGCTCCTGTGACGGTGGTCAGTGGAAACCTACGGAGCCTCCTCGGGCTTGACTGGTTCGAAGCCCTGGGGCTGGAAGTGACTGGTGTCAATGAGAGCACTGATGAACTACTCGCAGACCCTATCCCCGAGATGCCAGTTTTTCGCATTGACTGTTTAGAGACTGGTTCCATCTCGCTTAGTGACATTGCCCGCCACTCTGCCAGAGACTCCACGATCAAACAGGTTTTGAACTGGGTGTGGAGGGGGTGGCCCAAGGGGCCTGTTGGGGCTGATTTCAAAATGTATTATCATAAGAGAAATAACCTGTCTGTTGTTAAAGGCTGTTTACTGTGGGGGAACCGGGTCGTTCTTCCATCCAAACTGTGCATTGCAGTATTAGAGGCTTTACACGTAGGGCATCCTGGAATTGTCAGGATGAAGTCTTTGGCTAGGAGTTACGTGTGGTGGCCTAACATGGACAGGGAGATATCGAAGAATGAGTGGCTACCTGCACACTGTGCCAGGAGTCCAGACCAGCTGCCCCAGAGGCACCCACTAAGGAGTGGGAGTGACCTCAAGCACCATAGTCTAGGGTGCACATTGACTTTGCTGGCCAAGTTCACGGCCAGACATTTCTCGTAGTTGTGGATGCCTATGCGAAATGGTTAAAGGTAGTCCTGATGACCTTCACTACGGCAGAAGTGGTCATCAAGGTGCTACGGAGACTTTTCTCCATGCACGACCTGCCCGACATCTTGGTCTCTGACAACGGGCCCCAATTCACGACCATGCAATTTGAGACCTTCCTAGCAGCTCAGGGAATCAGGCATGCCCTGGTCGCGCCATTCCATCCGGCCTCCAATGGTCAGGCAGAGAGAATGGTGAGATATGCAAAAGAGGTCCTCTCTAGGATGATTGAGAGAGAGAGATTGGCAAACACGGGTTGACCACTATTTGCTAATTCAGCACATCACACCCAGTGCCACTACAGGGAGAAGCCCCTCCGAGCTTCTCATGGGTCGCCGGCTAAGGTCCCACTTAGACCGGCTACATCCCAATTATTCTGCCTCATTGCCCCCAGACTCCACAATCAAAATTCGGATATTTAGCGTAGGGGATTCGGTATACGCCCACAACTACGCTAGGGGAACTCTGTGGATTCCTGCCTACCGTCCTCGAGCTCTTACTTCCTAGAGCTCGAGGACGGTAGGAATTGGAGAAGGCATATTGACCAACTCTGTGGCCGCCTCTCCAACTCCACTCTTAGACAACCAGAGGTAACTCCTGCACGAGTTAGTCAAAGCCCTACCCAAACGGAGCAAACACTCACTCCTTCCATAGCCAGCTCAAGCCAGAGGGTACCGGGAAACCTATCAAGTAGGATTGTTCCAGCCAAGAGGGGAGGGGTGTTAGATACTTGTTGTAACTACAGTGGTTTCCACCAAGGTCCTCTCTTCCGGCGGGAACAGAGGTTTAATCCTATTGGTCGAAGGGCCTGACAGCTCCCTATAAAAGGGCTGCTGTCAGACTCAACCTTCGCAGGATTGTTCTCACTTGTTATACTTAATAAAGAGCTGTTGTTACCGTTAAGCCTGTGTGGGCCTATCCATTACCCTATCTAACATCTACCTCAAGACCTGTTCATTTATAAGGAAACATAAGTGTTCTATGTATTATTTTATAATACTAATTACGGTAGTTGTTGGCAATTAATTATGTCTGATACATCATCAAGGCTACTAAATTTTAGCATTCACTTTGCACCTATAGGTTACAAATAATTTCAGTGGTTTGATGTTCAGATTTCCTGCATTTCTTATTTTCCACTAAGTCTGTGTCAACTATTATTACATTGGACTTTGTCATTATTACAATCAAAGGCGTAGTGTTAAAAATGATCCTGTGGTGAGAATTGAAATAAAATTTTATATCATTAAATTAACTCAGTGGCAATTTAATATATGACTGAGGTTTTAATTTTTTTATCTACACTTTATTTGCATTAGATTTGTTTTGTATTCTATTTATTGTATACGGTTTCAAAACTGAAAAGCAAGGGATGAAAATAATTAACTTCTACTTAATTTTTATTCTTTCTTATTTTATAAAAATTAAAACAATTTAATTGTTCTAGGCTCAGGGCCTCGAGCCTGATAAATAAGTTGATATAGATGAACTGTGTACCAATGATTTTCTTTTCAGTGTATAGAGGGTTCTGATTCAATGCATACCAATTTCACGGTCAGAAATCTGTTCTAAGGGATAAAAACTATAGACATTCTGCACTCTAAGCAGGTCTATGATCACAATTAAGAAACATTTTATATCCCGCAACTGCCTCCTCTTCCTTGAAACCATTTTTAGAAAGTTGTTTTTTATAGGAAAGAAATGGTTCAGGCAAAAGAAAATCTGCTGAACTTCAGAGATTACTGGTTTAAGGGAAAGTCACTAGAGTAGCCTTATAAAAATATATCGTCAGAAAACATATTCAAGAATTTAATGTATCCACCATCTGTACATTGTACTGATGTCTTACATTTTCCGTGAAATGTCAAAGAGAGTTTAGTGTGGAGTGACAGTGACATTTTGCCTTTGTTTCAGGATATTGGGGCAATCTCTCTCTCTTTTTTTAATCACAGCAAAACCTAATCAGAAATTTAGAGTGAAAAATAACGCTTGGCCTTATCTTTCAATACATTGGAATTTGAGCATAGTTCTCCAGTCATACTCTAAATATTCAATCATACTCCAGCTAAGCTATTGCACAATATAATCTTAGAACACAATAATTCATATTATGGGCATTCACTGAGATGGGCGGGGCTTAAAATCAGGAAGTTAGTGGAAAAGGTTTCACAATCCAAGGCCTGCCCCCTTTTGGATGTGCATGGGACATTAACACATGACGTGTAGGTCTTCGATTTTGACATTGTACACCCTTCCCTTTGCAGATTTTGATATATATACACTTTGAGCATACCATGCCCTGTGGCTATTCCTGATTGTTTAGTTTTTTTCCTGCTGTGTATCTAACTTAAAACATTGTGTACTACTGCTATGCAGTCAGGAAAAACAATGGCAACCTTTGTGGGTGCATACTAAATCCCTAGAATCTGGATTATTTGAGTCTCAGATGCAAGTTAAGTGTAATCAGAAGGCCCAATTTGATTCCAAAAGTAAAATAAAAGAAACAAAGAAAAGAAAAGCAAAACAAAACAAAACAAAAAAGTAATAACAATAGTTAAATCGTAGTAAAGAGAACAAAGAATGCTAGGTCATCTATTACCAAAAATTGTACTTTTCCATATAAAGTATTTAATTTTAATTCCTACAATAATCTCAGCAGTGAATTGATTTCAACGACTCTGTTAAAGTCCTGATGTTTTTTCCTTTATTACATGATCAAGAGATAAAGCTATTTTCTTGTACACAGGTTTGAAATTCACTGTCCCAGTATTTTCAGACAGCAGTAGAAAAACAAATTTAAGTTTAAAATACTAAACAACTGTTGCCAGTTTACATAAATTATAATACATAAACAATGTATTATACCATATGAATTACTTAATGTGAAAAGTTCAAATTGGTTGCTATTTTCTTCTAAGCAATTCCTTACTCTTTGATGCATGGCCTTCAAATGTCCTAAGTACAGAAACATTTTCTTTGAAAAATAAATAAATAAAAAGTTAATAAAACATACTGTGACAGACCTATGGCCTGATTTTGTATACACCTTGTATTTAGGAAGAATTCTAAACCACGTGGCTCAGTAACCTCACTCAGCTTTAAAGTTCTTCACTCCAAAACTGACCTTGATATCTATGCCTTTACTTTGATTTAGAAATATCCTAAGAGAATCCAAAAATCTTAGAATTAAAAGGAGCCATCAAGACCAACCTCCTGCTCCATGCTGGATTCCAAATTAAACCATCCATAGCTCAATATTTTTTAACTTCTGACTGACCTCATATGGGAAGACGATACTTAGAATTTTTCTGTGTAATGGCGGCACTGTTGGTTTTTACCTCTTAATGCTATTCTAATATTAAGTTAGAATCAACCTTTTTGTAATTTTAATCCATTATTTTGTGTCTTGCCCTGAGATTTACAGAGAATGTGTCTGAGTCTTGAAAAGTATAATTATGCAACTACTTCCTTTCAAAGTACAATTTCAGGTATAGGCAATCAACAGCTGATTAATTTCATTTTCTTTCTAGCAGCACCCTAAAATTTAGGTACATTTTAGAGACAGAAAAAGAACAGTAACCTGAGTTCACCAATTGATATTGGTAGTCAAATGTTATAATTTGGAAATTCATTTCAAAGCTATTGATCTGTTAAACTAGGAATCACATTAGGCCATCATTAGTTTTTCTACATATGGTTAGCTGGATGTTAGAACTGAACTCTTAAAATCCTTCAGGGAAATGTGTGAAAAATACTGCAAATAAATAAAATAAAGTATTTTTACAATATTATCTTTGAATAGTCAAAAGAATTTCATGGGATTTAAAAATGCTGCCATAAAGTAATTTTAGAGATTACAGTATATGTAATTTGGAGCTCAGCTTTAAGAGTGACTGCAATTTAATTTCTCTCCATGGACAAAAAGATGCCAGGAAAAAAAATTAATGCAGATGACTATGAATCACTGACATTAGGCCATTCCCCTCTTTGTGATCACATACTGTAGCAATATTCCAGAAAATAGATAATTAAAAAAAGAAAAGAAACCCCTACATTACAGGTCTTCTATTCAAAGGTTATAATTAGGACATTTTGTCATCACATGAACAAAGGGGATAAATTCTCACCAGCTTTCTCCCTTCCAAAGGCTAGAGATACATAGCCAGAGAAGGCACTTAGGCTACAGCAAGGTCATCTGCATCAAAAAGGCCTTTGTCTATAGAACTGTATGGGTATTTTCTTCCATATGATCCAATTACCCAGACAGATGGTAGACTCTTCACTGAATGCATTCAATGAGAGTTTGGATAGCCATCTGTCCAGGATGCTCTAATGTGGATTCCTTCACTAGATTGGACTCAACAGCTTAAAAACCCCATTTCAACTCTGTCATTTGACAAGCTCAAATCATGATTGCACAGATTTTGAATTCATCAGGAATCCAGGATCCATCCAAAGGATTTCTTCTAGATGTCACTGGCAAGATGGGTCATTATTGGCACTCACGTGAAGGAAATAAATGCTCTATTTGCAATGTCGTAACAGGGCTATGATCAATTGGATATTCTTTGTCAGCCAGAGATAATTTTCTTTATGAAAATCTGGACTACTTCCAACTGATTGATTTTTTTTGCAAATTGCTAAAAAGCTGGTTGTTTCTATAGACCTTGAATAAGGATGGTGATTGAGCTTCTTTGGATTTTGATATATTTTGATTATTTAATGATATGGGATTGGTCTTCTGATCAATTTTATTCTTTTTATTCGATATGTTTTCTTTTTTACAATAATTGTTAAATTGTAAAATTTTAATTGTAAGCTTGTAGAGTCAGGTATAAATTATTATTTTTAAAAAAACCAAAACCTTCCTTTACTTTTTCTAACTTTAAGTAGTATTTCAATTCTGTCACCAGTTTGCTGAGTCCTTCCATAAAAATCTGCTTAAACATAAAAATGCTTAATATATCAATAAAGTTCTTTAATAGATCTTATAGGACCCTTTATATAAATTTGAGTGGCTACTTGCTAATCATGGGGTCAACTTCCTTGTTTTCATATTTTGCCCTTAGACAACATCTTGTAGCTATTTCTATTTGAAATGTTTCACACAAAGAATTTGGCCTAGTCTACTTAAAAGCCTTACACTGAGCAGATTATGGTCTCAAAGAAAACAAGCATTTTACTCATTTGGTTATTCATGAAGTTTTGCTAATTTTGAAACATTCTCTTTCTTTTTCTCTTAAATATCATGTGAACTATTCCAATCCATCAATGTACTTTTTAAATATGATTCTTTGCCTTGAAGTTTCTCAATACTACCATCAGTTGATCCATTTGTTTGAAGCCCAAATATTTATATAGGTCTTAAACAAGTTCTAGCTAATGCACTGTGTCAAAAGGAAGAACTTAAGTTATGTGGTTCTGCAGAAAGCTTTTATAAGTGCTAATTCTTTTGAGATGTGAACAATAAGCTGGGAACAAGCCAGGAGTTTAAGAAAACACAGATCCATCATGCCAACTCAGCAAAGTATTTGTTCTGATATTATTAGATTAATAGTTCCAGACTGTTTTACAGGTCTATAGGAGTTTTAATCCTGCAAGTGTCCTGGGTGCCTAAGCAATTTATATGGAAGTGGTGAGTGGTATAAACAGCACTATTTTTCAAAGCAAACCTGAGATATTGTAAGCACCATTCTGCATCTGCTGCATTCACTCATTCATTGACACACATTTTCTATCCTGCAATATTGTCTTACCTGTTTCCTGGTCCGTGTCTTCCCCGTCCTAAGTTTGATGTATCTGGCTATCAGTTCATTCCTACCTGAAATGAATATGAATTTACAATGAAGGCTAAAAGTAACAATTCATCGTGAATAATATACACATTGAAAAATAACTTAAAATAGATGCAATGAAAAGATGGTTCAGGGATATTTGGGGGGGGGGAGGGGAAGGTACCAGCAAACTTTTTTTTTTTTTTGCATAATGGCATTCCCCCCCCCCCCCCCGGTTTTGTCCAAAAATTGTATTTCAGCTAAAACAGTTCTGGCATATAGGAAATTATTTTAATTTTAAACTATACAGATAGCTTTTGTTTAATGACTCAGCAACCATTTACACTTACAATAGGACTGAATGAGCGATAGTTTTGACTGGTCCTCAGAGTTCTGACTGGTGCACTGCCCCGGTGGTCATGTGATTATAATCCAAGCCCTTGGTGCCCAGTTCATGATTATAGTATTGAGCGAGTAGTAGTCACATGATCACAATTTTTTACATTACATTCCAGTTTCCCACAAGCAAAGTTAACAGGGAAGTCACAAACGCATGGGGTCCTCACTTAACAACTCGTGTGGTCTTTGTTTAACTATGGCAACTGGGCTTATCAGAACTGCCGTTGCTAAGAGGCATGATCACCTGACATCACACATCACTTAGCAATAGCAACTCTGTTCCCAACTGACATTAGAAACTGAGGACTACCTGTATTAAAAAGAGAGAACAATGGCAGACAAAAAACTGGAAAAAAAATGCAGACAAAAGCTGTTACAAAGGGGAGCTAAATTCTATCATTAAACAATGTGATTATTAAAATATAAGCATATATAACACTTTATTTATTTCCATGCCTTTGAGTCAGTGTCAACTCCTGGCAATTGTCTGGACCATTCTTTTTTTTTTTACAAGATTTTTGCCTCCTTTCTAGGCCTGAGAAAGTGACTGGCCCAAGGTCACCCAGCTGGCTTTGGGTCCAATGTGGGATTAGAGCTCAGGGCCTCCTGGGTTCTAGCCTTGTACTTTAACCACTACAGCAAACTGGCTCTCTACATTTAAATTTAGCTTGCAATTAATATTAAATCAAATTTTTGGCTTGCCCTGTGACCACCTGTTCTAGGATGTCCCTTAGCACTAAAGAAGTTACATATTCTACTAACTGCAAAGGGCTAGATATTATATCAATAAAATAATTCTGAAAACACTTGATTCCAATCAAGATTAGCAGGAAATGTTGCTGCAAGACTGCAAATTCAATTATCCACAGTAAATAAAGTTAACAGAGAAGCAAATGCAAACTCCCAGGCCACAACATTGGTTTAACTTCACTTCTTTATCTTTTCATCAGAAGGGTGTTTTATTATATACAGGAAGTCCTTGACTTATTCATTTAGCAACCATTACAACAATAAAAAACAAACAGTATTTACACTTAAAACTGTCACACTTACAACTGTCATGATCATGTATCAAAATTCAGGCCCTGGAAACTGGCATGTGTCCCAAGGTCATGTGATCACCATTTGGTGTCTTCCCAGCCCGCTTCCAAGAAGCAAAATTAATGGGAGAAAATGAGATTCACTTAATGACCTCAGTCATTCACTTAACAACCCTGGCAGAAAAAAAGCAATAAAATTGGAAGCAACTCACTTAACAACTGCCTTGCTTAGCAACTGAGAGTATGGTCCTGATCATGACCATAAATTGAGCACTACCTGTAGAGGCAATTATCTCTACAAAGAAGTCAGTCTTTCCAGCTGTGCCCAATCCAATGTTTCTTCAATTTCTTCCTCTCAAGGTCCCTGCCCTCTTGTAAAAATTATGAAAGACAAGAATTTCTATTTTCATATGTTCCAGCATCATAGAAGACTCCAATTCATGTTTGGGGGCATATATTTTGGGCATCTTATTCATAATTAGTGTTTTTCTTTTCAGTTGCTTTCTATTCATAAAGTTGATATTCTTAAATCTTATTTTCAATTAAATCAAGCTACTGTTATTGCCCTTCCAAGTGAGCTTTTATCCCTCGCAATTTTAATTTTTAAATAGAATGGATTTCATCAGAATTCTTTTGAAATGCTTTTGGGAGCATGACAAGGCAGCACAATTTTATCTTCCAATCCTAACTCCAACTGTTGTTGTTTTGCTCAATTTCAGTGCATGTTCCAGTAGTGTTTGGACTGATGGTGTTTAAGAGATGCTTCTCACTAGCATCATTTGAAAAGTTATTTTAAGATAAGCGCTAAGATTAGAGTACAGCATTCAAAAATTTCAGCATCTCAGTCAAAGAGGGCCGAGCTGTGTAGCATCACAGAAGAATGGGGGGGGGAACCTCTCCTTCAAACATTTATGTGCGTATATTGAGTTGCCATGATGAGGGAGGAAGACATTTTAAATCCAAATTAGCAAAAAAAAAAGAAATCACCGTAGGCAGGTCAACAACAGTTCATACAGTTTCCTCTGCTAGGTGAGAGACTTGCCATTTAAAAGCCATGAACAAAATTTATTTTACGCCTTCACAAAAATAGTGTACAGCATAGGCAGGTGTTAAGTCATCCCTACAGTGAGTTTTGAAAGTCGTCCCCTTTCTGAGCCTTATGGAAAAGCAGGGACTAAAAGCCTGTGCGAGATTGGGCAGCCCTTCTCAGCACAGGCTGTGTTTTGTTCAGACAAGCTTACGGCAGAAGGTCATGTGACACGGGCCAAATAAACAGCATCTGGGGATTTTCAATTACAGACCTTCACCCAGCATGCCTGCACTGTAATCTCTACCAGATGAGGCTCAGGCCTCACTATTTTCAATAATTCACACACTGTGTACACATAACATGACAATAAGGGCATTCATGCAATCGCCTGATTCGCACATCAAAGCTCCCAAATGGCCAGCTGTAAGCATGCTTACTGTTGAATAATTCATTCTTTTCACAGGCTTGAAAAAACGCTCAGCAGGACTTGGCAAGCTTGTCTTCTTTCCTGTGCGGTATGCTAAACTCACATTTTGAAAGAGGTACAATCCCACTTTTTTTTTTATTAAAAAAGAAAGAGGAAGAAGAAGAAAAAAGGAACTGGATATTCAAAAATTTCATATGCATTTGCAAATGGTTGTCTATATTTATTGTAAACTACAGTTTCAACTAACAACAATAGTAATAAGAGAAAGAAAGCAGATACAAAGCAACACTGTTTTCTGAGGCAGGTGTTTAATTTATATTTTTTGAAAAAACTTTTTCTGAAGGATTTTCTCCTGTGTAAATGAACATGTACCAAAATAAATAAATAAAAACAAAACAGATCTTGCATTTCCTGGAGCCAAACAATTTTCACGCTTGAGAAAATTAATTTTGATAGATCCATTTATTTTGTTCTATAGCTCTACCTTTAAATAAAAGCCTTCATTATCCAGGAAGACAATCACAAAACCATTCCCTTGAAGCCAACCTTCAAAAAGGACTAGATTGATCATTTCATTTGCCTTCTTTGCGCTTTATTAGAAGACTTTTACAGGCTTTTTTAAAAAAAATTGTGCAGCTATAATTTTAATTGCCAGAACAGCATCCTTAAACAGCCTTTATCATTAATGTTTACTGAATTATGGTAACTGTTTCCCTGAACTACCAAAGCGGGCAATTCTTTGCTTCATTATATCAAGTTTTCTTATCTGTCAATCAACCCTAAAACCAGCAGGATCAGCTAGTTATGACCTCCCCTCATAGCAAACACATGCTGCTTACCAGCTGTAGACTGTGTATTTTTACACCCTTTTCCCTATCCTTCGAGTGGTTTCCTCTTAATCACAATAATCCCAAAAGTGCTAAAACATATCAATCGTCTTCTAAACCCAGCCTACAAAAGGCAAAAGGGCTTGTCCAGCCACAGCTGATGCTTCATTCAATTGCAAATCGGATTTAGCAGCTACAAGAGATTTAGCATACCTGGAGAAATATTGAGGGTCACTCTTGCACAGTTAAATTAGCTATATCCTTCTGCCATACTGTTTGGTGTTTGGAGGGATGTTGCATTTTAATTTTAATTTGCATTCCTTAGTTGAACTGGAAGGAAGTAGGTTTCTTTTACCACTACTGGTCTGATAATCAAATATATGTTTAATAAATTACAGTCAGGTTTTTCATTGTGATAGCACTCGTAAAAAAGACATGAAATGCCAGTATGTTTTTCCTGTCAATAATAACTATAGTGGTTTTTTTTATATTATACCAGAATGTTTTCCTTTACTGTGCACTTAAGTCATGAAAATTTACTAGTTACTATATGAAAGATTATTTAATAGGATACCATGTGAGCTGACACAAATGATATGTATCTCACTGGACTTGTGGAAAATAATAGTATTTGGAATACTATTTGGAATAAAAGCCATGTTAATAGAACAGTTTCTGAAACTAGGAGTGCCAGTCATCCCTTGGCTTTGTCACTTGTTGTGCTCTACCTCTCAAGACAAAATTGCTTGAAAAATATAAATAAAGGAACTTATCACAGAACAGATTTAGAACTCATTGATTCCCAAATTCATGGTGTTTGGCCAACAATGTCATTCATCATGATTTTATCATTTGAGAAACTTTGTTCTCACTGCAAGGCAACCTAGGGCTCGATATATTTAATCCTAATCCTAATCATTGGGGGTATCCACTCTTTTGGGATGTGGGTGTGTTGAATTAAACTTCTGCAAACCTGTATTTCAATTTAATCTGTCCACTCTAGGAATAAGATATAGAATTGTGGTTTAGGGACATCTCATCTTCTGTATTCACTGATTTAGATTTTCAACACTTGGAATAGTATTTGTTTTTAAATTTAAATTAATCAAATCCATCCAACATATACCTACCTACGTATATCTATTTAGAGATTTCTCACAAGAAAAATACATTTATATGCTAAACAATGCTAACAATCTGCAAACAGCAATTTGGCACCCATCTGTGCCTAGAAAACATTCTATAGGTGTGTTTGTGTGTATATGTGACTTATATTTCATTTTAGAAAGACCACAGCTACCATTTTTACTACTATGATAACTACTAAAATACAAATCATTTAATGAGCTATTTTACTTTTGATAATTTTTTTTTAAATACAGAACATCAACTTATTTTAAGCAAGTTCTCTCCTTTCAAGAATTAGGAGGAAAAAAAACCCTCCATTTTGGACAGAAAAGCCTTAAAAATGGATACAATAGACTCGAGTCTTGTCTGTCATGCATGATGGATGAGTTAAGTGGATTAAAATAAGTATTTGCATCAGAATAGCTAAAAATTAGCAAAACACGTTTTCATAGTAGGTGAGTTCAGTTTTAATTATTCAGCAAGGAAAAAAACAGAGGCCTTTCTTTATGAGGAATTATGATTACCCTATTGTTTTCAGTTATAAAAGTTTTCTTATCCAAATCAGTCTTCCCTACTCTGTTCCTCTCCAGATGTCCTGCATTCCAATTCCATAGCGACACTGGCCAAGAAAAGTAGCATAGGAGTTCAACACATCTGGAAAGCAAGATATTTGGGAAGTTTATTCAACTATTTTTGTTATCTCTCGTAATTAGGTATTAAAAGAAATAAGTGATTATCATACAAATGATAATCTAGAAAATGAACAAATTTATTTCAATTGCACCATGGCACAAAGTAAATGCTATGATCATAGTATTTTGAAACGATGATGTTAGAGGGCTGTTTGCTCCTGAGAAAAGTGAAATATGTACCGTATGTACATACACAAGTTCATTTGTCACACTGTCTAGAACTCAATATCTTCTTGGAGAATAAATTCAATAATTGTAAACCAGATTCAATAAAACACAAACAGATGAACATATATTCTTTTAGATTACTGTAACTCTGTGGTTAAGAATTACAATTAGGACATCATTGCACACAAGGATAAACCTACAGAAATTATGTTAAACCAATAACACAGTTTTTAGATGAAAATATCTATATCGGGTATTTTTCTTCTTCAATTGTGTCCAATTTTGAGACTGCCTGTACTAGTCCCTGCATTGCCACCTTTGTAGGGCTGAGGGAGAGTTACTGGCCCAAAGTCAATGAGTTCCTTTTTTGCCGGAGGTGAACTAGAACTCACATTTTCTCAGTTATTAGCCTGAGGTGGAAGTGGAAGATATGTTACCAGTGAAGAGTGCTTGTATTCCCAAACTCTAACTTTGTTTTATATAAAAAACAAAAGCTTTAAAGAGAGTATCTTGTTCTGCCAGAAATATTGCTTAGGCAAATATATATGAAATATATGTTTAGAACAGGGGTGTCAAATCCGATCGCATTGCGGGCCGTGACATATCAGGATTATTTTTGCCCTTGCGGGGCTGGGGTGGGGGTGGCCCATGCAGGCCATATTTGGCCCACAGGCTGCGTGTTTTACACCCCTGGTTTAGAATGAAGACATTTGGGTGTTTTTGCTCTATACAAAGGATTTGGAGAAATGTGAGTGACAATACCATTTTTTTAAAAAATAGGGCATAAAAAATTCGGAAACATTACTGTGGATAACAAGATAAATTTGATCTCTGAAACTGAAAAGAGATATTTTTGATTCCCACTTGGAAACCTGACACTAATAGGTCTTGACATGAGGGTTCAACATTTATGATGGCTCCAGATTCAAGAAGGATGAAGTAAAGATATTTTTTTCACTTGTATATACACAACTTTGAAGCAGCAACTAAAAATACACATTGCTTTAGTTTTCACAGAGACAGCTGAATTATGAACTGTGAACCCATGCCATGCAGGGTTTTAAAGGTGGTTACCAACATCTTTAATTGAATCCAAAAGCAAAAGGGCAGCCAATACAGCTTGCAGAGCACTGGTACTACATGGGGCATACTTGGGACCCCAAGAAGTACCTGTGTCTCAGTGGTGGGTTGCAGGCGGTACGCCCCGGTACAGGCGTACCGGAGCCTGCCTGGAGCACCGGGTACTGTTTCGGTACGGTGCTCCGGAGGGCACGCCTGCCCTCGCTCCTTACCTGTCGTTAAAGTCTTCAGCACTTCCACGCAATGACATGACGCATACAGCACCTGTGCGATGCTCCGCTGAGCAGCTGGAGTGTTGCGGAGGCTCACGAAGCCGTCACTGGACAGTACATGTGGACGACACTGGGCCCATTCCAATCATACCGGTTGGAACGGGATCCAGAACCCACCACTGCTGTGTCTGTTGCACTCTGCACTAGCTGTAGCCTCCAAATGCTCTTCAAGGGGAGCCTCACATTGAACGTGTTGCAACAGTCCAACCATGAGATGACTAGGGCTTGAATGACTGAGTGTAAAGACTCCTGATCCAGGACAGGCTACAACTGGCACACAACCTGAAGTTGTGATGACAGTGCAAAAGGTTAGCCATGACTGCACCTGCTCTTCCATTTACAGCTACATTCGCAAACTTTAGTTTTCTTTGAGACTTTCTGCCCGAATATACAGAAACCATAGACAGGCAGCCTGAGAAGGCATATTTGGTTTCTTTCCATTGAGTTCACATGATCCAGGCCCAATTTTCAAACAGTAAGTCTATAAATATTATGTTGATGTATATGGATGAAATCTAAAACACACAAGAGAACACAGAAAAATGTAGAAAAAAGGGAATGTTCTCCACGAAGGCTTTTCTCAGGAGCCAAAGCCTTTAAATCAAGCTTGACTGTACCCCATTCCAGGTTTTTAACTTTCCAATCTAGGATCCTGAGAAAAGCCTTTGTGGAGAGCAGATCAGTTCCCCCCCCCCCCCAATCCGCCTGGATCTGCCATGCAGCAAAGAGATACAGTAGCTGGGGACAATAGCAGCAATAGCAATAAGCACTGCATGACAGATCTGGGCAGATTGGGGGGTGGGGTGGAGGAAGGGAAGAGGACTGATCTACTCTCCACAAAGGCTTTTCTCAAGATGCTAGATCTCCACTTTCTCTCTGGAAAAAGCTATTGGCATCATCAGGATCTTGGCCAGCGGAAGAAGCCTGGGATGGAAAGGAAACTTCAGAATATCGGAGCGCTAGGTCAGAAGTCTCCCTGGAGCCTGGCACCTGCTTTTGATGCGAGACTAAGGAAGCAGGGTTATGAAGAAGGCTGTGAACAAGCCCAGTTGTTCAAGGAGGCAGCCTTACTGGGTCGTTTCTTTGGGCTTCCCTTTCGCCACTCAGGTGCCACCGTGAGGAACCGTTAATCCAAATGGAAGGGATCCCCACCCCTCTTTGCCCAATGGGCCATTCCCCGGGCGTCTTTCCCTCCTCGCTGAAGAGAAGAAGCGAGCCGGCTGCCATCCTTGGGTGAAGCGGCTCCATGTCGCCACTGGTCAGAGGGAAGGGGGAGGAAATAAAGTGCGGAGAGAGATGTTTAGTCCTGCCATGCCATGAAAGGGGTAGAGAAAAGTAGATTTGAGATTGACAAAGCCTTACCTTTTAGGAAGATCAAGTCCATCCGGAGTTTTGTGTGGGGTTAATTGTGTGGGGTTAATTGGCTTTTTCTACGTCACCGACAGTTTTGGAAAGCTCACAGCACAGTGTAGCAGCCTCCTTCACATGTGCCCTCGCCTTCCCCCCGGGCTTTGCAACATAGCACATCTCCACACACATTCCCGGCAAATGGAAATCGTCCTGCGTCAACAATTTAAAGAACCTGCCTTTAACAACCTGCTTTTTCTCAAGGCTGAGCCTTCGGGGTACAGGTGGTCGAGGACATTCACCATGTCATAGGCAGGAGTTCTCTAGGTCAGGCGGGAGTTCCGTTTTAGCTGCAGCTTGCAACGGGCACATTTTCACCTCCCAAATTTCCCACGTATCATGTTTTTGCCCTCCCCAGCCCCCTGAAGCACTTTGCAAACCCTCCCAAACTCTCTGCATGCCCTGTTTTTTGCAAAAAATGGGGCATTCAGAGGGTTTGGGAGGCCTGCAGAGTGCTCCTGGGGGCCAGGAAGGGCAAAAACCTATTTTAAAAAATTACCTCTTCAAAATCTTGGTGCTAGTCCGAAAAATATGGTAGATCTCTTTTGTGGATGCTTTTTAATAAAGTGGGATCCATTTTATTCTTTGGAGTAATTATTTTTCTCAAATTCTGGGACTCTAACTTGCACACGATGTGCTCTGTTGCTGAACTAGCTTGCCTTCTCAGACACAAGAATTATCTTCAGCTAGTCACTGTATTGCTTTGGGCTCTGCAATCAAGCTCAACTTGAGTCCCATAGCCATTGACATAGCTCATGCTTTAAGGAAGCACTGTCCTTATTGCTTCTCCAACAAAATGCTGTTTTTGACAGTCCTTTTCTATGCACATGTAATGGAGAGCTAACCATTCTAAATATTATTTTGTATTGTGTAAGTTTTAATTTGAGGTTCATTGACCCTGTGGCTACAGTAGTTAAGATACTCTCCCATTGTCTAGGCAATATAGGAAGATCTGATTCTTTATATTAATTCATATCATATTTATAAAACATTTCTTCCACTCATGTTTATAAAACATGATACCGTAGTTATATAAAGGTATTAGAAACATATATGTTCTTGAATAACAATTGCCTTAGATAGCAATATATAGAATTGTAATTATTTACTATTAGAATGATACATATTACTTTTCTTTTAATTTTATTTAAAACAGCTATGTGTTTTTTTCCTTTTCTTTGATAATATATGTATTTTTATCATTAGCTTTGTGCTTTGCTTTTTTTGCTTTTTTGTTATTTTAAAAACAATACAAATAAATTTTAAAAGACAACAAAGGTCTCTTATTGAGAACAAAAAAGAACAAAATTGTTGTTCTTATTTCAATAAGCCTTATTGCATAAACCCAATAATTTCATTTTCCAGAGACACGGATATATCTGCTTGTTAATCTGCTCTAATGTTAAGCCACACAGGTTAAAATGAAAATGTTGTATTAAAAGCTTGCTTTTTCCAGCCTTGTGAGAGATTTTTTACAAAGTTTCAGAGTTCAAAATTCTTAAAACACCATAGCTTTATTATCTTTTAATGGCTTCATCCAAAGAAAGTGTGAAGTACTTGTTGAGAACACATTGCCCTACTTTGCATGCAATATTAGCTGATTCATGTCTACTTATCTAAAATGTTGAGAACTAACATCCTAGTTTTTAATGGGAAACAGAAAAATTACCCAGAATCAAATGAAACAAATATCTCCAGAACATAAATAATACTTTCACAAGTTGGATTTCACAAGTTGGAATTTCAAGAGGCTGAAATACATGCTACATCTACCTACAATTTTAACCAGAATACAAGTAGCCACACCAATTACATAAAATTTAAAAAAAAACCAATAATTTGAATCTGAACTTGACCAATTGCATCAACTACTTCAGTTTGGACATAATATACTGAGTTTGGCTTATTGTTCATTGTTTTTCTCTCAGTTGTTTTTGAGGAACAGAGGAATTTAAAGCAACAACAGTTTGTAATCATGCTAGAAATCACACAAAAAGTAGTGCTAAGGGAAGGGAAATGGTATGGGCACACTTACAATACGCACATCTGACAACAACATTATCCCCAAATCAGGCAGTATCACTACTTTTCAGCAATCCTTCTCCTAAATAACTATTGTCGGACTTAAGGAAATCATGTAATGCTATTGTGACACATCTTTTGTCTTATTAGGGAACAATTGGAAGAGACAGTCAGGGACGACTGTTTTCAGGTGCCAAGCCCTCTTCCTTCATAACATTGTATTCTGCCCTACATCTTTTATTGAAAACAATCTATTCTGGAAAATACAAAGAGAAGATTTCAAATTACACCTTTGTCAAGCTAGATTGCTTTGAACCAATATAAAACCATCACAAATATGGCCTGAACCAACTGAATCTACCACTCTTCAGCCCAAAGGACCCAGAAGCAGGTTTTAGTTAGTATAATTAAAGGACTGCAAACCTTGTTTGGCTCAGGGATGACCTATTCTAGTGAAATTATTTTATAATGAAGAGTTAAATCAACAATTAAAATGGGAACATGAATGGATATTTTTTTGGGTGCCTTCAAGTCAATGTTGATTCCTGATGACTGCCTGGATTAATTGTTTCAGATTACGTGGCGAGACTTTTGAAAGTGATTTCTCATTGCCTTCTTAGGGCTGGGGGCAAGTGACTGGCAATCTAGTTGGCCTCGTGCCTAAATGTGGAAATTTCTAGCCTGGTGCTTTGATTACTACCCCAAAACTGGATCTCTTGAACTGAATATAGAAACAATTAAAAAACAACTTATTATGAACATCTGCCTTCCATCAATAAAAATGAAATCGCAATAATTAATTTTCAGCTAAAGGAAAAGAATTCCTTAAAAGTACTCTTTGATAGTGGAGAAAGTTAGCATCCACCCTTCTCCTAGAACAGGGGTGTCCAAACTTGGCAACTTTAAGACTTGTGGACTTCAACTCCCAGAATTCCCCAGCCGTTGGCTAGGGAATTCTGGGAGTTGAAGTCCACAATACCTCCCTGTGTGAAAAAATGAGAAACCTGTTCTTGGAAAGCAGCCCCCACCTTTGTTAATAGTCCCAGAAAGACTAGTGCCAACCTATCTACAAGATAAAAGGCTGGGCTAGCTTATCTACAAAAGACCTTCACCCTCAGGACATAATAGGATTAGCCTTCTACCCATCTCACCACATGGCACCTGGGAAGACACTGCAAGGTTCAACCAAGCCTGGGACTCAAGACAGCCTACAAAGTTACCCCTGCATGGCCCTATGGGAGCTTGACAACCAGTCAGAATACATGCCTTTGCCACAGGAACAGGAAGCAAGTTCAAAGTCCAAGAGAGGGTATAAATCTCTCTCTCTCTCTCTCTCTCTCTCTCTCTCTCTCTCATCCATGTGCTCGACTGCCCAGGAGCTCAAACCATGTGGCCCTGTCACCAATTGAATAAAGTTAAAATTGAATAAAGATTAAACCATCTTTCCAAACAGCTTCCATGTTTCCAGTGTATTTCTACCCACTCGGAATTGAATCAAAAGGACATTTCTTCCAACAATAGCCAACCCTGAACAAGTTATTTTTTTAATGTTGCATATGTTGAAAAAAAGGGAAGGTAAAAGATAGTGTAAGGGAGTAGAAATAGTCATGAGTAAATATTAGATATTATAAAAATATGTGTTTTAAAACAGCATTGTCCTTAATACATTTCCAACTATGTACTGTCCTAAACAAACCTTTTCTATTCAAAAAATGGTGTCCAGTAAATTCTAAATATTGTTTTTGTTGTAGAAGTGAAGAGTTAGGGTTTAACATTCATTGACATAAAAGCTGGGCAGGGAACCTATCAAAGCAACTGGGTGTGACCTTTCCTGCTGGCTTCCCCATTGCTTTTGTTTATGGAAAGCCAGCAGGGAAGATTGCAAACGGTGATCACATGATAAGCATGATAAGCTTATACGTGATAAGCTGCAAATGTCATACATGCATACCAATTGCCAAGCACCCAATTGAGATCACATGATCATGGGAATGCCATAATGGCCAGAACTTTGAGGATTGGTTATAAGTTTCCTTTTTCACTGATGTCGTAACTTTGATAGGTCACCGAATCTACCCTTTGTGTAATTTTGTACAAACTTCCTTCTGAAAAAGCTAGTTCATGCACAAGCATCTATAGTAAATCCTCCTAATTTTGTCTCTGTTTCTGTGCTTTTTCCTCATCCCTCTTTTTTATGTGGTATCAAGCCAGAGTCAGTTAATAGCAACCATACAGATAGTCCTTCTCCAGAATGAACTGTCCCTAATTGGGCCCTTCAGGTCTTCCAATAGAATCCAGACTGTTGTAGTTGAATTCATTTCCTTGTTTTGATATTCACTCTTTCCTTCCCTATTCCTCAGCATTGTGAACTTTTCCAGACAGGTAGGTCTTATTTAAGGTGTCCAAAATGAGATAATTTAGGTTTAGTCATTTGTGCTTCACATGAAAATTCCAGATTGATTTGTTTTATTGTCCATCTCAGGAGTCATCTTCAACACCAACCTTCAAAAGCATCAGCATCCTTTCTACCCTGATTTTAGTCTTTGAAGGAGTAGTTGGATCCTGACATCTGCTAATCTTTTCAAAAACCTTCATTGCTATTGTACCAAGTCTTAGTCTGTGGCATATTTCTTGACTGCTGGTTTCTTTCCTCTTGATAAGTTGATCTTAAAAAGCAGCATTACCTACCAAATTACCTAGATGGCACATGATGTCCACAGCATTTTCATGAGGGAGGCTACTCATCATATGTATTACACTTTCTTTTGTCTGTACTTTTTAATGATGTATTTGTATATTTGACTGGTAGGAAACCTCACTCTTTTAACTCTGCAAAAACTGAGTCCTTTCTAAGACCTCCTCTCCTTTTTTCTCAGCTTGATGTTTTAGCCTGACAGCTCCATTCTTAATGACCTAATGAGGCATCCTAATTGCAGTGGGATGCTGCTACCTCACCTCAAAGGCCTTTGCCACCATTCATTGCTTCTTCCTACTCCTCCAAATCAACTATCAAAGTCTTAAAGGAGTAAATGTGCTCCTTGAGAGCAAAGAGCTCATTGCTCCAGACTGAGCAGTGTCGTATATATGGCACTCAGTCTAATATATTGAATACCACAACATCCCTGATGGCTCTTTGATTGCAGTTATTTGGCAGGATTTATTTGGATGAGAATCAAGTTCCTTAGAGTATTAGAGAGAGATACTTTTCTGGCCTCCTTGTGCTGCTGCTGAAACTGCAAAGATGCTTAACTTTTGAAGTTATCTTCCTCGCAGTTTATAAAGGAGTCTAAGGAAGGAAGCATAATGTGCAAGTATATTTCCACACACCATTACAATAAGCACCAGCAAATAATACAATAATAGAGGCAGTTACACTATTTTCAATCTATTACTCAATTAATCCCTTTTAAGCCTGCAGTTTTTCACTCAATTCAATTGAAATACATAACCACAAACCAACATTAAAAAATCTGATTTAGTCACAAGCACTTTTTATCAATCATCTTTGACAATCTGAAGAGAGTCCATTGAAATCTTGCCTGTGGTTTTACTATCAAGCTAAGCACTGAGAAATATCCAATTTCTTTATAAAGTATCTGCCTAAACCTTTACTTCCTTAACTTTGCATGTCAAGCTTTGTAGTTTTTAAGCTTAAATAAGAACTGATATTATCATGAATTACATCTTTGTAGTGATGGATACAGCAAAATTTCTAGAACTGACTTTCAGCCTTTGTCTTTACACCATCTTCACCAGATTACATTAAAGCATCTAAATATTTACTTTATTTTTATTTATTTTATTTATCTGTATCCCATCTTTAATATTTTTACAAATAACTCACAGTGGCGACATATCCAACACACCTTCCTCCTCCTATTTTCCCCATAACAAAATACCACTTGCAACTTAGGTTAACTCATGAAAAAAATCTGAGCGTGGACATTTTTATGTGTTCCATTATTTAAACCCTACTCATGCAGCTGTTTCCATAGTTTGTAAATGTTTTTGTTTAAAATCTAATCATTTTCACGTTGGTACCCCATTTACTTCCTCTTACCACTATTCCGAGTGGCTAGAGTCTAATGTAGTCTACACCGTCTGGTCAATTATAGCATGGACGCTGGGGACCAATTAATGCCATCTATAAAAGCCTGAATCATTCTGTCAATTAACTAGAACTAACTATGTCATCAGATATATTACTAGTGAGCAAGTCTATTTGGTTGCAATATGTCTTGGAGGAGTGCAGTATCAAATGAATCACAATTGACTTGGACAACTGCTAGCATAATTTCAGAAGATGAAAAGACAAATGGGGTAGTTATTAGTGGTCCCCCGAGGAATTACGGCCAATTGTAATGTGCTAAGTCTGCACTAGCAGGTGCCCTCAGCACAAATCAGGAAGAGGGTTAAATCAATATTTTCAATTTCTTTGGATCAATTCAGTGTTTGAACAAGATGGAAACTTGTTAGCAATTGGCAGAATGTGTAAATGAAAAGTCAAACTTATTATTTGTTAAAAGGGAACGGGTGCACTGCATCATGCCCTTGGCACAAAGTAACGCTTTCATGATCTACTTGCTTGGGCATTCACTGAGAATCAAGCAGTTCTTAAATTTTAATAGAGTGCAAAAGGTTAGTTGTATACACGTTGACAATTCAAGAGCTTTAAAAATGATTGAAGTGTCAATAGGAATGTTTTTGAGGTGTGACAACAGAACAGTTATTAATGATTAGTGCAAGAACCAGCAAGAAATACTTGTCTGCTTTAAAGAAAAAAAGAGCCCTACTATGAACACAGCATAATAACTTAAATACTTTTCTACAGGGAATGGAATTGAGAAAAGAGAAGTTTTCTGTCTTTACCAGTAAAACTTTGTGAGCAAGCCCATGTGTTCACATAATCCTGTTAAACACTTAAGGACTTTTACAACTGAAGTTCCCAAGGCTATGAAATCAGGTAATTAATTTGGCTTTAAATTAAAAGTTGACCCCCAAGAAAATAAATAAGCATCACATGCTGATAAATGATAACCAACACAAATTCTGATAACCAACACAAATTCTGAACAGCTCTATTCAGAAATAATCTCATTAGCACAGTTTAATTTCTACAAAGTGGGAATACATCAATTTATCTATAATTTCATTAATATGTCATTTTATTTTGCATTTCATTTCAAAGATCTAACAAGATCTGATTGGGTATAGGAAAATAAAGTGTACTTATTTACTGCAAATTTAGAATATGATGCATAATAGAAATTAGCCGCCCCCCCTTTTTGGAGTCAACTATTTTTTCAGATAGGAAACACAAAATGACAAAAGTAGATATATGAAAGGAACCATGGCTTTCATCGTGGAAAGCAAATAAACAAATTTCAGCATTTTTGAGCACTAAAGTGATTCACAAGTAAAGACTTCAGGTGTACCCCAGTGTAACTCAATGCTGCATTAAATTAGAGCCTGTCTTCTCAAGTGCATAATGAATTATTTTCAGTAGACAAATAGCAACATATTTCTCTTTTTTAAAGGGAAAACAATGGGTTGGATCTTGAAATGTATAGGATAGAACTCTGCAAAGCTGCTTCTGACTGGATTGGATTTAAATGGCAATTCCTGCTGATTTACCTACCCTGTTGCAGCCCAACTGCATTCAATATAAGCCTTACAATTTTGGGGAAACTTTGATCAGTATGATGGGCATTACTGATCATCATCCAAGTGAGAGCAACTAGCAGTCCCATGCCCATCTGTTAAAGGATAACTATTTACATTCATAAACAGTAATTCTGGGTCATTTGTCAAAAATGCTGTTTAAAAAAAGCCATGAAATTGAAGAAGGTATAACTGGTTCAATTGTAAAGAAACCTGAAAAGCCACCCATTTTTAAAAAAATGCTTTTTAATGGACATGCAAATAAGGCTCAATTCCAAGCTTAAAGCTTGCACAGTCATGGCAAAACATAGTGTTTCTTTAGTTAAACAAATATTCCTCTCAGTAATTTGGACCTGATAATTTTAACCTTTGCCAGAATCAGTAATCCGTCAGGTGCTGAGAAATGACTAAAATAATTAGTGTTTCAGCCAGTCAACACAAAACACAATATGGATACTGCGATTATTCATTGATGCTTCAGAATGTTGGTCATTTTCAGAATGTTTCTTCAGTACCATTCAAAGAAGATGCAGAGGGACATGGGAAGATGTTCTAAGTTAAGTTAGATCACTGGTCCATCTAGCTTATTATTGTTGTCATGAGAATGTGCATGTTTTTCTGGACAGCTGTTTTAAATTTGCACAGAGCAGATTTGGATGTAGAATAGCTGATTCACACTCAGCACCAAAAATTGATCAATGCCAACTATATAACGGTGATCGACTTTAAATATGATGTTCCAACAGGGAAGGAATGCAGCCAAAAGAGAGTCAGAGAACAAAATGGAGGGGAAAGATAGGGAGAACAAAAAACCTTGTCTTCCTGTAACTTTCAAAATGTTTTCTGCCTTGCTGCTTGTTAAAGCCAGCCACATATTTCACTAATTATTTTGTCTTTGATTTAACTCCATTAACCTCTGAGAACTATATGGACATGTCCTGATAGTTTCCTTTACTATGTGAAGGAAAGTATGTTAAAGTGTTTTACAATTACTTTCTTCCAAGATTTCTTTTTTAAACTTCTTGGATGTATTGGTGATCTCCTATCAAAATACAGATCAGACTACTTAGCTTTCTTAAGAACCAAAGCTCATCACATTTTACAACTTCCTTTGGATTTTTAAAGATTAATGAAACACAAACTAATACTAAGTTCAACCTTGTTAAAAATCATATTTAAAACTTTTGATTCTCTGTTAACCTTACAGAGGGAAAAATACTTCCCTTATTAAACAAGGCTTACCACATTTTTGGAGATAAAAATGTTTGGAACATTGCATCCTCAGCTATTTTTACATTTGCATTTTGAGCTGAAGTAACAGCTCAAATAACATTGGTGTTATAATTTTCCTTCTTTCCTGCTTTGGATCCAATAATATAGATTCTGTTAACTTTTAAAATTATCAGTTTATCAGGCTCATGTTTTTTGCATTGAGGTTCAATAAAAATAAAGCCAACAGAGGAAAATGTCAAATTTGAAACTAGCCCACGCATTGACCAAGAAAAATCAATGGCTTGTGTCTCCTACTTTGGATAGACACACCCAATTTTTATCCTAGAAAAGCACAGGGTATTCTTTTCCTAAGTCAAAGAGTTAATTGACTCAATTATCTACTGTATAAGAAGCTATCAAACAAAGGCACAGAGAATAATATGAACATACAGCTCTTTAACAGCACCACAAGAGTTTACTGTTTAACAATGGTACTGATCAAGGAACAATTGAAACAACTGTTTCTTCCAGTTGCCACATCATAGAAAGAATGCATAATTAAAATGAGAACCGTCTGTCCAGTCATAAAATGGATCTTTTGTAGAATGATAAATTGGCTTACGTTAGGCTCTCATTTACTAAAGATTTAATGAAATACAAATGTATATATATATTATAACTGCCAAATGAACAATTCCACTTTGTCATGGCCCAATTCAGATTTGGTAAAATCGACTTCACCAAGACCTAGATAAGAATAAATATATTTAGGGCTAGCACTTTGAGTTTTAAAATAATTTGCATGATACATAATGATTATTTCATAACAGAACAATGGAGGGGCTTGCAATTGAGAATATTACAATAATGTATTCAAGAGTAATCAGTTGTTTTGCACAGACAAAGAATAAGAAACTCTGGAAATCTATAAAGGATTACAGGTGATACCACTTTGTAAAGAAAAGTGTAACTGAACTTGAAGTTTTAAGTTTCTCCGAATGAGATTAGTGAAGAAATTTGATAAAAGACTTTTTAAAAGTTCATGTACATAAATTATCATTTAGAGCACTTTTATCTACTGTACATATTTGTGGTCAAACTAGAAGACTGGTTCGACAAGATTGCCCATTATAGAACTTACAGTATTTCAGCTGTTTTTTTTTTAAAGCCTTTTTTCTCACATGGATGATAGTTTCTCTCTGCATCTCTCAATTCCTTTGTAAGATATTCCTAAAATTCACTTCCGTTATGATTGTGTGCTTGATGATTGTGTGCTTGATTTCACTTTGCCAAGCCATGTTGTCATTTTTCTTGCTCTTCTCTGACACAGATCATTAACCATACTTGCAGCCTTTTGGTAACTTCTTTTTTAATCTATCCCACATATAGCCTAGGGGTGGCTTCCTCTCCCAGTCGCTGGCTGGGGGATTCTGGGAGTTGAAGTCCACAGGACTTAAAGTCACCAAGGTTAAGAAACACTGCTCTACAGACTTTTTCAGGTAAATCCATAGCTTTAAAAAAATCTAGAAATCAAGCAACCAGCAAAACAAAAACAAACCCCTGAATATGTTTATAGGTTTGCATTGTTGAGAATTGTTTAGATGCCTCTTTGCCAGTGAAGTGTATATTGTTGCTTCCTAGCAATTACTACAGTTATACAAGGATGCTGCAATTTTTTTCCCTATAAGCGATATCATCACGAAAGCTTCCTATTTTTTTGCTTTATAGAAATATTAATAGAGTAAGAAAGCATATAAGCTCAACAGCAGTGACCTCAAACACAAAGCAGCTATCAACAGCTTAGAATAAAGTAACCAATATGTTCTAAACAATGTCATTCAGAAATCGGATTAACTCAAGATCTTCTGTAAAAATAAAAATGAAAGACACTCAAATACAGTAGCAAGGGGTCAAACCATATTTAAATGAGTAATATTTAAGGCATGTATGTGTGTATGGGTATGTAATGATAACACAACTAACACTGAACTGCCAGTCACATTGAATATTTTCGGCTGAATGATTTCCATAGGCTGAATGTGGATGCAAGTCTAATAATTCACAAGACATAGAGATGTTTGCCTTCTGGCTTCTTTTCAACATGTCTTACTTTGAAGTTTGTGTGATTCATTTAAACTGGAAATCAATGTTTCTGTGTAAGATTTCTATGAGGATCCCCCTCAGGGAAGGTATATACACCATGGAGAGAAAGTAACTCAAGGAAATTTAATTAGAAGCCTTAAATGTACAGCATGTATACTTAGCTAATCGGATCAATTGCAGCCCACTAGCAAAGCATATTCTAATTATCAAGACAGATGAAATTTTGCCACCTCTCAGCAGTTGTGCAAACCATCTTCAGGAAAATAAGATACGACAGGCAAAGATCTCTCATACTCGGCACAACATTGAGTTTTCGTGCTTGCGTTTTGCAGAAAATCCCCTGTGGTTGTTTGATTCGTTAAAGGTAGTTTTATGACATGACTTTCAGTCGTAAATCAATGTGCAATTTTGATGAGCCAGATCCTTTGCAAAAACAGAGCTTTTCAGCTTGCCAGATTTGTAGGATCTTTATCCTTCTAAGTATTTTAACATGTATTGCAAAACACAATCACAGGTCATGAATTGGTGTCTGCTTTTTTTTAATGGAAGTGGTTTACAAGAGATAAAGTATATATACCCACAAATAAGAATGTACACTACATATGAACCATCATAACCTAAGGCAAAATATTATTTAATATGCAAAAATCAGAAGTTTTATAATGTTAGATCTCCTTCCCTTTATGTCATTACATTCAACAGAGGGAAACTTGAGTTACCCAAGTGTTTCCTTCTTTACTTGGGAGAAAGGCAAAGGTGGTTGCTGCCGGTTCAACCCAGATCGGGCAAACCGATTGTAGCAGCGGTGGGAGGCTCCACCCATCTGCCCGGATGCTTCTGAGCATGCGCAGAAGCGTCACACGGAAGCGTGCCTGACTGGTAGTAAAAAAAATTAGCAACCCACCTCTGGAGAAAGGGGAAAATAGCAAAGCTACACAAACATGGTTTTTTCTGAACACCTTAATCTGCTGGCAGAAACTAGTGTAATTGAACCCAAGGATATTTTTATGTTTTTTACAACTTCTTACAAAAAACAGTTTGAGGAAGAACTTCTAAATTTCTTACCATAGCATATGTCAAAGCTGGGTGAGTTATTATGAGAAGGGGAAGCTAGCCTGTTAGATTATTTATTTATTTATTATTTATTTATTTTACCGTGCTTTTAGACCGCCCCCTCTCCCAAAAGGGACTCGGGGCGGTGTACAGTCCATGCAAAATATATCAAAATACAATAAAAAGTTGAATATGTACAGTTGGAATGGAGGAGGTTAAAAATCGAATTAAAAGAACTGTACAAAGCCAGTATATATAAATATAAGTTTTTAAACCCCTAAAACACACACAATAGATTAAAAACAATACCCCTAAAATAACCAGTTAATAGTACATTTGCCAGGAGGGACAGTTGTAATTATGCCAGGCCTGCTAATCGGAACAGGTGAGTCTTCAATTTTTGCCGGAAGGAGCGGAGGTCAGTAGTGGTTCTAATGTCGGGGGGGAGGTCATTCCAGAGGGTTGCGCCCATCACAGAGAAGGCCCTACTCCTTGGTGTCGCCCGTTGGCATTGCCTAGTGGACGGCACCAGGAGAAGTCCCTCTCTGTGTGAGCGAATTGGCCGCAGGGATGTATGTGGGAGGATGCGATCCCGAGACCAATAAGTTGTTGAATGCTCGGCAAAAGTGACTTGGAGGACACCTGGCACTGAGATTGGTGAGAGAATAATATTCAGTTATGAAAAGGAGCTGCTGCCTGGAAAAATTACAGGGAATGAGAGAGGTTTGCTGGGATGGAGAGGATAGGGCTGGCAAGAGTATCTCAGTTGTAGTGGTTCAAGGGATATATGATAGAAAAGGAGGCCGCTTCAATGTTTGGCATAGGTTGCCTTCCAGTCAGCCCCAATGCCTAGTCACTGGACCCTCAGCAAATCTGGTCTTTTGCTGCTGCTTAACACCAAATCAGCTTGGAATAAGGCCCCTCAATCTAATATTCTAAGGGAGGAGAGGTCTAATTTGGCATGAATAACTGAGAGGAATCTATCTCAGAAATGGGCCCATCTGGATTTCACGGAGAGGCTACAGTCATCTAAGAGACTGTTGGAGATGCTCCTCCACAGATAACCAAATGTGAAATTTTACTTCCATATTTACTTGAGGAATCAGGTATGAGTGCAGTTTCTGCATTGCTTTGATAGGTCTGATGGGCTTGATGAGCTTAGAAACAGGTATGAGTGTCTGCACAGGTGCACTCAATGCAGGGGTGGGTTGCTGCCGGCGTTACTGCTGATTTGCTTTGTGTGTGCTTTGTGCACGCACTTCTTGCTTTTCTCGCATGTGTCCACACTGCGTGTTGTTTGCGCATGCACAGTTGCCTGTAAATTGTTCTGCACATGCGCAGAACATTATACAATGATAAAAGAACATGCCGGCAAGAGCATGGGCGACCAGGGAACCAGTTAGGGGATGTGGCCAGGTTGCCGTCCCTACCAATTTGGCGACCCAGTCCCAATTGCCACAACCGGTTAGCCTGAACCGGTGCGAATCGGTAGCAACCCACCTCTGACTCAATGCATCCTCCTTATCTTGTTAATGTTTCCATTCGGGATGCTTTGTGTTTCCATCTATGGAAGCACTGTAAAAGTTCCACATTCATCAGCAAAAAAGAGCATGCACAGAGTGCATAAATGCCATTAAGCTTAGCAAACCTTCAGTGAAACATTATTTCCAAAAAGGAAAACCTTATTGTGCTGGGTTTCCTTTGCTCTGGTTGGCTGCTTTGAATTTGGGGTTTTTTGGGGGGAAATTTTGCAATAATCTGCTCATTTAAGTATTCATCATTATACTTCAAGCATTTTGTTGTGCTCTAATTGTTGGTGGAAAATTCAGTGTGCAGTAAACAATGTGAAACACACAACTGCCATATCTTATTTCATTGACCTGCTAAGCTAAGTGTTGATCCTCAACTTTTGTGCAGTGTTGACAAAATCCAGGATGCATTTTGCTATGTAGGAATGTTTGAACTTGCTGGTTCATCAAGTGTAAAATTGTTTTTTTTTTAGTTATTTTGCTGTGCAAAAATACATGGAAGACTCAGGATTCTTCCTTTATTTTATATGCTACTAATTTCCAAGGGCTAGCAGCTTAGAAAAGGATTTTTTTTAAAAAAAAATCTTTTCCAGGGTGTGACCTGTCTCCTGGGCAGTTTGCTCTTTTTTTTGTTCATGAATGTTCTTTTTCTATTAGGCAGCAAGTGGAATTCTTTTTTCTGATACCAGATTGATGAATGTATTTGCAGATGAACTTTTAATTATTGGAGTGAAGGGCATTAGTCCGTATTTTTCTTTACAAGGTTAGGTTTAGGTACACATAGATGAAGTTGCAGCTTTATTTTAAAGTAATTTTCCATGGAAATCTTAGTGATGCTAATGATGTTTGCAATTCATCTTATGTCCTCCTGCCTTTCAGTGCTTCATTTGAAAGGAATGTGTGGGAGATTAAGATCTTGTTTCTTTTTCTTTAAAGAGAAAGACAATAATACATTTCACATTCCTTTCATTTAGCATGCCCTCAGGACCAAGAAAGAGGGATACACTTGTACTTGAATTCAAACAAGGTAGCATGAGGTAAAGACGAGCAAACCCTTCCATTCTGGGAATGAATTTTCTCTGCCAATCTTTTTGCAACCTGGCTTGCTGGTAGCAGTCAGCATGAATCACGATTTATTTGTTATTTATTTATTTATATCGTCAAGCATGAATTTGATAAAAGATATATGTATATGCATGGTTATGAGTACATGAAATGTATACAAATACAAGGGACTATTAGGGCAGGACGGTAGGCACGCTGGTGAGCTCATGCACGCTCCTTAAAGACCTCTTAGGAATGGGGTGAGGTCGACAGTAGACAGTCTAAGGTTAAAGTTTTAAGGGTTTGGGGAAGAAACCACAGTTTCAGGTAGTGCATTCTAGGCATTGACAACTCTGTTACTGAAGTCGTATTTCCTGAAATCAAGTTTGGAGCGGTTTACCATAAGTTTGTATCTATTGTGTGCTCTTACGTTGTTGTGACTGAAGCTGAAGTATTCATTGACAGATAGGACATTGTAGCAGATAATGTTACGTACTACGCTTAGGTCGGTTTGAAGACAGTGTCGTTCTAAGTTGTCTAAGCCCAAAATTTCAAGTCTGGTGCCATAAGGTATTCTGTTGCGAGCAGAGAAGTGGAGGACTCTTCTCGTGAAATATCTCTGGACTCGTTCGATTGTATTAATGTGTGATATGCAGTGTGGCAGTGGGTTCCGGTCCCGTTGCAACTGATACAGTGCAACGGGGCCGGGTGCCCATCACATGCAGGTGCCGTACGCTCCGTGAGTGTGCGCAAATGCCCCAATCGGCTCAAATAGCGGTAAGGAGAGCGGGCCCGCGGGCGGGCCCTCCGGAGCACTGTACCGAAAAGGTACGGTACACCCAGTAGGCACCTGTATGCCCGTACTGGGGCATACAGGTCGTATCCCACCACTGCAGTGCGGGTTCCAGTCAGATGAGCTGTATTCAAGAATTGGTCTAGCAAAAGTTTTGTATGACCTAGTTTGCAGTTCAATATTACCAGAGAAGAAGCTACGCAAGATTAGGTTAACAACTGTTCTTAATGCCTTTTTGGCAATGATGATCGTCTCTATTTTTTTTAATCCTGAGACAAAGAGAAGGGAGCGAGTTCAAAAGAACTTATTTATTATTTGTACATCTCCATAGATACCATACAACTAAATCTCGAGTTTCAAATCATCGGGAACAAAAGTACCCAACAAAAAAATGATGCAGGAGGGAACAAATGCAACTGTGATTTGAAGTCTTCAATGAATATTTTTCTTCTTAAGGGAACTACCTTTGATTCAGATGAATTGAAATCTTAAACATCTGCTCAAGAACAAATTTGGTATACTATCTGAAACAGTCTTCCTCCACCCAACCTGGTGTCTTCAATAGTGAAGACTGCTAATTCGAAAAGCTTAAACTGAAGGAGGTGGTGAGACACTGGGGAGAAATTAGGCTCCAAGTATTTGATTTGTAATTGTTAGCAATTTATTTTTCTTGGTCTCTTCTGAAATGTGTGTACAAGTCAATAAAAATTAGCATAAGCCATAATCATCTGGTTGTAGTGTCAAAGCATTGTAAACATTATTAAAAAACAAATCATCAGCAGTAACATCAAAATGCCACTCAGGGGTATAATACCCATGCAGTTTGCACAGCATATAATCACTTTTTGTTTTGAGGATTTCACAAATATACTTCTAAAAGGCATACATTAAACAGGTC
Source organism: Natrix helvetica (assembly GCF_964273705.1). Lineage (NCBI taxonomy): Eukaryota > Metazoa > Chordata > Lepidosauria > Squamata > Natricidae > Natrix > Natrix helvetica. The sequence continues at coordinate 101,348,814 of NC_138548.1, forward strand.
CATTTAATAATTACACATTTACCTATGTTCTTTAAAACACAGGGTGACTAATGCTTACAGCGTGTATTTTGACAAGCACCATGAAATCTAAAGGGCTCTGGCACGGAGGGCCACTCAAATGCTTTCAGTGACATAATGGCAAACTCTATAACTTTTGAGTGTGCTTCTTTCAATGCAAACCTCTTGCGCTAACAAGTCTTACCATAACAATCTTGGGCTAAATCTTGTTTTATTTTACTCAGAATACTCATGGAATATGAACATTGGAAGTACTCCAAAAGTGAGGGTGTCTTACCACAGTTGCTATACTGAGCACCCTGACCTCTGAAAACCTTCTGAACTTTGCATTGTCTCTTGTGGATTTAGTGCCTCTCTATGTTCAAGATAGCAAAGATACAAGCACTGCCTAGGAATACTAGAAATGAAAGAAAGGTAAATCAGTAGTAGCACCTTTACAAATTGCCTTCAGGCTGGTCTGGTCATTTCTTGATACACTGTAAATAAGGAATATGGGAGAATGAAGGCAAATATACATGTCCCAGGATAACGTTGAAGGATCCAATCTGGGTGATTTACCCCTGTTTGGATTCTGCAACATGGACAATGATGGAGGCTTTTGAGGTTTGAAACGAAATAGATTTTTAATTTTC